>NC_039363.1:53778124-54092168 GCF_003573695.1 Papaver somniferum
TGATGTCCTTTGAACTGAAAATGGTCCAAGGGGTCTAGGTCCTGCAATTATTTAGGAGTCACTTATAAAAGTAGCGTAAACATATTACTCTATATATCATGGGTGTTTAATTAGCAAAGGTGGCTGCTACTGGATTGGCCCAATGTTTTGGTTAAGTATTGTTATGCCTGTGTAACAATATCATGGTTCATATACAATTTATAAACCATTCAAACATACTGTATCACATTGTATCTTAGTTAATATAGTCTTTCGGTTCTTTTTTAATAGGCTGGTTTTGTTTTTAGCGAAATTTAAGAAAATTAAGAGAATTAATCATTGAAAGTGGTCCTTATGACACTTGTCAATAAAAGAAGTGAAGTGAAATGGTCCCCGTGACACTTGTTAGCAAAAGAAGTAAAATGAAGTGGTCCATATGACACTTGTCATCAAAAAAAGTTAAGAGAAAAGTGATCCCAAAAAATTAAAGTAACATTTGACTTTCCCAATTAGGAAACTTGATTATTTTTTTGAAACTTTTATTTATAAAAAATGGCCTATTAAAAAAAACGGAGAGAATATCTTCTAAAATGTCGGTCTTGGCATATCAAGAACCTAAACCATGTCCTATTTAAACATTATATCTTGAACCACCAATTCTTTTCAAAAACAACCACTTTTTGGACTTCCTAAATTCTCCAAGGATCCACCAACTCTTCTTGAAAGACTACCATCACCAGTTACACGACCTAACACCCCCAGAAAAATCCATCTTGCTAACCTTTGACTACAATCTACTTGCTACCACATCACCAGCCCGTATACCAACTCATACCATCTCCTCACACACAGCGACACCAGTTTAAAGCAAAAGTTTTCATCTATTTGCACCCTATAAAACAACAATAACAAGAGTTGTCATCGACTCTTGTTTTTCAAGTTATATTCACTTAATTTTTTTTTATTTTTTTTATTATTTGAAACAATCCACTTATGTCCTTGGATCCTTGCTGTTCTGAATCGATGTAGATTCAAAAAAAAAAATGTCGAATGAGAACAAAAACTAACCTGTTATAGGGGCGGTATTGTTTATTAGAGGGGCGGCAGTGTGATAGTAATGTCCCTCTAATTGGTTAGGGGATGTCCTGTAAAGGGTGTAAATTAACTAGATTATCCTCCCCATTTTTTAACCTAAATCAAAGCTAAATTGAAATTTTCTTTTCTTTTTTCTTCTCTTCTCCTCCTCCCATCAACAGTAACCTCCATTAAAACTCAAAATTCCATCATCTTCGATTAATCGACGATTCGAAAATTAATCAAGTGTAATGTAATGACTTATATGAGGTATGTTTTGAAAACCCAGTTACGATTTGGTTTATTTTGTTCGATTTAAGTTTAATTTCTATCAAAAATTAGGGTTTTAGATGAAAATTGAAATTGGAATTTCTGGGTTTATGTGAGTTACGGTTGATTTTAACTCAATTATGAACCGTAACTGGATATTTTGATGTTGTTACGGTTTGTAATAGTTCAATTACCAACCGTATGTTCTTATATCTGCGAATTTTCTTCAGTTACGGTTGGTATCGAGCATTTGGTTACCAACCGTAACTGAGTTACGGTTGGTATCGAGCATTTAGTTACCAACCGTAACTGGTTTTACGATTGGGTTTTCTTCAAATTTAACCAGTTACGGTTGGTAGTTCATCTTTTACGAACCTTAACTTCGATTTACAGTTGGTTATGAGCAAAATTTCAACCGTAATTAGCTCTGAAAATGTAAAAAAAATGAATTTTTTTACGTATTTTAGATAACTTTGAGCAACAAAAAGCTAGTTGGGACTAATTTAGAAGTATACCCGATCATTTTCAGGTCCTGGTTTTTCATTTTGTTGGTTAATTTCTTCAATTGATTGAGATTGACCTTCTCCTCTAAACTTTTTTTTTTTGAACTCTAAAAATCTGATTTTGGTTTTGATTTTGAGTTAATATAAGTGAAATTAATCATTAACACTAAACTTGATTATCATCATTAAACTAGATTATCAATTATGAGGATTAATTTGTCATTTACAGTATTTTTTTATAAGGGCCACCTTGAATGATCATGTAATGATCATTTTTGTCCTATTAAAATGCCGCCCCTCTAATAAACCATGCCGCCCCTATAACAGGTTACTTTACTAGTGGTGGTTTGAGCATCAAAGGACACACGAAAAGCAACACCAACGAAAGATTATTTTGCGCAACAAACAGTAAAATGCAAGAATCTTAAAACCAACAGATCTCAAGTTACTACTACCAACAGAAAAGAATTTTTTTTTTTTGACTATGTTCTTTTAGGATACCTGCAAAACAAACAGTTGACATTCATGATGTAATGATAGAAATTTGGTAATGAACACTGAGAGGAGCGAGGCATTTCATTTTTTTCTGACGAATGATATCAAAAGTAGTAAAGGGATTCACTGCTAAGACATGCCATTGTCACCATCACACTCGCAGCCATAACCGCGGTTTAATGAATGATACCAAAAGAACTTTAGCCTATGAAATTCCATTGCATAAGCCTATAAAGGACTAAGCTCATCACCATAAAATTATACCGAACAACCAAGCTAACCATGTTCTTTCCTATGATATAGCTCGAAGCAAAAGGCAAAGGAATTAAAATGTTCACAAAATACGATTCTTACCCTCTAATTGACTTATGAGTTCCGCATTTGTGACTTCCGCAACGCAATTTTCATTGACAACTCACAGTAACTGAGCATATTCCTAAGCATTTCTAGTAAATATTGCTTTCATGGAAACAATGGATTCTCTACCTTTCTCATTAAAAAGAGGAAAATATATAGAATGTCTCTACCTTTCCTTCTGGAGCAATTGTCCCAATCTCCTCATTTTCCTCATGTAAAGTCCTACATTTAGCCATTAGCATCTTCTTTACCATATTGCTTTGTGAAGTAAAATTGACTGCAGCAACAAAAAAAAATAATCTTAAAACCTTATACGTTTTCCATAGTACTTCAATCTGATCGAATCCAGCAAAGTTATTACTTCAATCTGCACAGTCCCCAAAGTTTAGCCAACATTATTACTTAGTTTTACTCGTTAGGATATCTTAAGTTAGTTATGAAACGGTCATGTCTAGGGCTGCACAAGAACCGGTCTACACGACCTGGACCGGAGTAGAACCGGACATACCGGACCGGTACCGAACCGGAACCGGTCAAGCCGATACAGATACCGGTTTTGGAAGTTGAGAACCGGACTAGACCGGTACAGACACCGGTTTTTGGGGAGAACCGTACTTGAACCAGACCATATGAACCGGTGATTATTAGCCGTTAAGATCTAGATAGGATTATCATAGCCGTCCAAGACAGGTATAGAATTAACTTGTTAATTCGTTCATTTTCTTCTTCTTCACTTAGAAATCTGAGAAGCGCGGTGCTGCTGCTGCTGGAGGAGTTTGTTCTTCCTCCAAAATTCTCACTCGTTCTTCTTCAACTTGTAAGTTCCTTGTGATTTTCAATCTAGGGTTTTCTTTTCTACACTCAAAAGTTCGGTATAAATTATTGATTGATTGATTGTTCATGAACATAAAACTTAGGGTTTTGCGCATTGAGAAAAATCCCTTTCTCCTTCCTATAATTCTGTATGTATGTGTGCCCTTAATTAGAATTTTCGTTTATCTTATAAGAAATCAGTACTTCGATTACGGAGTTTTTATTACTGGTTTTGTGGTTAATTTTTGGGATTCAATTAGAATTTTAGTGTTAGAAATGAAATTTGGGAATTCTTCGATTTCTTTGTGTAGTCAACAGTAGAAATGTTTAGCAGCAAATAGGAGGAGATATTGCACAAACCATTGTTATAAAAAAGATGATGTTCTGTGCTCAAAAATGGCATGGGAAATGTCTTCTGTGAATATTAACTTCAGAATCATCAATGCCCTACTTGGATTACATATTAATCTTTAATATAACTTAGGATTACTAGTTCACTAGAAATCTAATTTTTTGGTAATGTTACATTAACACTATGTTATACTGACGCTCATCATGTACCAATTTGAATTTCAACTATTGACTTCAGCCAAATCTAATATCACCGTAACTGTCTACTTGATGAAGAACTGAACTATTGCAATTGAAAACATGTCAAGCAAACCAATTAATCACTCAAAGCTAGCAGACAGCATATATTACCTTTCCCTTTTAGCATAATACCCTCTTGTAACTGCGAAGGGCTATGTCTGTGCCATAGTCCAAATGATACAATTTTTCAGTTTCTTAACAAAAATGAGATTGTTAGCCTCTATATAATCCCATCTGTTTCCATTGCAGGTGGTTGCGGAGCTTGCATTGTTCTTTTGTCCAAGTATGATCCTGTGCATGAAAAGGTTAAGGATTTTACAGTGAGTTCATGCTTGACACTTTTTTCCGGTATAAATGGGTTTTAAATTACAACGAATGAAGTCCTTGGAAATATTAAAGATGGATTCCACACCATCCAAAAAAGAACCTCAGGATTCCATGCTTCTCAGTGTGGGTTTTGTACTCCAGACATGTGTATGTCTCTCTTCTCTGCTCTTGTTAACGCTGAAAAAACACAAGCGCCAAATCTGCGCCAGTATAAATGGAAATATTGTATAACTTAGTATTATAATTTGTAATGTTTTCCGGGTAAAAACCCGGTACCGGTCTTGTACCGGACCGGTACCATAGGTACAAGTACAACATCAGGTAAAAGTACAGGTACCGGTCCTCAAAAAGAGGTACCGACCAACACCAAGTATAGACACCGATTCTATAAGAGAACCGGTCCGTACCGAAGTATGTGCAGCCCTAGTCATGTCTGCTGTTGTTTGGCAGAAACATCCTTATTTTACAATACAACCCGCTACAATTCTAGTTATGCATGGAGCGCCGGTGACAGTTCTAGATGCTAGATTATACCTGAGAAAGGCAGCAAATCATATTAGAAGATCCTGAAGCTTACACATATGATGTATATGGCAAAGTTAACTATGCCAGTCTATTAAGTGTCCCAATTAAATACGTCAAGAAAAACATTATAAATGAAATCGTACCTTCTAAGCTACCCTGATAAACATTTGTCTACCTAATAGCTTCTTAGCCATTGTTGCACAATTTGGAGTTTCGTAGCTAACCGTCATGCCTCATGCCTTTATTTTCATACTGATCATTCAGAAGTTGTCAGACCATACCACCTAGAGCTTCCCTAGATCTCTGCAACTACAACCACCTATAAAACCACTTGTAAATATGTATCAGGAGAATGAAATTACTATGAGAATGAGGATGAAATGAATGTGGAGATGAAAAAACAAAGTTCATCTTTGTGTCAAAGAAATCAGAAAGTCCACTATGTGTAACTACACCTTGTAACTCCACTTATTCTCTATTTAAATTTAAGGTTTACTTGTTCTAAAGAAAAATGAAGGGAAATATAGGATCAGATATCAGTTTGAATTCGCCACCTGTATAAATCAATCATCACATCACCTCAGTATCCTTTGCACTGCCAAATGACCAAAAAATCAATACTCCGTTTTTCATTCTTTGATCCAAAGGATCCAAAACCATCTGCCAAGATTGTATCACGCCTTACAGTCAAACCACTCAAAATCCATCCTGAGATTTTATTTGACTACAACACAGAGAAGTCACACTCTTATTGTAACTTTCTACCTTGTATGTTTTTTTCTTCCAAATTTACGTAAGTACTCATTACTTTTCGGTTCCAACCTCACATGATCAAGGTACTTTAAATGATTACTGAGGAACTCTATCATAAATCGTATCTGACAGAGAATTCGAAACCAAAAGTTAGAAAGTTGGCTCGCTAATCTTACCAATACACAATTACCAACAGAAGCTAGCAAGTTCTTCTCGCAGACTTCCTCTCACACCAGTTCTTACACGCCACCAGTTCTTGGACCTCCTACACCACCTGTAGGTCTACAGCCACCTAGTATCACCTGAACTCTACCACCATCACCAGTTATATCCTACATCACTTGTTTGCTTCCACACCAACCTTGAGCAATATAAAACAGTACCAGCATGAGTTGTTCTCAATTTTTGTTTTCGGGTTCTGTTGATTTAAAGTGCTTGCTGATCTGAAGTGAATTAGATTTTCCTGAAGAAGCATCAGTGACATGAAAAAAACAAAAAAAAATAAAGAAGCAACTTTGCTTCCAGTAAGTACCACCTTACTAACAGTGGTTTTAGCACCAAAAGCAACACCAATGAACTATTGTTTGTTTTGCAGGTCAAGCAAAAACAGCCACCCAGTTACTCGCCCATGAAAAAACTTCAACATGCTCTTCCGGGGATAAAATGCATCTTTTTTCAATTGCATCTAATGAGCAGTTCCCTTGAACACTTCCTTTAAACATGTCTAATGATTTTCCAAATAACCAAAGTTAGAATCATAAGATTACACAACGACAAAAAATCGAATGCAAAGAGATCAGACAGAAATCAAATTCATGTCTGTGCACCTGTTGAAAAATTAATCAAGCAGTGACTCAAAATCTCAAAATCACGAGAAAGAAAATAACCGCAGAAACACTAAATTGCAAAAACAAAATAAATTTAGTCAGTTTTGCTGTGCACCTGTTAACAAATCAATCAAACAATAAGTCAAAATTTCAAAATCATGAGAAAGAAAACAACAAAATAAATTGCTAATGTGGAACAAGGTAAAAGAAAGCAATACTAGATTGCTATAAGCAAGAAGAGAAGAGAATTAAAGCAAGAAGAGAAAGATAAGTTTTGTGTTTAATAATTTGATTGAGTAATAGATAGCTCTTACAAGACTTAATCTAGCCTTTATATAGGCTTGAAGAATAACTAAACTAGGAAACAGAAAACTAAAAGGAAATCTGAAAGAATCCTAAAAATAAGAAAGACTGAAACTAGGAAACCATGGAAGCCAAACCTCTAAGCGGAATCTTCTGGAATTGTAGTATGCCCTGCATCAGTCCTCCCTTCTAGAGTAAAGCTCGTCCTCGAGTTGTCCAAACAAACCAGAAGTTCATTGTCACCATGAAACGTAAAAATCTCTTGAACATTAAATGTGTTGGAGATATTCCAATCATTTGGTAGATCAATAACATAAGCATTATCATTGATCTTCTTTAAAACCTTGAAAGGACCATATTTCTTCATCTTGGTTTTGTTATAAGTACCCACTGGAAATCTCTCTTTTCTTAGATGTATCATCACGAGCTCCCCTTCCTTGAAGGTTTTAAACCTCTTGTGTTTATCAGCATCCTCTTTATATTTAGAATTAGACTTCTCCAGTTTAGATTTTACTTCATTATGTAATTCAGTTGCTTTGTCTACAAAAGAGTCGGCTGCAGTGTTTGTACTCTGTGTGGTGGGTAAGGCTACCAAATCAAGAGTATGATTAGGTACTTTAGAGTACACAATCTCAAATGGAGTTTTCCCAGTAGAACGATTCACAGAAGTGTTGAAAGCGAATTCCATATGTGGCAATAACACATCCCACTGCTTACTATTATCCAGGCACTTAGCTCTAATCAAATTACCAAGTGATCTATTAACAACCTCAGTCTGTCCATCAGTTTGTGGATGTGAAGTTGTGCTAAATTGTAGAACTGTGCCTAAGCGCATCCATAAACTTTTCCAGAAATAACTCAAAAATTTGGTATCTCTGTCAGAAGTGATAGACTTTGGAACCCCATGCAATCTTACTACTTCTTTAAAGAACAAAGAAGCAACATTAGAAGCGTCAGTTGATTTCTTACAAGCCACGAAGTGAGCCATTTTAGAGTAACGATCAACTACGACCATAACAGAATCATTACCTCTAGCAGTACGAGGTAAACCAAGTATAAAATCCATACTTATATCAATCCAAGGTGCATCAGGAACTGGTAAAGGAGTATACAACCCGGTATTTTGAATTGTACCCTTTACTCTCTGACAGACCATGCATTTTTGTACGAACTTTTGTACATCATGTTTCAAAGATGGCCAGAAATATCTTTCTTCAATCAGGGCAATGGTTTTATCTCTTCCAAAATGACCACCAAGACCACTGCCATGTAATTCTCGCATAAGATGTAAACGTAAAGACCCTTGAGGAATACATAATCGATTCCCTTTAAAAAGAAAACCTTCTTGTATAAGAAAATCATCAACCCCATGAGTTTGAGAACTGCATTGATCCCATAGTTTTCCAAAATCTTCATCTTCTGGATAAATGTTTTGATATAGTCAAATGCATAACTCTCATTACGAATTGTAGTTAATAGATGACTTCTTCTACTTAAGGCATCAGCAACTTGATTCAATTTGCCACTTTTATGTCTCACGGAGAAAGTGTATTTGTTGAGTGTGGAAAGCCATCGATCATGCATTCTGTTAACTTTAGCAGAAGTATTCAAAAACTTCAAAGCATGGTTGTCAGTGTTGACAACAAATTCCCTATGTATAAGATAAGTATGCCACTGCTTAAGAGATTGAACAAGAGCCAATAACTCTAATTCATATGTAGACCATTTCTTTTGTGCATCTGAATTCTTCTCACTGTAATATGCAATTGGATGACCCTCTTGTGATAATACTGCGCCAATACCAACAACAGATGCATCACAATCTATTTCAAAAGGCTTGTTGAAATTCAGAAGTGCAAGAATTGGTGTCGTACAAAGCTTTTCTTTAAGAAGAATAAATCTTTTATCCATTTCTTCCGTCCACTCAAACTTCTCCTTCTTGAGACAGTCAGTCAAAGGTGCAGAAATAGAGCTAAAGTTCTTCACAAATCTTCGATAGAAAGAAGCCAAACCATGAAAACTACGAACATCACGAATAGAAGTAGGAACTGGCCAATCTTCAATTGCTTGAACTTTAGAAGGATCGACATGAATACCATCAGTAGAAATAACATATCCCGAAAATGTTACTGAAGAAGCCATGAAGGTACACTTCTTCAAATTAACATATAAAGAGTTGTCAGCAAGAACTTGAAACACTTGTGAAAGATGTTGGAGGTGTTCTGGCTCACTGCGACTAAAAATTAGTATGTCATCAAAATAGACAATAACAAATTTACTGAGAAAGGATTGGAGAACCTGATTCATAAGTCGCATAAAAGTACTAGGTGCATTAGATAATCCAAATGGCATGACCAGCCATTCATATAAACCTTCACGTGTCTTGAATGCTGTTTTCCACTCATCTCCACCTCGAATGCGTATTTGGTGGTAACCACTGCGTAAATCCAACTTAGTAAAAATAATAGAGCCCGACAGTAAATCAATCATATCATCAATACGCGGGATCGGAAATCTATAAGTAATGGTGATGCGATTTAATGCTCTGCAATCGATACACATCCTCCATCCATTATCTTTTTTACTAACCAAGAAGGCAGGACTGGCACAAGGACTGTTGCTATGTCGTATTAAACCCTTTGTAAGCAAATCATTTACATGTCCCTGTAATATCTAATGCTCAGAAGGACTCAAGCGATAGTGTGCTTGGTTTTGTAAAGAGGCTCCAGGAATAAAATCGATGCAGTGTTGAATATTCCGTAAAGGAGGTAATGCAGTTGGTAGTTCATCTGGAAATAAAACATTATATTGAAATAATAAGGGCTTCACCTTTGCAGGCAACTCAATCATAGGCTTAGAATCTTCATGGGAATGTAAAGAATGTGGTGGGTGCAAAGAACGAATAACAGTGGCTACGACAGCATCAGTCTGCGCACAAGAGTTTGAAGTGGAATTGGATGGACTAAGAACCTTGATTTTATCATTATGAACAAAAGTGTAAGTATTCTCGAATCCATTGTGAACCGCGTGAAGATCGTATTGCCAAGGTCTACCAAGAAGAAGATGGGTTGCCGTCATATTAATGACATCACATAGAACTGTGTCTTCATAACCCTCAAAAGAGAATGACACATAACACTGAAGAGTAATCTTCTGTATGCTAGAGGCATTAACCCATCCTACAGTGTAAGGTTCTGGATGAGAAGTTACTGGTAGTTCAAGCTTCTTAGCTACGTGATCAACAATATAATTATCCACACTTCCACTATCAATTATCATCTTGCAGATTTTACCCCCAATATAACATCTGGATTTAAAAATATTGTGTCTCTGAGACTTGCATTGTTGAGTAAGAAATAATGGACGAATCATCCCAACAAACTCGTCGTCATCACCAGGTGAGTCTTCATCTTCGAACTCATTAAGCGCACCAGTGACTTCATTAATGAACTGAGGTTCACCAATCAAAGCATTGAATTTCCGACAATCACTAGAAGTGTGCCCCGATTGCTGACATTTATTGCACTTATCTCCACGAAATTTTGTATAAGCATTATTAGCTCGCTGTTGCGGTGGAAATTGTTGTTGCCTGTTATGAAACTGATTCCCTGTAGTAGAAGGATTTGGTTGCAGAGAGTGAGACTGCTGACCCGGCTGAAGATCAACTGGATTGGCTAAGATAGGTGTAGCCAGAGGTGGAGTATACGGCACAATATGGCTAGGTTGTCGATGTGAATGGCTAATATCATCATAAGGAGGTCTGGGAATATTCAAAACAGTATCTGAAGAAAAGTTTTGAGATGAATTGGTACCCCTGTAAGTATTTTGATAACGCCCTTGTCTGGATGGATAAATCCTAGAAGAACGAATAAGACGATTTTCTATCTTAATAGCGTGTTGCACAGCTTCGACCATAGTAAAAACTGAATGAGTCATACCATTTGTATTAATCTATTCAGTCCCTCAATGAATCTTGCAACTAACTGTTCTTCAGATTCTTTGAGTTGATTTCGTGCGACCAAATTATAAAAATCTGACACATATTCTTCAACAGTTCGTGCCCCCTGCTGAATGTTTTGTAATTTGATGAAAAGTTGCTGCATAAAGTCTCTAGGTAAGAACTTATCCCTGATCAAAGTTTTCATACGTTTTCAAGTACGTATTTTCGGTTTGTTAGCGTTTCTACGATCATCGCAGATCTTATCCCACCAAGCTGCAGCTCCTCCTTTGAGTTTGTATGTCACAAGTTTAACCTTAGAATCTTCAGGGACTTCCATGAATTCGAAAAAAGCTTCTACCTCAAAGAACCAATCAGTTAGTTCTTCAATACGAAAATTTCCAGAGAAGTTGGGAGTATCAGCTTTTAGTTTATATTCTGGTAAAGAACTGTAAGGGTTGTGACCAGTTTTTAAACGTCGTTCTTCAATCCAATTCTTCTCTAGATCATTCTCACGTTCATCTTCATCATCACTGTCAAGTGCAGGAGAAACTATCTTCTTCTTTGAATGACCTATGAAGCCTTCATACGGTTTCTTAATGTTTAAAGTACGCAATACATCTTCAGGTACTTCATCATTCTGTAAAAACTGAAGTATATCTTCTTTAGTTTTTCCTTCTAAGTCTACAAGCTCAGGCATATCCACATCTAGATTTATATGTTTTGCAACCTTCAAAAGTTGATTCTGCATGGTTTCAAGCTTGGTATCTCTTAACCCTAATTTTTCCTCCATGGACTTCTCAAGAGCTTCAGTAATGTTTTTTTCCAAAATCTCGGTATGAGATTTGATGAGAGCTTCGATTGCTGCTAGAGTAACTGGTTGAGCAGTCATATTTTTTTAGTTTTTTTTTTTTTTTTGTATACGAAAAGGAACTAAAAAAGGACTGAAAGGTGTTGCGGAAGAGAAGTAAGGATCAAGTTATAGGATGAAAACCTAAAACTAAGCGGTTGATACCAACTAATGTGGAACAAGGTAAAAGAAAGCAATACTAGATTGCTATAAGCAAGAAGAGAAGATAATTAAAGCAAGAAGAGAAAGATAAGTTTTGTGTTTAATAATTTGATTGAGTAATAGATAGCTCTTACAAGACTTAATCTAGCCTTTATATAGGCTTGAAGAATAACTATACTAGGAAACTGAAAACTAAAAGGAAATCTAAAAGAATCCTAAAAATAAGAAAGACTGAAACTAGGAAACCATGGAAGCCAAACCTCTAAGCGGAATCTTCTGGAATTGTAATATGCCTGCATCAATTGAAAAAACAAAATTAACAACAAAAGAAGTCGGTAAACCCAAAAAATCAGAAAAACAATTATAATAAACAAACAAACCCTAAAATTCTAACTATACAAATAAAACCCAACATTGCGCCCAGCTGTCGTCTATGTGCATCACAAAGCAGATTTTGACTGGAAATTGATATCTACTAAGTGGTATTGTATCTCTTGATTACATCACCTTCCTCCCTATTATTAATTTTTTCCCAGCAGCATCCCCAGTCAGAACTTCTTCCTTAATTTCATGTTGTCCCAGCCGTGTTATAATCAACCTTGTGCCTTCTATTATGCCTTGTATGGTGCACTGATTATTTAAATTAGCTAAGAGAATTATTCGCAATCCAACCTTCAACTCATAACGCGGGATGCACGTATACTCAATTTCGTTCATAACTTCTTCTGGATATAACTGCACTGCTTCAGCGTAATCCTTAGCAGTAAATAAATTGAGATACAATACTCACTCCAGAGTCAAAGTAATAACTTTGGAGGATAAAAACTTCAGTACACAGAAGGTCTATAGGCAACAACAAGTTCTCATTACAGATTGAAGATGACAACCATACCTGATGTTTTTGTTGCAGCATCTGTTTCCTTGGGTTCCCAGCTCACCTTAGGTATATCTGTTCTTCTTCTGGAAACAAAGACGCCATGCGCTTATTTATTTCTTCAACCTCATCATCTCTAGGGGCCACAATACCTGTATGAGCAAGGTACTGCTTCCTGAACTTATGCCTCACGCAATCTTCATATGAGATTGCGATCACTGCATCGACAAGTTCACCCTCAGTTGTACAAAATAAATGGCTCTTTGTCTGAGCAGAAGTTACCGCTTGAACTTCTCCACTAATGTAGCTCAAAAGATTTTTCAAATACTGATTTTTCTCCATACCTGTGGTCCAATAAACATGCACACACTAAGCACGAAATTAATAACATAACATGATCATCAAATATTTTATGCCATTAAATCACACTAAAGAAACATAGAACTCAAAAGATAACTAACCTCGTGTTGCACCCGGATCAGGAAAACAATCTTGCATACCCTGTAAAGAACTCGTATGCGTATAATGTTCATGTTACTTCGTCTCTATATATAATTCTCGTATGCGTATAATGTTCATGTTATTTCGTCACTATATATAATTCTTTAGTAGGGATTATACACGACAAATTTTATGTATGGAATATATAAATTTGGTATGTCAAGATCTCAAAAGATCTTAATATTTATAAATGCGGACATTCAATAAAAATGGTAGGAAACTCAGTTAGTTTAGGAGTATATTTTTGGCTGGAAGTATATTTTTGCGATTTCCTTACGTTTCTTTTTAATATATTTCATGGCTTCAAAATATCCTGGACCTCTATTATTGATTCGATTTTACGATCTGGATTTTATTAAAATCATGTAAACGTGGTGTGAGAATTTTCAACAAACTTCAGCCAATCAGAATCAAGGGTTTTGTCGACCTACCAATAAAAGAGGGTGAACGTTATCGCTCAATTTGGAATATTAGATCAAATAAATTTAATTAGAATTTGACGACCACGAAATGTAAGGGGCTAACTTGTATTTCGGCCAATCAGGAGCGAGGGTTTTGTTCACCGGCCAATGGGAGGAGAGGTAAGCGCAACTCTCGATGTGGTGTGAGAGATGTGATTGTGTATTTAGGTTTTTGATATAGAAGAACAGTAAAAAGAGAACTTATATTCATTAAAGATGAGTTACATACATATACATTACATAGTTCAAGTCTTTCTCTATATATGGTCTATGAGGTAAATCTTGGTTACATCTTTATGGGTTGCAGAATTTTGGGCTCAAGGCCCTATAATACTCCCTCTTATACGGTCCAATAGCATTGCTTCACATATAGTACTTCGAATGTGGTTCTTCAAATGTAGTTCTTCGCATGTAGTTCTTTCCTTGAGGACCCTTGTCTAGAACTTAGAATTCATCCTCAATCAGTTAGGTTTTTAGATACTCATGGATGTAGAAGCATCCATGATATTCATATGAGAAAAGTAAAGATATATCGTTATAATAGAAGAACAGCTCCGAAACCCTAGATTTTGTTCCTTATGGTAAATCTCTCCTTCGATACTTGCAAAGTTATACCAAAAGGTCTCTTCTTAATGTCTTGGTAATCTTCTTATATAGTCTTTACGAGATCTAGGGATTATAATCCTATTGGGAATAAGTCTTCTCCTTTAGAAGCCAAAAACGCGTTAAAACTTTCTTTTTACTTTTGCTACAGTCATCACGGTCCTTTGATACGATCCCGACGACTCTAAACACCAAAAATACGTCAAACTATTTGTCTGCAAAGTTCCAAGAGTCGTCATGGGTATTTTCTAAGACCTGAAAACTTTTTGTACCAAAATCGACTCCTCTCTGCCTGAAAATCTCCAAGAATTATCATGGTTTTATTTGGGATCGCCATGGTTTTCTTCTTCTAATTTCAGCATATTGTTTTTACCATAACTTCTTCATCCAGTCTCAGAATGACCTCGTTCTTTTAGCGTTGTCTTTGTCTCTTCTCTCTCTTCAAAATATGTTAAGAAACTACTAGCTTTTGATGTTCATATCCTTCTCCTTAGGTTGTTCTTGTATGTTTGACATTCTTTACATCCTTTTTGTCGCACTACTTCTACTTCTCTTGGCCTTAGACACTTAGATACTTGGAATACTTAACTTCTTAGCTCTTTTATATCCATTTTCATTCTTCTTAAGATGATTCACGTAATAGAAACAAATAAAGGAAAACAAGAGTAATAGCAATATAATATGCAAGAATCATAACTAAAACAAGTATGGATTTAACACTAAAATCATGTAAATTATGCGCTTGTCAGTCATGGTCAACAAAAATGCACATATGTGGTGCATTATATAAGATTGTTAGGGTAATTAATTTTTGCACCAACAATCACCAATCACGAATGATAAAAAAAAGATACGGAATTGATAGAGTCGTGTTGATAACATGTTGTAGTAATGTTAGGATATGGAAGAACATGAAAAGGAAAACTCTTATTCATTAGAGATGACTTACATATTAAATTGTTTAAGCCTTTATATATATAGGAAATAAGGTAAACCCTAGCTAACCTATATGGGTCGCACATATATGGGACTAAGACCCTATATCAGTATTTGAGTTTTGTTTTGTTGCACGAAAATTGGTCATAGAGTACGTTTTGGCCAGAGAGTTGTGAAAAGCGGGGGTATAACAACCACACCCAATAGTTCGTTCGGCAATCTGTATGGACTAAAATCCAATGTAATTCCGAGAGCACCAACTTAAAAGAGGGACTCAATCAAGAATTATATCAAAGAGTTTTTATCTCTTTCTCAATACAATCAGCAAATCTGGGAGCCTTATTGATATGAGTAATAACTTTGACGGTACCAAAGACCAATGCCCAAATGTCAATCAAGTTCTACCCAACAAACAAGGTCGGATTTATCAAGTGATTGAACTACGCACAACCTGAGATATTTCAATTATATAAAAATATAATACGGAAAAGAAATAACACAAACACCAAAAAAATTGTTAACAAGGAAACCGCAAATGCAGAAAAACTCTGAGACCTAGTTCAGATTTGAACACCACACTGTATTAAGCCGCTACAGACTCTAGCCTACTACAAGTTAACTTCAGACTAGAATGTAGTTGATGCCTAACCAAGTCTCACACCGATTAAGGTACATTAGCATTCATTACGCCTCTAGAACCACACTGTATTCTGCGCACTTGATTCCCTTAGATGATCTCACCCATAACTAAGAGTTTCTACGACCCAAAGTCGAAGACTTATAAAGAAATCCGTCTCCCACGGATATGTCTGTTCTTTATTCAGGTTTTATTCCGTCTTTTGATAAATCAAGGTGAACATGAACCAACTAATAATCTGGTTTTATACTCCTGAAGAGCAGTCTAGAAATATTAATCACCTCACAATAACCCAATTGATTAACAAGAAAAGTTACCGCGGAATCACAAAAGGCTGAGACGAAGAACTGTTGTGATTACTTTTTATATCTTACCTATCAGAGATAAATCTCGAGTAAATATTAGAAAAGATAAAACTCAATAAGATAGAATAAGTAAGATCAGAATACGCAACTACAGAGAAAATTGTTGGATCTGGCTTCACGAATCCCAAATGAAATCTTCAAGTCGTTATCCTATAATGGTTTTGTAAAAACCTAGGTTAAAGGAGAATCGACTCTAGTACGCAACTAGGACGCAGGAAAGTGTCGGGATTAGGTTTTCCAGTTGCTAGAGTTCTCCCTTATATAGTCTTTCAAATCAGGGTTGCTTTCAATGAAAGCTAAGATAGCTTAGTAACAAAGCATTCAATATTCACTGTTAGATGAAATCTGAATTTAAAATTCAAGCTAAGTCTGCTTAAAGATAAAGCAATCAATCTCCACTGTTAGATGGTCTTAGCTTGTTACACACAAATAAAATATACTTATATTTAAATATGGGTCACCGTACCTAAACGTGTACATTGAGTTGGCTCAATGACAATTAACTAAAGTTATCCATATGAACACTTTTGTCTTAGCCGTATTCATGTAATATTTCTAGATCAAATATGAAGATAAATCAATCATGAAAGATAATCAAACGAATCTAACTGTCTTTCAAATAGAGTTATTTAATTGTTCATTATCTCATAGAAATATATATGAACAAATGGAAACGAAATCAGTTTGATTCGTAATCGTACAAAGTACTTATACAAGAATCAATTCATGAACATTAAGCCAGTTTTCAAAGATTGCATTCCTTAGATCATAATTGGTTTAGTTTATGAGTATGAGAATCATACATAACCGATTATAGAACTTTACCATTGTGTTCGCAAACTAGGTACACGAATAACAGCTCCGGACCTTTGCCTAGTCAAGCCATTCGCAAACCCGGTTCGCGAAAAACCATTCCGGACCCAACTCAGGTAAACTCGTTCGCATACTAGGTACGCAAACAAGAGTTTTATACCTTCTCAGGTAAATCCATTTGCATACTAGGTACGCAAACAAGAGTTCCGGACCTGAATTATCATAATACAGTTCGCATACTAGGTATACATACCGTGTTATACCCAGACATGGTTAACTGTTCTAAACTCTCATTTCAATCATTGAAACATCCTTGGAAGATGACAATGGTTGTCTCACACAAACCATTAGCTTCAAGTAATTTTCAAGTGATCGAATGATCAATTACGAAACTTCCAAATCTAACATCAAATGACTGTCTCACACAAATCATATAATATGTTCAAGGTAATTTTCACACGATCATCTTTTGACATAATATTTAGTTTCCAACAAATATATTGTTTCCAACTAAACTCATCAAGAATATGATGAACATAGCTAAAGCAAAAAGCTTCCAACACATATTTTGAGAAATAGATAAGCGAGATAAACTCGGCTCGAAATATCAAATGTGTATAATGTAAAAGTCTATATAGATATACGACTTAGTCTCATTAGAAGATAGAATAGAATGGATTTCTGAGTGGTAGATAAGTTTTAGTCTCCACATACCTTTTGTTGATGAAGTTCCTCCAAGCTCCTCAGTAGATCTCCGTCTTCAATTGTTAAGTGTCGTGAAGTCTAAAGATCAACTATACATTCTATCCTAATCCGAGACGCAGCTATAAGTAGACTAAAAATAAAGAATATAGTTTTGATCAACTAAACTTGACAAAAAAACTTGAAATATCAACGCTTACGAGTTCGGCCGAGCAGTGCTCTAACAATCTCCCTCTTTGTCAATTTTATTGACAAAACTATCAATACATATGAATTACAAAATAAATAAACTTTGTAGCTTCTCATCCATCATGCTTGATTTCCTTGGCTCTTCAACATTCCTTGAATTATTTGCTACTCCAAGTACTCCATCGATTCTGAACGTGTTCGACTCAGCATCATTGTTGTTGAAGATTCGCAGCCATAACAATAAGAAAACAGACGTTCTCAATCATTTTTGTACAGTGTCATGGTATCATTGTAGATAATCAAAGTCCAATGGTATCACAACTTTGAAATAATACTATGGTGATATGTATCGCTCCCCCTTAATGAATACTTCATCTTACAATGAAAACCACCCCCCCTCCCCTTACATAATGATCTGTAAACCATATGTATGTAATGTGAACTACCAAATAATTCTCCCCCTTTTTGTCAATATAAATTGGAAAAGATACGAAAACGACGGGATCATAATGAAATTTTCAAAAATATACTTCATGACTAAAAGAGAACATATCAACTTTGTTTCTATGATTTCACATAGTCAAAACTTAGTGTATTCATCAAAGAGTTTATAAAGATACAAGATAACTCCTACAATATTCCACAGCCGCACTCCCCACAAATATATGGCAATTAAGCACAAGTTCAATTAAGAACTCTCCCCTATTTGATGTCATTCCCAAGAGAACAACATGAGCGACCTTACTTTTACGAGAAAAGAAGGATTTCTTTGGACGTTAACAAATCACATGGATTTGTATATTGTGAACTCGAATAAATTAACCACAAGAAGATCTTATTGATTAATTTAATTGGAAACGCTCAACATAAGAAAACTTGCGGAGCCATACAGTACTTTCACATAAAAGTGGATCAGGGAAAGATATACAAGGGATTTCTTTCAAAAGTTCATTCTATATTTCGTCAATATTTGCATAATGACACAATAGACTTAACTTCTGAGCATATACGAGATAAGCACAGTTCACGAACGTAAACACATATATATCTCATAAGAAATTGCAATATATCAAAAAGATTAAATACAAATAACTTTAGAATCCAAATAAATAAATCTAAAAACATTGCAAGATGAAAATCGTTGAAATAGCTATGTGTACTCACAAATAATGCTATTCCAAACCCTAGTTATACTTCTTAAACATAATAATAAATTCTCTTAAGAAATTCCTACACATTAAGATTCTTAAAAAAAAAATTACCGTCCCCGAATCCTTGTCGTCAACAGACATTGGAACATAAGGTTCATGAAGAAAGGAGTCAATTCCAACAAACCTTCTTGATTGTTGCCGAATCAGGGCCTTTTTGAATTTTAAGAGAAGAACAATAGCCTTTATTTGTTAAATCTCCATCCTTGTTTCTTTCAACTCTTCAAGAACAACAGAAAACTACTGAAGATTTGAGGTGTTAGCCTTTGGTTTCTTCATATTCTTCCTTTTTCTCTTCAAAGTTGTAGAGGAATGGGATTTGTCTTTTTCCTTCATGACTGATGGCTTAACAATCATATTAACATCTTTTTCACCAGAAGAGATGATGCTTGGAGTTTCCATAAAATTAAAATATGGGATTTGTTAAAAAGGAACACAAAGACAGAAACTCCACAAGAAACTTTTGATGAAAAAGTTTTTAGAGAAGGAAAATAATGAGGGTTACGAAACCTATATACAAAAAAATAAGGTTCACGTACGATCAACACAAACAACCCTAAAAATGGTAGGAATGTCGATTTTGTCCCTCTTTTTTTCTTCAAAAGCTGAGAAATATTTTCAATGCCATATTTTGACGATGTGAAAAGAAAAACAGAAAATCAAAAAGCAAAATTCAAAAATCAAACTAGAATAGTTTCTGATCCTATAGCCTGATTGTGCACAACTCTTGTCTCTTTTAGAAATACGGACACATGAGACAAGATGCACTTTCAACATAATTAGACTGTGTTGGGGTGAACAATAATCTGTCCACCACACGCTTCCTGCACGGAATTTGATACACCCATTTTCATAGGTCGTTTAGAGCTAGTTCTTTTCCGTAGAGGTCTAACTTTATCCTTAGACATCAACTTCTTATGAGATGAGCTAAATACACATACTTCAGATAGACTTGACTTTAGAACAAGTTTGAGCTTGTTTTTTAATCGACTAGCTCTCCGTTTCAGTTTATTGACATGTCTTACTTTATGTTTGTACTTGAAACAATTAGAGAGTTCATGACCATTAATAGTACAATAACAACATGTCAAAGTGTAGGATTGTTCAGGTACCATAGCCAAACATGCTGCTAAACAGAGTGAAGTACCTGAAACATGTGAGGCAGAGTTTTCATTAGTCATAGAAAAATCCATTTCATCCTCCATGTGATCGATGAGATTCTCCTGGAAAAATATCAAAGTTGATGTGAGTATTGCTACAATTATCAAAATTAATATTTTATCCAAGGAGTTCTACACTTGATTTTTCATGTTCAATCGAATTATAGTGATCATATGTTTCATCAAGAGTTGCAGCAAGACTTTTGTTCCCAGTTTATTTTCTCCGAGCTGAGCATTCATTGGAAAAATGACCAAAACCCTTACACTTGAAGCATTATAGCATATCCTCATCATCAGTATCGACAATATCTATATTTTTAGGAGACATGGGCACGATCATGGGGTTTAACTGATGATTTAGGTTTATCTCTGGTGAAAATCGTTTACTTCTCTTCAAAAGAAGATCTCTAAACTGTCTTGTGATCAAAGAAACTGAGTTGTCAAAATCTTCATCTGATGATTCAGTCTCAATAGGATCATCCACAGAGTTGCCAACACTTTTACTTTTATCAAGTAGTTTAGTGTTCTTTTGTGATTTGGAAGCTTAAATAGCGGGGGTATAACAACCACACCCAATAATTCGTTCGGAAATCTGTATGGACTAACTCCAATATAATTCCAAGAGCACCAACTTATAAAGCGAGCTCAATCAAGAAATATACCAAAGAGTTGTATCTCAATTTCTCAATACAATCTGCAATCGAACAGATAGAAATCTGTGATCCCGATTTATATGAGAAATAACTTGGATGGTACCAAAGACCAATTCCCAAGTGCCAATCAATTCATATCCAACAACCAAGGCCGGATTTACCAATTGATTAAACTACGCACAACCTGTGATATTTTAATTATATAAACAAATATAATGCAGAAAAGAAATAACACAGACACCAGAAGTTTTGTTAACGAGGAAACCGCAAATGCAGAAAAATCCCGGGCCTAGTCCATATTTGAACACCACACTGTATTAAGACGCTACAGACACTAGCCTACTACAAGTTAACTTCGGACTGGAATGTAGTTGAGACCTAACCAAGTCTCACACCGATTAAGGTACACTCGCGTTCCTTACGCCTCTTGAACCACGTCGGATTCTGCGCACTTGATTCTCTTAGATGATCTCACCCACAACTAAGAGTTGCTACGACCCAAAGTCGAAGACTTATAAACAAATATGTCTCCCATAAATAGGGTTGTTCTTAGTCAGTTTCGGCTCGGTTTCAAACCAAAAAAAAACCGAAACCAATACTATCGGTTTCTAAAAATCTAAATCAAACCAATACATTAACCATTGGTTTGGTTTCTAAATGGTTTTAGCCGGTTTCGGTTTGTTTCGTTGGGTTAATGGAAAACCGATTGTATGTCAGTTTTCTGAAACTGACAGTTCAAATCTAAAAAAAAAAAATAACACCGTTGAAATTTTTTAACCTACATGCAGAATGTAATTAACACACAAGCGTAGTTCATAACTCAAGTTTATAAGCATAGTTCAAAACATAAACATTACAGATTCAAAATACATAAACTCCAAGTTCTACATGCTCCAAATATGAGCTCATCTGGGTAAGGGTATAACTTAGGTTTACAAAGTGTGAGATGGACGGGGTAGATTAAATCTATCTGATTTTAATCAACGGCCTATACTTATCTGTTTTTGTATTGGTTTTTGGTTCGGTTTTCAGGTTAAACCAAAACCGAACCAGTAATGTCGTTTTTCAATTTTTTTTACCATAACCAATCTATTAGTAAATGGTATGGTTCAGTTTCTTCCTTATCGGTCTGGTTCGGTCTGGTTTCGGCAGAAAACCGAAACCATGTTCATCCCTACCCACAGATAAATCTATTCTGATAGATAAATCTGTCTCCCACAGAAGTATCTACGAAGTTTTGTTCCGTCTTTTGATAAATCAAGGTGAACATGAACCAATTGATAATCCGGTCTAATACTCCCGAAGATCAGCCTAGAAATATCAATCACCTCACAATAACCTAATTATATGGTAGTAGAAGAAGTTATTGTGGAATCATAAAGAATGAGACGAAGAGCTTTGTGATTACTTTTTATATCTTACATATCGGAGATAAATCTAGAGAAAATCTTAGAGAAGATAGTAATCATTACGATAGAACAAGTAAGATCAGAACACGCAACTACAGAGAAAATAGTTGGGCATGGCTTCACAAATCCCAAATGAAGTCTTCAAGTCGTTAACCTATAATGTCAACATCAAGTCAAACATAAGTTACAGGAGAATCAACTCTAGTCGCAACTAGGACACATGAATGTGTCGGGATTGGGTTTTCCAGTTGCCAGAGTTCTCCCTTATATAGTCTTTCAAATCAGGGTTTGCTTTCAATCAAAGCTAAGATAGCTTAGTAACAAAGCATTCAATATTCACCACTGGATGAAAACCTGATTTAAGATTCAAGCTAAGTCTGCATAAAACCAAAGCAATACCTCTCCACAGTTAGATGGTCTTAGCTTGTTACACACGAATGAAATATACCTTTATTAAGATATAGGTAACTGTACCTAAACGTGTGTATTGATTTGGCTACCGTTAACCGAAGTTAGCCATATGAACACTTTTGTCTTAACCACATTCATCTAGTACTTCTAGATCAACTATGATGATCAATCAATTATGAAAGATAATCAAAATGAATCTAATTGTGTGTCATATAGAGTTGTTCAATTGTTCACTATTTCACAGAAATATATATAAGACAAATTGAAACAAAATCGGATTGACTCGTAAGAATCAATTCATGAACATTAACCCACGGTTTTCAAACATTGCATTCTTTAGTTCATAAATGTGTTTGTTCATGAGTATGAAAAACATACTTAACCGATTTTAGAACTGTAACCACTAAGTTTGCAAACAGGTATGCAAACTATAACTTCTGGACTTTGGTCTTGTCTAGCAGTTTGCAAACGCGTACGCATACTGCTTTCCCGGACCTTAACTCAGGTAGAACCGTTCGCATACTTGTATGCAAACATGGTTCTCGGACTTTAACAGTTAAAATCGTTTGCATACTAGGTATGCAAACAAGGTTCCCGTACATGAATCATACCAAAACAGTTTGCATACTAGGTACGCATACTGTGTTGTATCCAGACAAAGGTTTTTGTTCTAAACTCCCATTTCAATCATTGAAACATCCTTAGAAGACGATAATAGCTGTCTCACGCAAACTATTAGCTTATAAGTAATTTTCAAGTGATCGAATGATCAATACGAAACTTTCCGAGTCGACATCAAATGATTGTCTCATACAAATCATGTACGGTGTTTTAAGACAATTTTCACATGATCATCTTTTGACTTATTATTTAGTTCCCAACAAATAAACTGTTTACAACTAAACTCGTCAAGAATATGATGAACGTAGCTAAAGCTAAAAGCTTCCAACAGATATTTCAAGAAATAAATAACCAAGTTAAACTCAGCTTGAAATATCAAATGTGTATAATATAAAAGTCTATATATATATACGAATAGTCTCATTTGGAGATGGAATATAATAGACTTCTGAGTGATAGATAAGTTTTAGTCTCCACATACCTTTTGTTGATGAAGTTTCTCCAAGCTCTCCTCAGTAGATCTTCGTCTTCAATCTATGAACGCCGTGAAGTCTAAAGCTCGACCACACATTTTATCCTAATCCACACATTCTATAAGTAAACTTGAAAAACAAGCTTGAGATAGCAGCGCTTGCAAGTTCGACCGAGCAATGCTCTAACGAAAGCAATATCCATTCCATTAACTTTCCAACAAGTGTATTTCTATAAAGAGTTTCAAGGTTATTTCCCTCAACGATGGCATGTTTCTTAGAATAGTATCTAGTTGGTAGCGATCTAAGAATTTTCATCACGATGTCCTTTTCAGGAATTGTCTTACCCAATACGAAATATATATTAACAATTTCATACACTTTGTGATTTAACTCATCAAATGACTCTTCATCAGCCATACGAAGGTTTTATCAATCAGAATTTAGGTTTTGAAGCCTAACTTCTTTCTCAGAGGTATTCCCTTCAAATACGGTTTCTGAGATATCCCAAGCATCTTTAGACCGAGTGCACGTAGTCACATGGTGTTGAAGATTTGGGGTAATGGCATGGATGGTAGCATTTAATCCGTTAGAATTTTTCTTTGCAGCGAGAATCTCGACAGGATCATACTCACCAATATCCTTTGCAACAGTTACACCATCTACCTTAACTAATGGAGGATCATGTCCATTAACAACACGAACCCATGATTGAATATCACGCGCTTGAAGAAAGTCGCGCATAAAAATTTTCCACCATAAGTAATTCGATCCATCTAAGACTGGCGGTACATTTATAGAGATAACACTTCTGTCCATAGAGTCAGATTGTTAGAAACACACACTTATTAGGTCTTAGCGTGTTTGTCTGCTCTGATACCAATCGAAAAAGTGGGGGTATAACAACCACATCCAATAATTCGTTCGGCAATCTATATGGACTAAACTCCAATGTAATTCTGAGAGCACCAACTTAAAAGCGAGACTTAATCAAGAATTATATCAAAGAGTCTTTATCTCTTTCTCAATACAATCAACAAATCAAACATATATAAATCTACGAGCCTGATTGATATGAGTAATAACTTGGAAGATACCAAAGATCAATCCCCAAGTGTCAATTAAGTTCTATCCAACAAACAAGGTCGGATTTATCAACTGATAGAACTACACACAACCTATGATTTTTCAATTATATAAAAATATAATGCGGAAAAGAAAAAACCACCAAATTTTTTGTTAACGAGAAACCGCAAATGCGGATAAACCCCGAGATCTAGTCCAGATTTGAACACCACATTGTATTAAGCCGCCACAGACTCTAGCCTACTACAAGTTAACTTTGGACTGGAATGTAGTTGAGCTCTAACCAAGTCTCACACCGATTAATAAGGTACTATCGCGTTCCTTACGCCTCTAGAACCACGCCGGATTCTGCGCACTTGATTCCCTTAGCTGATCTCACCCACAACTAAGAGGTTCTACGACCCATAGTCGAAAACTTATAAATAAATCCGTATCCCACAGATATGTCTATTCTTTATTAGGTTTTTGTTCCGTCTTTTGATAAATCAAGGTGAACAGGAACCAACTAATAATCCGGTCTTATACTCCCAAAGAGCAGCCTAGAAATATTAGTCACCTCACAATAACCCAACTGATTAACAGAAAAATTTATTGCGAAATCACAAGAGTCTTAGACGAAGAACTGTTTTGATTACTTTTAATATCGTACCCATTGGAGATAAATCTCGAGTAAATCTTAGAGAGGATAAAACTCAATATGATAGAACAAGTAAGATCAGAATACGCAACTACAGAGAAAATAGTTGGATCTGGCTTCACGAATCCCAAACGAAGTCTTCAAGTCGTTAGCCTATAATGGTTTTGGAAAAACCTGGGTTAAAGGAGAACCGACTCTATTACGCAACTAAGACACAGGGAAGTGTCGGTATTAGGTTTTCCAGTTGCTAGATCCTTATATAGTCTTTCAAATCAGGGTTGCTTTCAATCAAAGTTAAGATAACTTAGTAACAAAGCATTCAATATTCACCGTTAGATGAAATTCTAATTTAAGATTCAAGGTAAGTCTGCTTAAAAATAAAGCAATCAATTGCCACCGTTAGATGGTCTTAGATTATTACAAGAAAATTAAATATACTTGTATTTAAATATGGGCTATCGTACCTAAACGTGTATATTGAGTTGGCTCAATGACAGTTACTCGAAGTTAGCCATATGAACACTTTTGTTTTAGCCGTATTCATCTAACACTTCCAGATCCAATATGAAGATCAATTAATCATGAAAGATAATCAAATGAATCTAATTGTGTTTCAATTTGAGTTGTTTAATTGTTCACTATCTCATGAAATATATATGAACAAATTGAATCGAAATCGGTTTGATTCGTAATCGTACAAAGTACTTATACAGGAATCAATTCATGAACATTAATCGACGGTTTGCAAAGATTGCATTCCTTAGATCATAAATGTTTTAGTTCATGAGTATGAGAATCATACATAACCGATTCTAGTACTTCACCAATGTGTTCGCAAACCAGGAACGCGAACAACAGCTTCGGACCTTGACCTAGTCAAGCCGTTCGCAAACCCGGTTCGCGAACAACAGTTCCGGACCCAGCTCAGGTAAACTCGTTCGCATACAAGGTACGCAAACAAGAGTTCCGTACCAACTCAGGTAAATCCGTTCGCATACTAGGTACGCAAACAAGAGTTCCGGACAAGAATCATCACAATACAGTTCGCATACTAGGTATGCATAACGTGTTGCATCCAGACATAGGTAATTGTTCTAAACTCTCATTTCAGTCACTGAAACATCCTTGGAAGACGCCAATGGTTGTCTCACACAAACCCTTATCTTCAAGTAATTTTCAAATAATCGAATGGTTAATTGCTAAACTTCCCATGCTAACGTCAAAACGGTCTCACACAAATCATATAAGATGCTCAAGGTAATTTTCACATGATCATCTTTTGACATAATATTTAGTTTCCAAAATAGATTGTTTCCAACTAAACTCGTCAAGAATATGATGAACGTAGCTAAAGAAAAAAACTTCCAATACATATTTCGAGAAATTGATAAGGGAGATAAAATCGGATCGAAATATCAAATGTGTATAATGTAAAAGTCTATATATATATACGACTTAATTTCATTAGAAGATATAATAGAATAAACTTCTGAGTGATGGATAAGTTTTAGTCTCCACATACCTTTTGTTGATGAAGTTCCTCCAAGATCCTCAGTAGATCTTCGTCTTCAATTGGTGAAAGTCGTGAAGTCTAAAGCTCAGCTACACATTCTATCCTAATCCGAGACATATCTATAAGTAGACTAGAAATCAAGTATATAGTTTTGATCAACTAAAATTGACAAACAACCTTGATATAGCAACGGTTGCGAGTTCGACCGAGCAGTGCTCTAAAAAGTTGTAACACCTTTTTTACTTATGACCAAAAAACTAACAAACAACCCTATATATTAACAATCCCAAGTCGCAACTTTTCCCTTTCCATTTTCACATCTACTTTTATTTAGTTTATACTTTAAAATTACGACAATCGTCAATACCACTCTCGGTAGTTACTAGCTCCAAATTCTACAGAAGTACAAAACTATCTAGAGAATTGCCTTGATTATAACAGGATTTGGTTGGATGACGAAAACCTATAAAAAGTGGTATAGAGATATTGAGAATATGATTTTGATAGTATTATAGTGAGAACTAATGATTTGTTGACCGGTTAAAAAATAAAAAAAATGTAATCTGTTTTTTTTTTGCCAATATTTTCTCAATTAGTTGGGGCAAGTTGTTCTCCTCTTGATAAAAGTGTTATATGGATTAGTGGTATTTAACATCCACATCAAATAGCCTGCATGCCAAGCGTCATGCAGTCTCTTATCAAGGACCAATCGATTCTAAAATTGGTGATATACGATCTTCTATCGTTTCTTTTATATGTATCATCCGCAATCTGGAAGTCGGTCTGCAAGTCAAAAATCACCTGGTTACCTCGAAGCATACCCGAAATCCACACATGCTGGTCAAAGAATTTTGATTATGGAAAAATGTTAAGTAGTTTTAAATGGAAAATAAAATTAATTTCAATTAATATGAAAACCATTGTTACAACTTTTTTTTCTCGCACAATTGGATTTTAATAATAATAGTATATGTTATATAATTATTAGATGTTGCATTTCAAGGGTTGAATTACAAGCTCGTAGTCAGTTTAATTCAGATGGATCGAAGGAAAAAACTTCCACGGTGTTACCTACGTTTAAACAACAATAACTCTTTATAGACCGCAAAAGAAAAGGAAAAAAAAACACATCCCAATAATTGATCACGCACATTGAACTCGTAATTTGATGGCCGGATGTGATATTGATCTGAATTCTCCCCCTTTCTTTGTCGGAGGAGAAGACTATAAAATCTGGGATTTGGATAACAAGGGTGTGTTTTTCGGTTAAGTAATAGACGCATTTTTATGTCTAATTCGTCCTCAATGTTTCGTATTATTAGTACTTGTTTTTGTCCTTATTATGGTGTTTTGTGTGTTTTTAGGTATTTTTTGGAAATAAACAATTTTGGAAAAATCAGCTCGAAAAGTTGCCCGGGGCAACCTTGAAGGACAATTGTTATTCGGACTCTCACTATTGGTTAAGGGGCACCTCAGTTGGACACCTTCTATTCGCACCCCAATTCAGGATAGGGGGACACCCTTCCTTCTTCTCAAGTTCAAATAAACTTTTTGGCGGGAAAATATTTTTACTCTCTGGAAGATTTTCAATCAACAAAATGAAGGTGTTATAGGGAGATTAAATCGCTGAAAATTTGTGGTATTGTTCCTGGGACATTTAGAAATCTATTGCGAGTGTTTTGGTCGATTAAATTTGGCTAGAATTGGCTAGGGAAGCCACGAACTGGAAACAGGGGAGAACGTGCAGAGAAGAATTATTCACGGGATTTCTTGTGTTTGCGTATGGCTGAGATGATCTGGGAGAGTTATAACTATTGTTTGATGCGTATAAAGTCTAAAAAAGGGAAGAATCAGAGCTAGAAACGCGTGGAGAAAGAAAATATCTCAAAATATTCTCTCTTCACTGCCCGAGTAAAGAACAATTATTTGGAGTTATTGTGAGGGATTTCAGCGTGCATGTGAGTATATAAAGGCTCCTTGGGTCGACTACCAGGGGTGTCGAGAGTTGGGAGGAGAAGAGAGGAAGCTGCAGAGGAAGAATCACGAATTCTCTCTGCTGCTGCTGCTGTTCGTGATGAAGATGAAGAACATGAGGAACGGACCCGCAGCAGCAGTCGTTTATCAATAGTGAAATGACTCACATCCGTGGGTCGTAGGTGTGGGTCTTAGAGGCACTGTAACAATAGCACTTCTTCTATGTCGTTCATGTTGGACGCTTTCTGTGGGTCGCAGCTTCACTGTTTTATTATTTCATCTCCATTTTCATCCTTGTAAACACCCCTTGAGCAATAAATAAATATTTTGAGCGTGTTTTTATCATGATGAGCTAAACCCAACACTGGGACGACGGAGGAGGCCGATCTTCATACATCGGTAATTTAATTAATTCTTTTTGAGACTTTTGCATTAAAAATTAATTGAAATATGATTTGATTAAATTGGGTGTTATTTGATTAGATGGGTCATGCTTAGCTTAGGTGATTTGATGTTCCATGCTTAACATTTACAATCAATTTTTTTGAGAATCTATTTTGGCAAAATAAGAGTCCATATAACTTATGTTTTGAGCGATTATTGTCGAGAATAATTCATTGATCCCTATTTATGAATATTGGCCGAATCATTAGTCCCAGTACCTCTTGCACCAGTGTTAATATTTTTATTGTATATATTTATCTTTTTTATTAAGTTTAAAAAATTATCCTTCACAAGTCTGAGAGTTTGAACCTCATTACTACAATCCCAGAAAAATCTATAATCAAAATGGCGCCGCCGACGCGGACTTGTATATATATATTTTTTTATTTTTTTTAGGTTTTTTTTTTTATTATTTGTTCCTTTTTACTTTGTCTTTTTTTCTTTGATTTACAGGTTCGAAGTGGAGCACTAACGACATGGAGAGGAAAAAGCTTAAAGCGAAAAGCGAAAAGAGAAGAAAAAAAGGACAATTTTAGGATTTAATTTTTAATTTTTAATTTTTTTAGAGTGTGTGAGGAAAACTGTAATTTTTTTTTATTTATTTTGGACTTTGGACTTTAAACAATTGGACTTTATTTTTTTAACCCTACGGAAGGGTATTATTATTAAAAAAAAAAATTATATAAACTGTGTGCGGGGAAAGACGGCGATTACTATATCGTCTCGGCCCCTCGGGTTCGTACATGACATAGGAGTCGTGGCCCGAGTCGACTTCAGCGATTCATCCCCCGTCTGGTACGGGAGGTAAGTCCAATCGAAACACTCGCGAATCCCCTGCAAGCGAGTTACTGTATTCCTTAAGGTGATTCATTGATTGAGGACGAATTTGGACTGTTTTTAAATTCCTAGTAAAGGGCAAGGCCTGGCCAATACAAGATAAGGGTTCGGATTTCATCACCGCTCCCTTCTTGCCCGCCTTAGGAAAACGAAACCTAACGCGAACCCAAGCTTAAAATTTGGAATAGAACGAGACCGATAGGGTAACGAGCTTAGTAGGAAACTCGTTCGAAAAATATTGGTTGCTCTTTAAGCACACTCCAAAGTTCATGATGGTTTCTGTGAGTTGAATGCGTGACCGCGCTGCCTTGTGATAGCGGTGAGGCCTTGGGTATCAAAGCTCCACTGAGCTTCCCTCGCCTCAATTCAACTTACTTTGACTCGGATTGATTCCATAGGGGTTTGCTCAAATTGCAACGAATTCCCTTTCGAAAGATAGAAGCTGGTCTAGAAACAATCTAAGTGGAGCCATCATGCTTTTTGTTTGCTAGAAATCTTTAGGTTTGTTTTGGTGGAGTCGAGTCGGCCTTGTTTGTGGTTGTGTAGAATTCCCTTGCAATTAAGAATGTCGAACTGGTATGATAGAAGCCAATACAATGAGTATCGATCTGAATTTGAATATGGACATCATCATTTTTATGACCATGGTGGGAATAGTAGTTGGGAACGCCAACATTTTCAAGGTTATGGTTCATACCATGGTGAGCCCAATTACTATCCACACATGCATCAGTCTTACGAGCAAGAAGATTATAGTACTAGTTCTTCGTCTCTAGAGGATACAATCAAACTATTGAAAAGTAGTCCTTTTTATGATCCTTCTGATAATTCCTCTTTACTAGAGTCAACACGTAAGTTAGCTGAGTCGACGCGTAAGTTAGCTGATATGAATAGTATAATTATAGACGAAAGAACTACAATAATGAGTGAACCTTCTTTAGAAGACCACCTCAAGCGGATAGCTGAGACGAACAAAAGAATTGCTCGAAATTACTTGAATTGCCAATATAGTGTATCCAATAATACCCTTGAGAATGAAGATAGTTATTTACACAATCAAGAGAACGAGGTTATAATTGGTAACACTACTTATTTAGATAAGGTTCAATCATCTTCTTACTATTATGATGATGAGGATAGTAGTGATGAAGAATCTGAAATATGTAGGCATAGTGATCAGGAATCTAGTAATCCAATTGAGCTTTATAGTGATTATATTATTTCTACTTCAAATCCAAATAATTTTTATACTTATTCACCTATTCAAGAGGACGAGGATTTGATTAGGAATACCACCGTTTTAGACGATGTAGTATTTCCTTTTGATTACGAAGCCGATAGTGGTTTAGAGGAACGGGTTTATTCTGAAAATGCTGTTTTAGAGTCTAGCGACTTAGAAACAATAATCTTGAATCAAGAACATAGACTCGTAGAGATGAGTAAAGATGAACTACCTGATAAAAACTTAGAAGAATCAATTGACCACTTCCAAGAATCCGATGATCTAGAAATTAGGGAGATTGTGACTAGTCTATCTAGAGACACTGAAAACTCTAAGTTTGGGGGTGATTATCACTTTCCTAGTGCTTTACCTTTAACTCTCAGAAAGTCCCCTCACATAGGACTTAATATCCATGCCTCAACCATCTTACAAGATTATCTTCATACTAGGTTTCCCGAACCTAATGATGTCCTGAAAAAAGTTCAGTCGTTAGAAACCCATCCTCTGGTTGATGTGGTTTGCCCAGGCTATGATACCCAGATTGACTTTGTTTTCCCACCAAATAGTTTTCTTCCAATTGTGGGAACGTATAGATTTCAAATGTGTCACTTATTAAGTTCTGAGACTAAGCCTAAGTACTTTAGGAAATTAGAATCGACACATTTGCTTCAGAATGACCACTACTCTGACTGTGGTAAACTTTGTAAGTCATACCTAATTGACTTAGAGGATCCTAAATTATTTAGGTTATTTTGTGACTCCAGGTTCTTATCTGAGTTTTTCCAGACTCTAGGACCTAATAATTTGGATCCTACCAATGAGGAAATGCATCCGAGGAAAATAGTCTATTTAGACCCCTTCATAGAACCTAAACTTGAACCGCAATTAGCGATAGTTATCCAGAAACTAGATAAGGGCATGCTAGTCTTGTACGTTTTCTTGGTTTACTGCAGTTTCCTTTTGTCAGCTCTTTTTGGTTTTAAAGACCCACAATTATTCCGGCTACTGTTATACGGTTCGAGTTGACCAATCCTTTTCTAAGTCTGGCTGAAGACTTTAAACTTAGCACTTCTTGGGAGGTATCTCATGCAACACGGTAATATCTTTCCTTAACTCTTTCGCTTCAAATGGTAACAGTTTCTCCTTGTTCATGCTTTTAGTTTCATCTTTAGAACATTGCGGACAATGTTAGATTTAAGTTTGGGGGCATGGGAGAAACTTTTTAGTTGCAATAAATAAACTCCAGAGCCTAGAAATTTATGCGTATTGAGGTAGGCACTAACTAATCTAAGTGGATGGAAGCATGTTGGTTGTAGGAGTTGAGGAACCAATCTGATTAGATGGAAACATCTACAAGAGTCTATTCATAAAAGCACAGAGCTCAGGTGTTAGAAATAACATGATAGTTTCACCATATTTCGTTGAGTCCTTTTCACTTCTATTTTTATTTTTATTTTTTCATTTTAAACTATGTTTCTCTAAGTGATTAGGTGGGGCACACGATTCAAGTTGTTACCACTGGTAGGGTGAATTAGAGTGATTGAGTTACTATTAAAAAAAAAAAAAGTTAAGACCGGACCAGTTAGACCAATCGAAATAAGTATTAACACTTGGATAGCAATATGCGTGTGTTCTCCTTGTTTCCGTCGCCTAAGCAAGTGTGGAATGCAGGACCCGTGGGAACTATCGTGTAATCTGCTGACAAGATGCATGCGCTTGGATCAAAAAGATCTATTCATGCCGTTAAGTTAAAAAAAAAATGGTTATTGTTCTGTGTAGTCAACTGCTGGTTCCCTTGTATTTGCCAGTTTGTTGATCTAGATTTAAGTTATTGACCGCTGGTTCCCTTGTATATGCCAGCAGTGTTGATATTATTCAGACCGGTATCTCAGTCCATTATGATAGGTTCATTTTAGCAGTGGCCTTCAGACAGATATGTGAAACATTGATCATTTGGTCAACATCAACACCATCTATGTTTTTCTATTTCCATCTCTTAATCTTTCCATGTGATTAGTTTGACTCCGAATATGATGTCCATAGTGCAACTATCTGAGTAGAGCTCTGTCACTTATATATGAATTTTAGTATGCTTGAGTGCAAACTCGTGTACATCAATTGGAATTTCGCATCAGGGTACTTCCTCTTGTAGTCAATAAGTATGCCAACCAAGGAGATTCTTTAGTGCCTTCCAAGGTTCGTTGTAGATAGCTAGGGTCTGGGGTAATGGTTTTGTGGGCACACCTCTGGTAAACCCTCCGGAGACAACACTCAACCACTAGGGCCACCTAGGGGTTCAAATGATTTTCCTTTCTAGAATAAATTTGCTCGAGGACTAGCAAATAATAAGTTTGAGGGTATTTGATAGACGCATTTTTGTGTCTAATTCGTCCTCAATGTTTCGTATTATTAGTACTTGTTTTTGTCCTTATTATGGTGTTTTGTGTGTTTTTAGGTATTTTTTGGAAATAAACAATTTTGGAAAAATCAGCTCGAAAAGTTGCCTGGGGCAACCTTGAAGGACAATTGTTATTCGGACTCTCACTATTGGTTAAGGGGCACCTCAGTTGGACACCTTCTATTCGCACCCCAGTTCAGGATAGGGGGACACCCTTCCTTCTTCTCAAATTCAAATAAACTTTTTGGCGGGAAATTTTTTTTACTCTCTGGAAGATTTTCAATCAACAAAATGAAGGTGTTATAGGGTGATTAAATCGCTGAAAATTTGTGGTATCGTTTCTGGGACATTTAGAAATCTATTGCGAGTGTTGTGGTCGATTAAATTTGGCTAGAATTGGCTAGGGAAGCCACGAACTGGAAACAAGGGAGAACGTGCAGAGAAGAATTATTCACGGGATTTCTTGTGTTTGCGTATGGCTGAGATGATCTGGGAGAGTTATAACTATTGTTTGATACGTATAAAGTCTAAAAAGGGAAGAATCAGAGCTGGAAACGCGTGGAGAAAGAAAATATCTCAAAATATTCTCTCTTCACTGCCGGAGTAAAGAAGAATTATTTGGAGTTATTGTGAGGGATTTCAGCATGCATGTGAGTATATAAAGGCTCCTTGGGTCGACTACCAGGGGTGTCGAGAGTTGGGAGGAGAAGAGAGGAAGCTGCAGAGGAAGAATCACGAATTCTCTCTGCTGCTGCTGATGTTCGTGATGAAGATGAAGAACATGAAGAACGGACCTGCAACAGCAGTCGTTTATCAATAGTGAAACGACTCACAGCTGTGGGTCGTAGGTGTGGGTCTTAGAGGCACTGTAACAATAGGTCGCAGCTTCACTGTTTTATTATTTCATCTCCATTTTCATCCTTGTAAACACCCCTTGAGCAATAAATAAATATTTTGAGCGTGTTTTTATCATGATGAGCTAAACCCAACACTGGGACGACGGAGGAGGCCGAGCTTCATACATGGGTAATTTAATTAATTCTTTTTGAGACTTTTGCATTAAAAATTAATTGAAATATGATTTGATTAAATTGGGTGTTATTTGATTAGATGGGTCATGCTTAGCTTAGGTGATTTGATGTTCCATGCTTAACATTTACAATCAATTTTTTTGAGAATCTACTTTGGCAAAATAAGAGTCCATATAACTTATGTTTTGAGCGATTATTGTCGAGAATAATTCATTGATCCCTATTTATGAAGATTGGCCGAATCATTAGTCCCAGTACCTCTCTACCAATTTGTCAATATTTTTGTATATTTTTATTTTTAAATCTTTACAAGTCCGAGCAACGAATCCTATTTACCTCGCACGAAAAATATTACAACATTAAGTCTGCTAAGGATGCAACCAGATCCCCTTAAAAAGAACATCATGCAACATAGCTTTTCTCAGGATCTGTTGTGCATCCAACACTGGTTGTGCAATACTGGAAGATTTGGAGGAAAGAGTGTTGTGCTGCTGATGAACAAATGATTAAGAAGATGTTAAAGGAGGTGCCTAATCAGTGTAGCATATGTAAGAAGGAAGACGAGTCTCTAAGCTATATTATTTGGCATTGTAAATTTGCTCGGAGAATATGGATATGGGCTGCTAGGATTTTTAGTCTATATCCTGCTGGAGATATTATGGCCTCTTATAAGGATGCAACTGACGAAAGCAGAATGATTAAGGACTTGTGTCTTGTTGGAAACCTTGTAATAAGAATAAAGTTACGGAAATTACACAATTTTTTGAGAATGTGGCTACTAATTGGCTTGGTTTCAAAAGTAGAGTTTATTGGGTAATTCGTGACAACTTTATTCTAATGGTTAACCCTTTGAAGGATTTGGGTATGAATTATGTCAAAGTCAAACATAGATCATGCAAGAATTCCACGCCTGTTGAGATCAGTTGGCCTCCTCCAGAATAAGGTGAAAATATGATATGTCATGATGGTGCTTCACGTGGCAATCCAAGTCAAGCTGGTGTAGGTGTAAGCTTCAGAGATGCTAGCTCAAATGTACTTGGTGCTTTATGTGTTCGCCTAGGCTGTAAGACTAATTTTTAAGCTTAAGTAAGTGCTATCATTTACGGTCTGATGATAGCTAAAAGATGGAAAGTGAAGAAAATTTGTGTCATATTTGATTCTATGAGTTGCATTCAAACTTTCCAACAAGGAGCGTTACTGTGGGAACTGACTCAGAAGTGGGGGCTCGAGCTTTCTATAGTAATAGCCGTTATTTTCATAGTTATAGCTAGAGAAGCTAATTTTGTTGCAGATGCTTTGGACAAACAAGCATGTTTGTTGACTGAGGACATTTATGAATTTTACGAGGGATGGCCATAGTTCATTCCGACGGTGGAATGAACTTTGTATAGTTTATTATTGTTTCAATTAGGTTGTGTTAGTTTAGGTGGCCTTTTTGGCTAGATGGATTGGCTTTGACTAAGATTTGTACATATTTTTGCTTTTTAATGAGTTTTATTGACCAAGTAAAAAAAACACTTAGGCATATGTGATAGAATCTCTAGCAAGCGATATAAAGTTCATCGCTCAATGGCCATAACAATGCTGGATGATCAGTATAACATCAGTAGTAGTCTTGCTATCACTCGTCGGTATGATCATCGTTCGGCAGTTTATCTTTTAACGACCAGGAATTTACCCCCTATAAATACCCAACTTCAAATTCATTTTAACATTGCTAGTGCTCTCTATACCAAAGTGGCTAGTGATGGCTTCATTCAAGAAGAAGATATTTCACTAGTTCGATGTTAGATATCAGTTGTAAGCGACAAAGATTTCAATTTAACGATTTTTAGTTTATGGAACACTGTGTTTCAAAAGTTTATGATGTTAAATCATGCAAATTCAAGACCACCCACCTCTTAGAGCGACTGAATTAACTCGCATTGGATGGCCAGATATGTGCACAGAGAGTACACCATCACTAGCTAATATTCTAACATTTTGAAACTCATATTCTCTATCCAAGACATAATTTAATCTACTGACTGGGGTGCTAGTAGATCCTTTGACTTTTCTGTTTCTTTTCTTTTTATTTTCTGTTTTTTTTTCTCACTCATATTTGGAAGGAACTAAAGAATTTTGTTTATAGGAGAAATAAGAGAAGATAATGTGTGAAGAGGAATAAGAGGGAAGGTATGGTATTTATAGGCGCTACAGAGTCAAGCATGAGTGGTATAAACAATATCGGGTGATATTCAGAATATATCCGGCGATAGAGTCTTTATCGCTAGCGCTATTGACATCGCTCGGTAGGAATTCAATCGCTTAACTTTTTAACAGTATAGTGCACCTCATTTACCATGCCACCGGGTATGGAAAATAGAAAATTTTGACGCGGTGCTTAGGTTTAGGCCTTAGTGCAGAAGAACTGTGGGGAAAAACGCACAAAATGAACTTTTTTTTGAAGTATTTTATTAAATTATACCGAAATTACACGTGGGTGTGTTATGTCCATAAAATATGCTAATACAGTAGAACTTATAGATTGGGAAATTACATTATCCCACACCATTGTTGTTGAGCTTCCCTAAAAAACAATTGTCCACCGCTCGATTTTCTAAACCGTCCGCCGCTTGATTTCTTTTCCTGTAAATGTGTTTAATGGAGTATTGTTGGATTTGCGTAAACCTTTACTTGATTTCTACAATCTCATTAGAAATATACCATGATGCATCGATTTCGAGGGTTAGAAATCTTAAAAGTTCTCTAAATCAGTTTGGAATTGAACTTTTGGTGACCTCCACTGCGTCGCTGTTTTAGAAACGATCAGTATGACCCAAGTTTTTGCTAGAATTGCGGTGCTAATGCCCTGTAGTTGTGTAATGAAGCGACATTGGATCTGCTTTTCAATGTGGTAGGACCCACTTGCTACACTTATCCATTCTTCATTGAGTTTCTTCCCACCTGTGGGGCTCACATTCATGTGTGAGAAAAAGAGTCCAATACAGTACCAACCAAGAAAGGGACGTCTTCGAGATGAGTATGGAGATATTTTCTCATGTAGTCCTAGTCAAATGGGACCCACTCTTCCATTCTTATCCTCCACGTATATTATCCAGAGTGCTATATTAATAATAGCATGCAGTACAACTGCACGTAGCTTAATATAGGAGTTTAATATGCATCAAACACGTAAGTTTGAACATTGAACTTGTTCAGCTGGTCAAACTAATATTTTACATTCAATGTTTAGACAAGAGTTAAAAATTGTAGGAAATATTTACGGAGTAATAATTGATCATACAAAAGAAATTCTATATAACTAGCTAAAGGAGTTATCAGTCCCGTGCTAAAAGATAAAGAACATTTTAGAAGAAGAAAGAAAGAAAGAAAGAAAGAGAAATATGGTTCTGTTAGACCAACTATGGGATGATGTTTTTGGCGGTCCTAACCCTGAAAGAGGCCTTGGTAAACTCAGGAAGCTCTCAAGTATGTTCTCTGATCTATCTGTTTTTGTTAATTAATTTGCTGCACTTTGTAAATTTTGGTTAATGATTTTCCTTTGTGTTTGCATAATCAGCCGGGGAAGGAAGCAGTGGTAAGTATTTTCAAAGGTCGATCTCCATGCCTTTAGGAAGGAATGATAGTACTCCAGGAACGCCAACAACACCAGGAACACCAACAACACCTAATAGGACCAAAGAGAACGTTTGGAAGAGTGTTTTTCACCCTGGTGGTAACCTTACTAATAATAGCAAATTCATTGGCGGTGAAATGTTTGATAAGCCTCATCCCAACACTCCTAGTGTTTATGACTGGCAAGTACACTCTTGAATTCCTGATCTACCTAACATATGCATGCAAGTATATTTACATGCAGATCTATCTTGTATTCGTATGATCGGACATAAACCATTAAGATCTAGACATACTAAATGTGGATACAAAGAATATTTTTTCCCACTCGGACTCTCGGAGTTGTAGATCTTGGGTTTGATCAATTGAGTTAACTGTTGTTACAGGCTTTACAGTGATGACACAAGGAGCAAGCGTCATCGTTGATTAGAAGACTTGGGAGTTAATTGGTATCATCTGAGTGAGCGAGACGGATGCATATGTACATACTAATGTTTAGTTTAGTTTTCTCATGAACAGTTTCACGCGTACGTGGCTGGAAGTTGTTCTTTTTATTTCGTATTCATAAAGTGGTCGTCTGTTTTGTGTTCCTGGAGTAGTAGTTGTGTTCGATCCATTGTCTGTTGTGTAAATTTTGATGGATCTGGAATGGTGTACTGCTTTGTTGTTTTAATCGAATAAAGTGATCGTTAGCTAATTACTTAACAGGGTTCTGGACCTTCTCGTTTATGTACTGTTTTAAATTTGCCAACATATTTGACCCAGATGATACCGCCGTGTCAACTCCAGTAAACTATTTTGAGCAAAATTTGGATGATGTTTTGCCATAGTGGAAATCGTCGGGGCTTCACTTTATAGATTTTTCTTTCACCGACACCATCTGTAAATTTTGGAATTTGTTCAGGACATATTTGAGCCATTGCAGAAGGAGATGGAAAGTAATGAACTTACAAAACTTCGGATTATTAGAATCTCAACAAGTACATGAATGAGACATGCATGCTTAGCAAACCTAATCAATTTTATTTTGCTTATTAGGTACAAATTACTCTCTAAGCTACAGACAAACCTTTCTGAATACAACTCATCCAAATACTTCCAAGAATTATATACCTGTTTTTATCCTTCATATGGGAGACTTCATTTCTATACGTAGCTTTACAAGTTTCTTCAAGCATGCTTACAACTTACTAGGAATAATTTCCTTGAGAAAGTTTTCTACTCTAACAAGCTGGCTAGGCGACTTCGGAAACATCTCACCTTGTCTTTCTGAAATGAATTTGACAAAACTTGAGCCTTTTTCTTTCCCCTCCTTATCAATAATTGCTTTGCCTAGTGATTGTGGCTGTGTAAGAACTGTAGGCGCTGGAACTCGCTTGGGCGATACTGGTGGCAGCAATGCCCACACGGAAGAAAGGTTTTCATTTGGTTTGTCAAGAATTTCTAATATTAATAGATCCTTCATGTCTGCTGGAAAATAGAGTGCAATGGTTATCCAAACTCATGGTTATTTCTCAATATCTCCACAGTATCTTAGAGAATTTGACAAACTAGATAATTCACCTTTTGAGAACTTGAAGATAGGCTCCAGTGCTGCACATGGAATGCTGAAGTTCAGATGCGGAATCACAGTTCCTCCTCCGTGCCTCGCATTGCTATACCAAAAAATAAATAAACAGAATTTCGTGAATTTTGCAGGCAAAAGATGATTCACAGAGTTCAGTAACTTAATGCTGGACATATCAAAGGAATATGACGCATATCAATCTACTTTTTTCGCTGATAGTATACGTACATTCCATGTAAGTTTAAGTTTACATTAATACCTTGTTACAAGCCCAATCATAAGGCCCTCTGAGTTAATAACAGCACCACCACTACCACCAGGATGCACTGCAGCTGTTGTTTCAAGCATAGCTGGATAATCACTTTCTGCGCTCTCTTGCAAACCTCGTCCATTGGAATGGAGTGAGTTCTGTTCTTTGACCACAAGTGCTACTACACCAGAGCAAACTGATGGGTATGCATCTGATTCAAAATACAAGCAAAACAAGATAAATGATGTATCCTTTTTCTAATAAAATCACGATTTTTGCCTGAAACTAATGTACTAAGAGACTTACCACATCGTGGTCCAATCAGTCCGTGCCCAATAACATGTGCCTTGGATCCAGCAGATGGGCATTTAAATTCTGGAATAATTGCGCATAGCTGATCCGGAACAGACTCGAGTTGTAGTAATGCAACATCCAAAGGACCCTTGGACACATATACTAACCTAGCATCACACCACGTCCAGGGATTTGTATGATCCAATCGAACACGTATCCTTCTATGGGTATTAAAAACTGACCCACCTCTATACGGATTTTGCTCATCATCCTTATATGCCTTGGATGTCTTCACCATCCTCGGAAGCATGCCTTCCCTCTCCTCTTGATGTTCTCCACTTCTCACACCCCATGTAACCACAGATTCCGTGGAATTCATGGAGAGTGACGACAGTGTGGATTGATACATTCCACCCTGCAGGGTGGTTTTGCCAAACCTCCATGGTTCCAATAGGTGAGCGTTTGTGAGTATTAGACCCTGACTGTTGAGTACCACTTCTGAAGCCCAAGCTCCCTCATTTATGGTTATCAGAGCAATAGAGGTCATTGCCTTCTCAATTGGAGATTTAAAAGGGTTATGAACAATAAGGCTGTCAGAAGAATGTGCATTGTCTCTCCACACAGATGCTATCGCTTCCCATGGAATCACCAGCTGTTAGCCAGAGCTAGAGGGTCCATAATAAGTTAACCGAAAAAAACTATAGATGGGACACAAAGATGTTCAAATGATACCAGGTTACCTGAATTTCAGCACCACCAACTCGTTGTCTTATAGGTCTGCCAACAATACCAATAAGACGTGCATGTTCACCAAAAACAGGACCACCTTCCATCCCTGATACATCAAATATTAGAATGGATTGAAGAAAACTAATAGCATATGAACTCCCTGTGAACCGTAAGCCGAATACTATCCTACCAGGAAGGCAGCGGATATCGGCCATCAGTAACGAGCTTTTACTAGAGTCCGAGGGATAGGAATTTGCGACAGATCCAACAGAAATGCTGGTTCAAGCGAGAAACGTGTCACAACAAAATAGCCAAATCACAGCCTTGGAGGTAACTGAATAAAAAAAACAGCAGTCCTTAAAAGAAATGCACTACATGGAAATCCACCTGACAATTAGGCATCACAAATTGGTCATGCCTAATAACTTTCATAAATAAGTTCACTGACACATGAATTGGCTCTTTCACAAATTCTAAATCTAAGTGAACCACACTCTACTTTCACAATTTAGGGATCAGCAATAAATTTCAAGAGCACTTCCATGACATCCGCTTGACCTTATAAAGATAACCAGAAAGTCTCGTAATTTTAATGCTTTATGGATCCACTATTTTATTTTATTTTGCGTGAAACAGGTACTGTAACCTCCTTAACATTTTGGCAATACAAAAGCTGTCAGGAAAATGACAAAAGTTGCATCACAGCCAAGAAAGAGAAATTGGAAACCATTTTAATCTAAAATGTTCTCTAAGTTTCACTGCATTACCTATTTAGGAAGTGGACTGGTGACAAGATACCAAATGGAGATCCCATAGCTACAAGAAGATCGCCCCTTTTGTTTGATGGTGCAATATGCACATCTGGGAGATCCTGAATAACCATGATCCATCCAATCATCTTGATGAGCATATAACTGAAGTAAAATGCATGGAAAAGTACAAAATAAGTACGAAAGAGGCCAAATTTTTGTGATGACTAAACAATTTCAGTGGAACCACCTGGTAACCAGAGAAGGAAACTATGTATCAATTCAATATGAAATGAAACTCCAAGAAAAGCAATTCTAGTGGTTGACATGGCCATCCATCTTGAATTGGTCGATTCACTCATTGGACGACCTTGCTTCTCCAGTGAAGATCTGGTGTCATTCCCGACCTGGATGAGTTGACAAGAGCGTTAGAAAAGAAACATATCCTTCAGATGCTCATCATGATACTAAATCATAATCGAAGGTCCAAGATACATCCAAGCATAAATTCAAGAAGCGCCTTTCCGAATTTGATGAGAGTTATCGTAGTTCTTAGTGCTTATTAATTATGATCTTCAAGTCTCAGTAATTAAGCATCTAGTGACATTAAAGGAATCTAGCGAAGTTACAACTGTTGTTGCCTACATCACTTGGCTACAGTACAATGGTATTGTATAACTCTGATGATACAGTTGATTGTATACTCAGTATGCAGTAGTTACTTCTCTGCCTATCAATACAGTTTCTAATATTATCCCAATGGTTTAACCCAACGAAAGAAGGATACAACTTCAATAGATGCTAAAGAAGACTAAATGAAGCCAAACATGCCATGAGTGCGACCGCGCGAGTGAAAGCCTACTTTGACTAACCTGTTGTCGAGGTGGGTCATTGAAAGCTTGATGATTAGTATTCGATGAGGCCAAGGACCAGCCTACTTCCCATGACCCCTGTTCAGTTAAGCTGGCAGGAGCTTCAACTAGTGCCAAGAGTGAACATGATGCTACGGGGACATCCACCTTATAAACGCAGACTTCATTAGTTGCGCGGAAAAATAAAAATAAGAAAACAGCAACAATTAGTGAATATTGGAACCTGCTGATTACAGTACATTAATACAACTACACATAACATATCATACATGTGATGAATTTCCCATCTCAGAACGACATTACTAACATGAATCAGTATTTACCCTACCATTTATATTGTATCTAGACGAAACTAAGTTATACCTACTAAGCATTATTAACATGAATCAATGTTTACCATACCATTTATAATGGTTCAAACGGATTTCTGAAGGGGGGACCTTATACCTACTAAAATAGTAGATCTTTTTACAGTAAGGTAGCTTAAAACTACTCTGAACTCTGGTGATCATGAGGGACAACATCATAGCTGACAAATTTTAAAGCTTACTATCACATCGAAGGAAGAAGCCACACCTATATCCTAATTGTAAGAAGAGCTTTCTGATATCTTGTAACTCACAGGAGTCATGTGACATACCCGACATCCCTACCTCTAGACATTTGCTCTTAATACTGACTGATACATCAGATAATCTAATAGTGAAGTGTAGACCCAAAAATCACAAACCATAAGCTAAAAGCGACGTAGAAGAATACCAATGCCAAAAGTCGTGAATTCAACCACATAGGCGTTCCTTTATCAAGCTCATCATCATTTACGGTTTTATGTGCACTCATTTTTCCCTGTAAATAGATAAACCATATCCAATTAAGCTTAAGGCCTATCCAATCTCCATTACAAAAAAAAAGGTTAAATATCTTGTACCTCAGTCATTACATCAATTTGAACTCCATGAATCAACGCAGGAATTTCCTGAATCAAATTATATACATTCGGAAAAAAAATAACAATAAAAAATATGAAACCTAAACACCAAGAACTGAACCCAGTAAACAAAAAATTCAAGCAGATAATGATTGATTATTGACCTGAGTATTATTATCATGATGTTGTACAGAAAGAAAAGGTACAACTATTGATGCCACAGTTACAACCAAAGCTGAAACCGAGGAAGAATTCTCTCGAATGTGTTTGACAATCGGAAACTTGTTAAATGAATCAGGTAACAGAACTCCAGACGCTGATAGAGTTGTTTTTCCAGACCTAAAATTAAAGAAATCAGTGATAAGGTGTTAAAATTATATGGAACTACCACAAAATAATTAAAGAATCCATTGAAGTAAATGAGTCACCACTTAACTGATAATGATGGAAAGCATGTTTTCTCATCTTTAAACCCTTCGGGTCCTAAAAATTTGTTTAAGAAATAATGTGTTAATCAAGAAATTCAAGAAACAAAATTAGAGATCAGAAGATAGAGAAAGAGAAACTTACAGGTCCTTGGATTCTAACCATGACTGAGAAATTTCGAGCAAATTCAACAATTTCTGGCAACTCCATTTTACTAGATAGCTTTCTTCTTGGATTGTTTGTGTGAGAGCTGAGGCCGTTATGACTAAACGGAAAGAGAGGAATACAGATACAGTGTAATCAAGAAGAAGAGACGAAACGAGTTTTGCCAGAGTGAGGTGGACTTGGAAGCATTTTTAATCGGGTGTTCTTGCCTCAGGATAGTAAACAATGGTCCTCTCTCAGTTTCTTGACACGACTTTATTGCTATTTGATATTAAAGTGGCACGTAGTTCTAGGTTTAACGGCAATCTTTTTTTTAATTTCTTTTATAGTACTAAATAGAATTTTATTTATTAAGCTGCAATGCAGCCGAAATATCTTTAACAAGTTTCACAATGAAATCTGGCAAATTAGAGATGTAATGAAAATTTACTTCCTCTTCTCTTGCCTTACAGGCTAAAGAGTGATCTACATTATTACCCAGTGTATGAATAGACTTGAAGAACCAAAGTTTACTACTACTACACTTAGATTTTACTCTCTCTATTATATTTGAATTGAACCAATGTACCTCAGATACCTTGAGCTCTTTGTCTATCTGCATTCTCTCTAGCCAATTCCAATGCGTTGCACTCAAAGTACTCAGTCCCATAGTCCTCATCCACATCCTCTTCAAATTTGATACCTTGAGCTCCTATGCAGTTTCCTACAAAATCACGAATTATTAGTCCAACATTTTCTTTTTTAGTTGCCGGTATATAAGAACCATACATATTAATCTTCACACATTCTTTTTCGGAAGGAGTCCGCACTTTTAATTGAATATTATTTGTAGAAGTAGCATTAGACACAGAACATTCAGTACATTGTTTTATAAGGTTATAAATTCTAGTACTGGTACTCTGAGTATTTGGTTTTACCCCCTGAAAACCAATGAACTATCTTTCCAGATGTACCATATGGTAGACATTAATCTGCAAACATAATCAGTTTCACTTAAACATAGAGCAGTTTCATTGCTTTCACCTGTAACAAACCAAGTAAGGATCCAAGATTGAACCGTAAAAAAATTACCTGCAATGTTGCCTATGTTTATATTCATGGCTAACCAAATAGTCCTAGCAAAGGAATATTTAAAGAATAGATGATTCATAGTTTACATATTACAGTTACAGTGAGCACACACAGTTTGTATCTCTGGTTTATAGACTGCAATCTTAGCTCTAACAGGGACTATATCTTTTATACATTTCCAGATAAAGAGTTGAACTCTATGAGGAATCCCACAATGCCATAAATATGTGCAAACCTCTTTGGGAACAATATCATAAGCCACAATACTATTAACTTCATTAGAACAGATAGTGTTATAAGCACTCTTTACAGAAAATTTTCCTTTTCTGTTAGGTTTCCATATAATAAAATCCTCACCAGTGGTAGGAATATGCATATTAAGAATAAGATTAACACATGATTGAGAGAAAAGAGTATTAAGAATGTTAATATCCCATTATCTTGTGCCTGGTAGGAAAAGATCATAAACTAGATTAAAATTACCATAGCTAGAAGATCCTACAATAGGAACAAGTGTTCTATCAAGGCCAATAATCCAACATTCTAGCCATATACTAATTTTTGTGCCACTTCTAACAGCCCAAATGGTGTATTGTTTTATAACCTCTAAACCAGAGTAAAAACTTATCCATAACCAAGAGCAATCATCTTTCAATTTATCTATATGCAAAAACTACCATCTTTAGAATATTTGGCTTTAAGAATTTGAAAACAAAGAGACTCTTCATCATTGCAAGCTCTCCAAGCAACCTTCGCTAAAAGGGAAGTATTAAAATGCTCTAAGTTTCTGAAACCTAGACCTCATAGAGCTTTAGGCACCATAAGATTATTCCATCCTATGAAATAAAGTCCTTTTTCCTTCCCCCACCAGAATAACCTTTGTAAAGTGTCCATCTGAGCTATCATTGTTTTAGGTATCCTAAAACTACCCATTTGATGAGAAGGTAGGGTATTAAGAACATGTTTCACTATGGTAGTTCTAGCAGAGTGGTTCATAGTTTTGCCTTTCCAATTTTTATATCTAGAGCCAAACGACTGAAGGATAGGTTTAAAGGCTTTAGTTTTATCCCTTCCCATTAAAAGAGTAACCCCTAAGTATTTATCAGTATCCTTCATCTCAGTCATTTTAAGAGCAGTAGCAAGAGTAATTTTGAACTAAGGACTTATGTTCTTGCTAAAGTAGACACTAGATTTTTCAAAATTAAGCATTTGACCAGAATACATACCAAATTTCTCAAGCACATCCAATATACCTGTCACATTATGCATGTCTGCCTTAGTGAAAATGAGTATATCATCTGCAAATAAAAGGTGGGTAATACCTGGAGCATTTCTGGCAGCCTTTACTCCAGATATCACATGATTAGTAGCAGCATGCATGGGCAATCTAGAAATATATTCCATTGCAATGATAAAAAGATAAGGGGATAAAGGATCCCCTTGTCTTATACCTCTAGTAGGACACAATTCTTCTGTAGGAAAACCATTTAGAAGAATATAAATCTTAGTTGTGCTAATACATTGTTCAATCGGATTACAAAATCTAACGGGAAAGCCAATTTTCCTAAGCATACCTAACAAAAATGGCCATTCAAGCATATCAAAAGCCTTAGAGAGGTCCAATTTTAAAGACATAGTTCCACTGCTACCTTCCTTGTGCTTCATAATATGTGTCATTTCATGAGCTATAATAATATTATCATGAATAATTATACCTGGAACAAAAGCAGCCTGAGAAGGAGAAATGATATGCTTAAGATGAGGTTTAATTCTATTTGCAATCAGCTTAGAAATAGTTTTGTAAACTGTATTGCACAAACCAACAGGTCTAAAATGAACAACATATTTAGCTGAATCAGCTTTAGGAATCAGAGAAAGGTATGTTTTATTAAATTCAGATGGCATGAATCCTATAGAAATGAAACTTTGCACAGCATGTACAACATCATTACCTACAATATTCCAGTTGGATTGGTAAAATTCTGCTTGAAAGCCATCAGGACCTGGAGAACTCCAAGAAGACATACTCTTAATAGTATCAAAGATTTCTTTATCAGTTGGAATTCTATTAAAGCTATCAGCCATATCATTCTCATTGATAACAGTAGGGATGATATCAAAAATATGATTAGGAATTTGAACACTAGAAGTGCAGCTAACTGAGCTAAAATGAGTAATAAGAGTCCTAGCAATATCCTCTCTATTATCCAAACTCTATTACCAGCAGTAACAAAAAGACAGACAATGTTTTTCCTAAACATTCTTCTATTAGCTAGAGTATAAATTTGTCGGTAGTTTAATAGTATAACGGAAAATTTAGACGCACGAGGTACGTAGTTGCAAAAAAAAAAATCGCGTAAGTCATAAATTCCACCGGAAAATACGGCCTACTTCAAAATCACATCCAACTATACTAGTTAGTCACGATCCGTTCAACGGGCCTCCAAACTTCAAGTGAGGTGACTCCTTCCCAGGAAAGCCGTACTCAAAGATGAGGGGCGTGAACATGACTTGCTTTATTCAATAGGGCAGAGTATTGGTTTGAGGCGTTCCACTCGTGGTGTAAGCTCTGGTGAAGAGATGCAACGAGAACGGAACTGCATGCTTAGCTACGGCTAGATCCGAGATCCCCTAAGAAATTTGAGAGCTCGAGTCTTTTCTTGGGAATGCTCTGCGCACTTTACCAACCTACAGTAAGGGATCATTTTGCATCTACCCATTCTTTTGGGTATTAGGGACTGGTCTAACTAAACTTTAGGTTTATTATATTGGAACTATTAGGTTTAGGACAGCTAGTGGAAGTGGAGGGGATGAAGATCCTTAAGGTTAGCAGGTTGTTTGACATAACTTGGTTATACGGGTCTTTCATTCATACGAAAGACTATGTTTACTTGGTTTAGGCTAGGTGGTATAGTAGGATATGGTCATAGTTAGAGGAACAACTTCGATTACCGGTTTATGGGAACTAGAGCCCCTGTCTTTGGAAAAGCCAGATCGAGAAAAGAAGTAGCAGCCTTAGTTTTTAAAGAACAACCGGTACACAAGTACGAGTATTCCTTCTGCGAGTAAAGAATGAGTATCCAGTTATTAAGCTAAAAAGCGCTAGCTATCTATGACCCGGTCAGGAGCCGTTGCTTGTAGGCCTTGATCTTCAGTTATGAGTATTGAAGCGTATTGGATAGATTCCCGGGAATTAACAAGGAATGACGCTTTCTTTAAATAAAATGCAAACTAACCGAATAGTATCAAATGTATGAAGGAAATCAACTATGTTACTTAAAAGAAGAACAATCTTTCATGATAAATCTCAAATTATGAAGTTCTGAAAAACCCAAAGTTCGTGCTTACTGGCATGAGTCAAGGTTTACATAGACATAATAACAAGTACAAGAGATTTTGTGATATCAAATTAAATACACTTATTAAAGGACGAAGGTCCCATCTTCAGGGATAAACAGTCCATGGCATTGTGTAAAAGTACTTCCACTTAGCATCTTGTCTTGTAGTGACAATGCATGTCCTCGCTCCTCCCCTTGTCTTTACCTTTGTCACTGTTATGCTTTTATTTGCTCTGTGAACTCACCAAAGTGGAACGTGGCAGAGTTGAAAGACACAACCAAATATAAAGAAAACTGGTTTGTTCGATGTGCAGAAAGTTAATTCTACGGACGACTTGACATTTACATGCGATTAGTTTCTCAAGAGAAAATGTGTATGCCCTTGTGCACTGTACAAGAAAATATTGCATTAAAGTTGAAAACAAAACAAACAACCCCAGAGCTTTTGCTATGGAAAAAAAAATGTTGAGTCCAAAAAAAAATCTTATGAGTCCAACCAACGATAAAATGGTTAATATAGAGATAATCATAATACCTGTTTTTCCTTAGCGCGATTTTCCTTATCAGCATCTTCACCATTTATTTTTTGCTTACTCTGAGCTTTCCAAGTCTCATTTTCCTCACGAATGAGCTCTTCTTGTCTCTTCAAAGCAACAACCTCTTGATATGTTCCTTCAATTCTATTACTGTGAAATGAAATATAAGAGTGGGTTGGTGACAATATCCCTGTTACAGCAAAGTGCATAACGATCAACGGGTGTACAAATATGTATATATTAAAAACCAACATATGTATAATTATGTACACATTAAGAATCAACATATGTAAAATTATTGATAGACGTATTTATGTGTCTATTTTCATCTCGATTTTCTATATTTTTAGTACCCGTTTTTGTTCTTATTATGGTGTTTTATGTGTTTGTAGGTATTTTTAGGCAATAAACATTTTTGGAGAAATCGGCTCGAAAAGTTGCACCCGGAGAACACATACTATTCGGACTCCCATTTTGGACAAGGGGTATCCAATTCTAAGGGCCACCCACCTGCTATTCGCACCCCATCTGTCGGATAAGGGGCAGTTCTTCTTCAATAATTCAAATCCAGAAATTGGCGGGAAATTTTATTATTTCACGGCAGAATTAGGGCTGGATTTTTGAAGGTTTTCGGGAGAGATTCAATCGCGGATTTCGACTTGGTTGAACATGTTAGACCATAAAAGGGATGGTATGATAGTTTGGGTCAGCTGGATTGGGCTAGATCACCGAGTCTAATCAAAACAGGGGTGTGGAGAGTTTCGCGATTCCTGAAGATGTTGTGAAGAATTTTAATTGGGTTTGGTCTATATTTTGGATTGGGCTGAAGATTTTTGACTGAAACAAGATTTCTAATGATCCCAGATTCGATAAATAGCAATGGAGACTCGGTTTGGCTAAAACAGGAGCTAGAAAAGTTATCGGGTATGTTGGTTGTTTCTTTTGGAAGTTTTTGTGGATAGAATAAGAAAGGATGTATTCTGGAGATTTAGTTCTATCTTTAGAGAGTTTCGAAAAACTCAGGGTCAATTGAGAACGCGTAAGAAGATAAATAGAGAAAGAAAACCCGAAACTTTTGGTCGAAGAAAAAAGAGAGATTTTCTCCGAGTTTGATTGGCCAGTTGAGTATATATAGGGTTGTTAGATTCCAAAAGGGGGAATAGAGTTTTTGGGGAGTCTTAGGAAGGTTCTGGTGGAGATCCGGTGCGAAGAAGAGGAGTTGCAGAGAAGTTCTCTGCTGGTGAAGAAGAAGCTGCTGCTGACATTAAGCTGTGCAGAACAGTCGTTTTCTAGCGTCTTAATTTCATATCCTGTAATAGTTGGTTAGCAACGTATATCTTCAGTATTGCAACACCTATTGTAACAGTGACTTCTGTAAGACCAGTACATCGTTGCAGATTCGCTGTGTTATATATTTTTTTCAATAAAAACACCTTTCGAGCCATGATTAATTATTTTGAACGTGTTACTACCATGAGGAGCTAAACCCCACCAGTAAGATGACGGAGGAAGCCTAATATCATACTTGGGTAATTATATTTAATTCTTATATGACTTTTGCACTAAATAAAATTGAATTATGATTTTGATTAATTAGTTGTCATCTCGTTTGATGGGTCATGCTTGCTTAGATGTTTTGATGTCCCATGCTTAGAATCTACAACTAATGTTTTGAGAATGTTCCTTGGAAAAAATAAGAGTCCATGTCTTTATTGATCTATAGTAGTTAAAAGAATTAATATTTGAACCTTATGTTATGAGTTTGGTGGAATCCTAAGTCCCAGTTTCTCCCGATACTGCTACCATATTTTTGTATATATTTATTAGAATTAGTATTTAAGTCTTGAATCGAGTCTACACAAGTCCGAGCGAACGATACTTTACTACCACTTAAAAAACTACATCACACATGTTATACACGTATGTATCAAAAATAGATACCCAAATGATCCCGTCTTTCCATGTTTCCCTCAACCATCAATCAACAAGCAACCTAGAACATAATAGCGCGACAACAAATAATACCAACCAATAGGAAAACCTTATTCCAAGTTACAATCCCCCTAGAACAACAAGGAGATGATAATAACATATTATCTTTGAAACCCAGAAGTTCCAAAAGTTTCTTGATTGGAATGAAGTAAGTCATAGACAGGAGTACGATTGTTGACTTATAGGATGGGTCACATAAAATGAATTAAGCACTCAAAATTGAGATTAAGTACTCCAAGTAACCGGTTGATAATTGAGTATAATATATAATGTCATACTAGCATAACAAGCAATGAACCTACAAAATATTATAATACAACAAAATCGGCGGTGTTTAAAATGACGAAAAATAATTGAATTTAATTTCATAGTTGTTGATGGTGGTTTTTAGCTCAGGGCTAAATTTGTAAAACCTTGCGTCTGATGTGCCGTCACTCTGCGAGGAAACAGAGCCATGAGTGTCAACCTCTCCTCTGGCACGTTTATTGAGCCGTTCAATATACTTACATGAAATTATCCAGACTGGCGCATGTGGCAACCATCCCAGATACTCTATAGTCTCAACACCTTGCTTATATATTCCCTAATGTAAGACCCCCTGAGTAATTTTCCCGTGTTCAGTTCCCCAGCAGAACTCTTAACATTGGTATGGCATGACGAATCTGTGTTCACTCGCAGCAGAGTAGCGCAAATTTCCAAGTATCAAGATTAAGATCCTTGCATGGAATACTCAGTCAGAAAGCAAAGAATAAACAGAGCCGCGGAGTAGGAGCAACAACGAGAGAAGCTTGGCCATGCCATAGGCTAGCCGAAGCCACTTGGCCACGCCCCATGCTACCCAACCGTCCCTCATTCCTTTTCCGACCAATCAGGTCGATTTAAAACTTCCACACTCCCAATGAGTTGTGGCTGGGCCCATATTTGCCGGCCATATTCTCTATCAACCAATCAGGTCACATTAAACCTACCACGCGTGCCAAAAGGGTAGCCACACCCGTGCTTGGCCGGCCCCCTACTTTCATTGACTAATCAGGTTACTCTAAACCTGCCACAGCTTTAAAATAGGTGGAAATTGTGTCAAGAGGTCTCCATACCAAGTTAGCTTCCCAAAAACGCGCCAACATACTAACGGCATGCCAATCGCACACGCCAAACAGGCATGCCAAGTGCACATGCCAAACGCGCCACTTACCGCGACAGCATGCCAAACCTTCCAAACCACTCTCCATGTGTGACCAGCTTCACAACGGACTTCAATTTGGCTATCCTAACCAGAAGCACGACCATGCTCTAGTGGCGGTGGATGAAACCCTAATTTCTAGTCGTGGCACAAACTATGCCACTCCGGGCCCATAACATGCCACGAGTCTTGGAAACCCTAATAAAGGCATCACAACATGCCACTCGTGGAAATATTGACTCTTGTGTCCATTTTCACATAACGACCTGACTATGGTTCTTTGGCATGGCTCTGACACCGTTTACATGAAACGCCGCTGTGCCACGGCCACATGCCGCATGCCATATGCGCTAATTAGGGTTTCTGCATGCCAACCCCTAATTTAGGCAAAGTCGCTACCCCAACCGAGCCAAACAATGTTCCACAGAAAATTGGGATCGATGTGTCCAATGAAACTGATGTTGCCACACCACATTCGAGTCTAAAACCAATGTGCCAAAAATTTAGTGGCCATGGCTATGCCAGGCACCACTTACACCACAGTTCCGTTGGCATGCACAAACTATGCCAGCCATTCCACCGTGCCACTGGCATGCATGAACTATGCCATGCCGCAGTGCCACTGGCATGCGCCAAAGGCGCCACTATGCCATTATCAGGCGCCAACAGAAGGTAGCCATAAACAACGGCTACCCTTACTCATGAGATGCAATCTCAGCCATCCAAGTTCACCACCGAACTGACAGACTTGTGGCAAGTTTTAGGCGACCGGCCACCTAAATCCAGTGGCCATGTCTACGCCAGGCGCCACTTGCACCACTGTGCCACTGGCATGCACGAACTATGCCAGCCATGCCGCAGTACCACTGCATGCGCTAAAGGCGCCACTATGCCATTATCAGGCACCAACAGAAGGTATCCATAATCAACGACTACCCTTCCTCATGAGATGCAATCTCAGCCATCCAAGTTCGCCACCGAACTGACAGACTTATGGCAAATTTTAGGCGACCAACCGCCTAAATACAGTAGCCATGGCTACGCCAGGCGCCACTTGCACCACTGTTCCACTGGCATGCACGAACTATGCCAGCCATGCCGCAGTACCACTAGCATGCGCTAAAGGCGCCACTGTACCATTATCAGGAGCCAACAGAAGGTAGACATAATCAACGGCTACCCTTCCTCACGAGATGTAATCTCGGCCGTCCAGGTTCGCTACCGAACTGACAGGCCTATGGCAAGTTTTAGGCGACCAGCCAAAACGAGCCTAATAGCATCACATGCTATTTTCCTGCGGCAAGTCCCCTGACTTTGACTTGCCACAAGTAGCAAAGTGCTACATGTTTTCCACGAAAACACTCGAGACATCAAACATGTCACAAACTTGGGGATACTCATCAGGGTATTGGTCTGGCGGTTTACAACGTAGTATCCAGAAATCACAAAAGAACTGATAGCTTTTCATTCTGCAAGCCAGTTCCACTTTCTGATACAAGTCATAAAACAAGCCACACCTTCAGAATTAACCATTCTGGTCTCAACACTCTCTTCACTTCCCTCCCTAAGACCAACCCTTCTCCTTCACTTTGTGACGGAAGAAATCCTGGAACGACCATTTCTTGGTTTAGGCCAGGATTGTACAGATTGATCTCTCAAATCAAAAGTACTCCCGTGCAGTGCATTTTCTAGGGTCTAGATTTGTTTCTCATCCACACACCCGATTTTACCAAAACCAGCAGAAACAGTTTTCACCCACAAATAATTAGAGACCACAGTGAGAGATTAATCTCTCGGTTGCAATATCAATTTCCAATTTCATTTTTCAATCCCGATCTCAGGATAATAGAACTCAGGTCCGGATCAGCAACAAACCCTGAAAACACTAGCGAGAGATCATACTGTGACTCACCCGGAAAGTCTTCTCCTCAAGTGTACGTACCAAACCGAGCCATGGCACCGCTTTTGATAGTTTCTGATACAAGCGGCCTGAAGATAATTTTCTCAGATAATGAAGAATGACTGGGGACTTCTCGCAGCCAGGACGGCGTCACCATAAAACTCGGATTTGCACTATGAAGATCTAGTTTTGTTAAAAGACCCTAAAAGCGAGTAAGTTTTGTCAGACAATGCTTACACGATCTATTGTTTCCACATTTACAATGAAAGTCGATAACCATGTTATCCCAAATTTCATATTATCCCATATTTTCCCTTTCATACAACATTCATGGTTTCGCGACTTTTCTAGAATAATTGTGCTACTCACGGCGATCAGGGTGCCACTATCTTAAAAATAATAATTCATTCCAAAGAATAATACAAAACCCTCACAGAAAGCAATCTTCTATTAAATCCAAAAAACCAGAAAACCAAACCATAAACTAGGCGTTTCTTTTGCCTTTCAAAAACAAAAAAACTAAGAAAAGGAAGTTCAGAAGACAGAAAATGTTCAAGGGAAATCATTCAACAATGGTTTGTTCTTCTTGGAGAAAACATCCTTCGCGCTTTGAAGAGCCGCCTGTTTCAGCTTCAACTCCTGGGACAATCTTTCGATTTCTGCTTCTTGTTGATTGATTGCATCCGCAGAGGGACCTTCGATCGCTTCGGCCTGCAACTTTTGAATCTAGGAAAAACCTTCACAGAACCAGGAGACGTTGAACTCAAAGCCTACGCACGTATCTCGGTGAAACTTCCAGCTCGAGATTACATCTCTGGAGACGGTATGGCCAGTCACATTGCACATGTCGTGAATCGAAGATAAAGCTTCTTCCACGCGCCTGACCAGTGCAAATCGGCTAGTGATATTTTTGGTTGTGGCAATATGTCCATACCTTTCCCATATTTTGGTATACAACGCATACTTATCTGGTACACTGAAGCCGTCGATCAACACGTGATCTGGAAAAGGATCCAAGAACGGAGGGAAGAAAGCAACACCCCCAACCAAATCCGTTACCAACAAGGATTCTTTAGAAACAATTTCACCAGCAGCCGCAGAAGCGTTTTCCGCCAGCTGAAGCACATCAACATCTTCATGATAATCCATATCCATCTCTGGGTTACCAGTGGATATGGCTTTCACAATCAGAGACGAAGCCGTATCTTCACTATGGCGAGTCTCCATTTCAGGTTTATGTCCAGGAGTGATGTTGCTCTATAATGTCACCAATTAAATATTTATTCCATTTAAATAGTGCAGAAAAAAACGGGGGAGAGGAAAATGTGTGGAAGACTTACCGACTCATCTGTGGACTCACTGGAGAAAGATTCAGCGCTACTTTCAGAAGAGTTATTCTCATCACCACTAGATTCCGAACTTTCCTTCTCTTCGGATTCTCCTTCACCATGGGGAGGCTCAGTGTTTCCACCCACTTTCTTGAGAGACGCCATCTTATGACTACGTGTGAGTTGGGCAAATGAGTTCGTGCTATCAAGACCCTGAGTTTCAAAAAAAAAAAAAAAGAGGAGAAGAGAAGAGAAGAGATGTTCAGCGACAAAACAAAAGATCTGTGTAATCCAATCAGGTTAATGAGGAGTTCATGCATACCCGTGTGTTGGAAGAACTGAAGGTCACAAGAGCTGTTGAACCCGATTGGAAGTCGCCTGCATGATTTTTTGACCTTCGCTCTCTTTCCTGGGGATTGTTCATATCCGGTCTAAGAGATTTCCGCTTAACTGTGGTAAGCTCCCTCAATAATGGATGTGTCGCCAAGATCGCAGGGGAAGGATTTCCATGGGGATCTTTCACCACTTCATTCACGAACCCATGGATGGCAAGAAACTCATCCTGCCAAAATGTGTCATATCTGGAGGTAGTCGCTGGATTTCGTTCTGAAAGCAGGAAAGGGAAACTTTTACCCGGCGCAAGGACACTGGCATCAAGAACAGCTGACAATAATTCTTCTGGAGCCGCCAACTGACGAAGAAATGGGACTCCTTGTTCGGGGCAGAGGAAAAAGTGTTCGACTGAACTATGGATGCATGGACCGGAGCCCAGGGACGAAAGTTAACTGAGTACGCGTTGTCGAGGAAGTCAATGAGATTTGATCCAGCTTTTGGACGCTTATTCAACCAACGAAGTATCCTAAAGCCGCCATAGGATTCAGGAAATGAAGCCAGCGAGTTAGGAGCATAATTTTTGAAGTGCTCCCACAACCACGCTTGGAGGAAAGCAACGTGGACGTACGAGTCTACTTTCATATAACCATTGGAAGCATGCATGTCTGTGGCCAGATGATCCAGATGGGTGTAAAAAGAGCCAAGAAACAAGCCACCAATTGGGAGAATGACACCTTTCACCAATTTGATGAGTTCCTGTCCTATCTCCTTGTTGCCAGAGCCATTATCAAAAATTTCCAAAAATGTTGCAACATGGAGCGTACTACTCAGCTCCTGATTTGACTCCGATTCACCCGGGAACCATTCAAACACCCACCAGTTATAGAAGCATTTCGTCTCATTTTCCTTCCGAACGAATCCTGCATACTTCTCGACGAGGATGGTACGCATTTTTTCTTCTTCATCAGACAAAGTTATGTTATTATTCCCTGTTATTGGAGATTCAGCAAGATGGCTACGCTTTCCAAAGAAATGGTCATTTCACCCTACCTACATATGGCCGTGTGAGTATCCGGACACCATCTGGAGATAAAAGTGATCAAGCCCGCAATATCTTTCCTGATTCGAAGTGTTGCAGAAGCCATGACAGCATTGATGATTTACGCCTTGGTCAGATTGGCCTTCACGCAGTCTTGACTTATCATGAATTGCATCCATTTATCAAAAGATTGTAATGGACTTTGACACATCTTGAAGTTGATAGGAGAAGCAGGATACTTTTTTGTCTGAAGACAAAACCGCATTACGCGCCCTGGCCGAACCGATTGGACGTCTCCCTCATTTTCGGAACCGGTCAAAAGGATCGTGACATATTTGGGATGTGTCCTCTTAATTGTGGAAGACTCTGTGAAGAAATCATCATCCATATTCGGTTTGGAGACGCTAGCATTTTTCGACGCAACAATGAGACCGATTTCAGGTGACATCTTAACAAAATCCTTTTATGTTGCTTAACTACAATGGAGAAAAAACGGAGAAAAATCACTACTTTGAGAAAACCGTGCATGAAGGCTTTGTCAGAATCAAGTACAATGTTAAAAAAGAAATCCATGTAAGTTTCTTACGGGAAACTTTGTTTAACCAAAAGTCATAACACGCGTATACCCATATTTATATTAGTTAGGACTCGATAATTTAACTAATAACACTACTTTAATGCTTTTGTAGAAAGTACAAATGAATTTGATCATTGGTTGAATACATGGCAAAAATGGAGGTTAAAACTACAGTTCCATGACACAACAAAAAGAGAAATTTGACTAAGCACTCATGTTGATATTTGGAGTGCCACCTGCTTGTCGACATCGTTTCACAGCCAGCAAATCACTAAATGCAAGGAAGCGTGAGTCGACCAAGAGCAAGATGTGTAGACCATTACTATTAGTGTGACAAGTACTGTGCACCTAACCTGACACATGGTCTGGAGGAGTATATGCTGGTCAGATTGGATATTTATGAAGCAACCGCGACAACTGAATTGAATGGGCTTGGGGCTGAATTATAAATGGGGTTTTTGGTTCAGTGAAGCATTGAACACAAGCTGAGGTTTCTTGCTGTGATCGAATTAGGAGTTGGAGAAAGGATGATGTGACCGGCTGGTGATAACGATGGCTGAGAGTTGTGTTCGTAACCTGAGCTTTGAGTAGAACTGAATTGGGATGGCAACAGATGGAGTTTCCTGGTTAGAATGGATAATGTTGGATGGAAGTGATGGCTTTGATGATTGCATGGGTGGATTGTTGGTGCCGGTTTGTTGGTTTTGAGATGAGCAGTGAAGGCATGAAAAATGATTCAACAAAAGATGGTGTGGGTTTCTTGGCATGAACGAAATGGATGTACTGCAAACAGTACTGGCATGATTATGGAAGAAGCAGTTTGAAGATGGGTTTGTATGGCGTTCTCAGTTTGGATTGAATTGGTATTGGACCGTACTTTGCCTAAACTGTATGCCGGAAGACTAGAGAACCAGATTCTGTTGCCGTTCATACAAGTGGTGAACGGATGAGCTCGAGGTAGTCCGTACGTTTAGTTGATATTGGAGTTGTATATGAAGCTGTGTACGCATGAAAAAAGAAGAGTTTGTATGAGTTCTTTGACTTATCGATTACAGTTTGGATTTGTGGTGACTTTGAACTGTGAGAAAGAATTGGCAGCAACCAAACTAGATGCTGGTGTTGCTGATGATAACCTGGAGTCTGCTGTGGTTGGATTGAATTGAAAAACAAGAGGAAGATGTTGAGAAGACAAGGAGCTGAACGTAATAGTGCTGTGCTCTAGTTGTTTGCAACAAAGTGAAAAAGACTCTCAGGCGGACATAAAATAGTTGGTTGAATTGATGAGATTGTTCGTGGTGATTAGAAAGTTCAGGGTACATGGTTGCTGGTCCGAGATTCATATGGGTATTGTTTGGTCGACGGTTGCTGTGATAAAATGCTGTTAGTTCGCAAGTTTGTTCTGCCGGTAAAATAAGCTAGAGTCTGAATACCGGTGGGGTATATTGGATGGATAATCGTGATTCACACGCAGATCCGCAAGAAAAAGAGACACCAGTCTGTTAACTTAGAGAATGGAGGAAGGTGCTAAGCCGGCCAGGGCGTGGATAGGCAAGTTGGAGCCAGTATTGGACCAGTGGACCGGGCCTTGGCTGATGCGATATTTTTCTAGGTCTTATTTTGGTTTTATTCGCAACAACACCGAGACAGAGTGAAAGATATAAAAAGAGGGACTGAAAATAGAAAAGAGGGAGGCCGGAGGACGGCTACACAGCCGCAACCGGAAGAGAAGACTAGGGTTTGAAGTTTTATTTCTTCAATTCCATTTTCGCTTAGCTAGAGTTTTTGATTTTAATATGTTTATGGCTTTTGAGAAAGCCATGTCTATCTAGAGCCATGTTAGGGTTTAGATGGAAGCCAATTTAATTTTATAAACTCTATGATGATATTTCTAATAATAATTCATTGACTAGTGATTTCTCTTTATATATGGCTTGGTATTTAATCGTTCATGTGATTTTCTTGATTATTTATGCTTTTCAATTGATATTTCGTGCTTGGTTTAAGTCCTTTGACGTGGTATGCTTTAGGATTGATATGTAATGCTTTAGAATCACTACCTATGAAGCGAAGGAAATTATAACGGAGAAACTGTATTTTAGAATTTAATATACCATCTTCCGAGACATGAGATTGATTTCGAAATTGCCTTGAGTAATAAATATAGATTAGTAGAGTTTTATATGACTTAATTGGTGGAAATCGAAGACCCTAATAACCCACTCATACTTTGTTTATTATTACGATTATTTGTTATTTCATTTTGTTCCGAATCTCTGAAAACCGTTAAAACCTCATCTTGTTGATTAGATATTTTTAATATTAGTTAGTAGAAGTATTTCACACTCCTCGTGGGAACGACCTGTACTTGCCATTATTCTACTAGTTAGACGTTGTGCACTTGCAGTATTTTATTGTAGGTTTCCGAACCTACCAACAAACGATGAGACAAAGATGTTTGTGACTACTTTTTAATCTTGCCTACCGGAGAATAAATCTCGAGCCAATCTTAAAGAAGATAGTACTCAACACGATAGAAAACAACAAGATCAGAACACGCAACTACAGAGAAAATAGTTGGGTCCGGCTTCACAATCCCAATGAAGTCTTCAAGTTGCTAACCTACAGGGTTTCATGAAAAACCTAAGGTTAAAGGAGAATCGACTCTAGTCGCAACTAGTATCACGCAGTAGGTGTGGGGATTAGGTTTCCCAGTTGCTAGAGCTCTCCTTTATATAGTCTTCAAAATCATGGTTTGCAATCAATGTTACCTTGGTAACAAAGCATTCAATATTCACCGTTAGATGAAAACCTGATTAGATTCAAGCTAATATCTTTCAACCGTTAGATCGAACTTAGCTTGTTATACACAAATTAAATGTACCATCATCTAGATAAAGGTAACCGTGCCTAAACGTGTACACTTAGTTGGTTCAACAATAGTTAACCAATGGTTAGCGATATGAGCACTTTCATATCAACCTCATTCATCTTTATCATAACTAGTTCAAATGACTCAAATGAAAATAGTTGGAGAGTTGTTCAATTGTTTATATTCTCATATAAGTATACAAGACACAATTGAAGCAAAATCGATTTCGATTTACTCGAATCATTTCATGAACATTATAGCCACGGTTTGCAAAATATTGCATTCCTTATTATATAAATGTATTAGTTCATGAACAAATCGATTTTAGAACATAACCTACTTAAGTATGCAAACGGGTATGCATACCTTAAGTAGCCGGACTGAGTTTGGTTACGCCAGTACGCGTACGGGTACGCCTACCATTTTACTCTTCCAAACTCCAACAGAAATTCACGGGACTTGAACTTCCGCTAGTACGCGTACGAGTACGCATACTTAGTTTCCGGACTTCCAACAACCAACCAGTACGCATACGGGTACGCATACCATGGTTCCCGGTTTTGGACTTTATACAAATGTGAATACACACTATGTTTATATCCAATCATGGTTATATGTTCTAAACCCTCATTTCTATCATTGAAACATTCTTCTAAGACGACAATAACTGTGTCACACAAACTTCGAAGCAATTTTCAAGTGATCGAATGATCAATACGAAACATTCCAAATCTACATCAAATGACTGTCTCACAGAAATAATGTAAGATATTACAAGGCGATTTTCACATGATCATCTTTTGACTTTCGTCAATAATAAAAGATGAACTTGGTTAAAGCGAAAGCTTACCAACACATATTTCGAGAAATAGATAAGCGATATAAACTCGGCTCGAAATACCAAATGTGTATAATTGAAGTTTATATAGCAATACAAATTTTTGTCTCAAATAGGATATATCGTAGATATACTTTTGAGTGAATGATGAGTTCAAGTCTTCACATACCTTTTATTGATGAAGTTTCACAAGTTCCCTTAAGTAGTTCTTCGTCTTCATTCGATGAACACCATAAAGTCTAAAGCTCAACTACACTTACTATCCTAAACCGAGACTTAGCTATAAGTAGTCTAGAAATCAAGACTTATAGTTTTGGCAACTAAACTTGACAAACAAGCTTGAGATAGCAACACTTGCGAGTTCGACCGAGAAGGGATCTAACAATCCCCCCCTTTGTCAATTTTAGTGACAAGATTATCAATACATATGGATTACAAAATAAATAAACTTTGTAGCTTCTCATCCAAATGCTTGATCTCCTTGGTTCTTCAACATTACTCGAAATCTTCGTCACTTCCAAGTATTCCAATGATTCTAAATGTGTTCAATTCAGCATCATAGTTGTCGAAGATCCGTAACTATAAAAATGAGAAAACAATAGCTCTCAATCATTATTATACAGTGTCATAGTATTATTACACAACATCAAAGTTCAATTGTATCACAACTTTGACAACAATACTATGGTGATATGTATCACTCCTCCTTAGTCAATATTTCATCTTACATGAAAACCACTCCCCCTTACATAATGATCCATAAACCACATGTATTTGTAGTGTGAACTACACATTAATTCTCCCCCTTTTTGTCAATATAAATTGGCAAAGGTACGAAAACTAGTGGGATCCTAATGAAATTTCCATAGAGATACTTCATGAACAAAAGAGAACCACACATCAACTTTGTTTAGATGCAATCATATAGCCGAGGCTAAATGCATTCATCAAGGAGTTTATAAAGATACAAGATAACCCTTACAATATTCCACCACCCTCCCCACAAATATATGGCAATTAAGCACAAGTTCAAAAAGAACTCTCCCCCATAAAATGTCATTCCCGAAAGAACAAAAAGAGCGACCTTACTTTCGCAAGAAAAAAAGGATTTCTTTGGACATTAACAAATCACATGAAACATGAATTTGTATCCCAAATACTCAATTAAATTAACTACAAGAGAACTCATGATTAAATTAATTAGAAATTCTCAACATAAGAAAACTTACGAAACCGCATAGTATTTACACAAAGATGTAGATCAGGGAAGACCAAATACTACGGAATAAACAAAGATTCACCACTATTTGCATAGATACATAATAGACTTAATCTTTGTAAACAAAAGTTCATCCTATCTTTCATCAATATTTGTATAATGACATAATAGGTTTAACTTTTGTTGTCAAAATTTCATTCAATCTTTTATCAATATTTGCATAATGACATACGAAAGACTTAACTTTTGACCTATGCTAAACTTCTCATGGATGCAACAATTTTAGCAATTTAATTGAAAGATAAACGTTCAAGGCTAAAATCTGAAGTTATTACAACCTTTAGAATAACATCCAATAATAGAAGTTTAACAAAAGACAAGATAAACAAAACGAAGACACTGTGCTCGATTGCGATTGTACTTCTCAACAATATTAAAGACAGGTTCAGTCAGTTCAGGATGAATTCCCAAAACATAGTTCAGTTGTTCCTCCAAGCATTCTATTCTTTCATGAAGAAGATTAGCTTCAGGGTTGACTGATTTCTTCATTTTTTTGATGTCTGTCTGGGATAGAGGAGTAGCTCGACCAGTGCAAGTACCAATATGAGGAATCTTAAAGTGACTACAAATTCTGCTGATAAGACAAGGAAACCCAAGATTTTTCTTTTGTGAAACCATATGAATCATTTGTCGAATAATCGGGCCACACAAATCAATCTCTTCACTAGAGATAAGATAACAAACCATCTCAGCAAGGGTCATGCTCCATAGATTCTTATCAAGCGTACCGAGAATCAAGTTAGCAACGACCAGTTTGCTAAAAACTTTCAAATGAAAGCTAATGTTGTCAACAGAAAACTTGCGATTCACCGCTATTTAGTAGTATTTCAGACAGTTGACTCTGAGTTGGTCTAAGATGCTCAGGTTGAGGAATGACGAAAGAGCAATCAAGTGAAAGATTTAACGGATATGCAATCACTCCACGATTTACCTCAAAAGATATTACTCCAAACATTATTTTGAAACAACAACTTTCTTTGTTGGTTGTTCCGGGAACTATTGTTGATGGTGGAGTTCCAAAACGATGAGTGACAAGGAAATGAATCTTGACACAAGAGGGGAAAGCTTCTCCTGATTACAAAACTTTGATACAAAAACAAAAGGATTAAGAACCGAGGGAGAAAATATTTGAGAACCTTGGTCTTTCTCTTCAGTTCTCGACTGTTGAGAAGAGAGGGTGAAGTGAACGAAGAGGTTTCTTTCTCTTTTTATGTGTCAAACGGTGGAACATGAACCGGTTAAAACGATCCGGAACGCGGTTCACACACGGACAGGTTAAAATCTCAGAGTAGATGAACCGTGCATGTGCTGACAAGGTCTCGTTTGTTTTTAAGACACCATTTGGAGTAAAAACTCAACAAATATAACAACGAGTTACCTAGGTATTGGTCAGACACACTACAAGACAGCCTTATGATACCAAGAAAGAGTTTCTTTATATCAACTCTTACATCTTGACATGTTGAGAAAAACCAAAGAGCTGTTTTTATAAGTTTATCAAAGAACTTCAGGAAAACTAAAAATAATTATGTTTCTGATTTCTCGTTTTCCAACTTATAAAAGACAGTTTCTGCAAATAGTTTATAGTACTGCAAAGGGAAACTCTTTTGATAAAAAGAGATGTCCTAGCTCCTTCATAAAAGAAGAGAATACTACTATCTTGATAGGAAGTATCAGGAATTGAGTAAGGAATCGATTCATGCCTTGAGGTGATATACTCGAATGACTGAGACGTAAACTCCTCTTGTAATTTGTTTAGATTGTTGCAACTAATTGAATAACGCAGAGGAGGAGCATTCCTCTCACTGATTAGTAAATAAATATCGACTTCGACAGGAATATTATTCTTCATAACTTGATTTAGCCTATCAAGAGATTCTTGCTCTTTTTTGGAGAAACATCTCAACATCAAGAGACAAGCTCTCAAGCCTTTTTTCAAGTCCTGAAAAAACTTCTAGGGATTTTAAACCTGGAGGAGGTTTGGATAGAATCTCTTCTACAGATTTAACTAAATCGGTCATGGAGGAGAATTCTGAAATCCATGGATCTGGTGGTGCATTTATTGAGATAGCACTTCTGTCCATAGAATCAGATCGCTACAAACACAGACTTATAAGGTCTTAAACGTGTTTGCCTGCTTCGATACCAATTGAAAAAGCGGGGGTCAAACAACCACACCCAATATTTCGCTCAGCAATCTGTATGGACTAACTCCAATATAATTTTGAGAGCACCAACTAATAAAGCGAGTTCAATCAAGAAATATATCAAAGAGTTCATATCTCTGTTTCCTAATGTAATCATAAAATCAAACAGATAGAAATCTGTGAGCCTGATTAATATAAGAAACAACTTGGACGATATCAAAAACCAATATCCAAGTGTCAATCAACTTAATCAACCAAAGGTTGGATTCGCAGTTTATTTAACTTACTCACAACCTATGATATTTCAATTATATAAACAAATATAATGCGGAAAATAAATAACACAGACACCAGAAATTTTGTTAACGAGGAAACCGCAAATGCAGAACAACCGCGGGACCTAGTCCATATTTGAACACCACACTATATTAAGCCGCCACAGGCACTAGCCTACTACCAAACTAACTTCGGTCTGGAATCTTGTTGATCCCTAATCAATCTCACACTTATCAAGGTACAATTGCGTTCCTTACGCCTCTTGAACCACGCCAGATTCTACGAACTTGATTCCCTTAGCTGATCTCACCCGCAAGTAAGAGTTCCTACGACCCAAAGTCGAAGACTTGATAAACAAATATGTCTCACACATAAAAGTCTATTGAATACATAAACATGTCTCCCACAGATATACGTATGAGTTTTGTTCCGTCTTTTGATAAATCAAGGTGAACATGAACCAATTGATAAACCAGAATTATATTCCCGAAGAACATCCTAGTAATATAAATCACCTCACAATAATCTTAATCGGTTAACAAAACAAGATATTGTGGAATCACAAACGATGAGACGAAGATGTTTGTGACTACTTTTCAATCTTGCCTACCGGAGAATAAATCTCGAGCAAATATTAAAGAAGATAGTACTCAACACGATATAAAACAACAAGATCAGAACACGCAACTACAGAGAAAATAATTGGGTCTAGCTCCACAATCCCAATGAAGACTTCAAGTCATTAACCTACAGGGTTTCGTGAAAAACCTAAGGCTAAAGGAGAATCGACTCTCGTCTCAACTAGTATCACAGAGGAGGTGTGGGGATTAGGTTTCCCAGTTGCTAGAGTTATACTTTATATGTTCTTCAAAATCAGGGTTTGCAATCAATGTAACCTTGGTAACAAATCATTCAATATCCACCGTTAGATGAAAACCTGATTAGATTCAAGCTAATATATTTCAACCGTTAGATCGAACTTAGCTTGTTATACACAAATGAAATGTATCATCATTTAGATAAAGGTAACCATACCTAAACGTGTACACTTAGTTGGTTCAACAATAGTTAACCAATGGTTAGCCATATGAGCACTTTCATATCAACCTCATTCATCTTTATCATAACTAGTTCAAATGACTCAAATGAAACTAGCTAGAGAGTTGTTTAATTGTTTATATTCTCATAGAAGTATACAAGACACAATTGAAGCAAAATCGATGTTGATTCACTCGAATCATTTCATGAACATTATAGCCACGGTTTGCAAAAGATTGCATTCCTAATTATATAAATGTATTAGTTCACGAACAAATCGATTTTAGAACATAACCTACTTAAGTATGAAAACGGGTACACATACCTTAAGTAGCCGGAATGAGTTTGGTTATGCCAGTAAGCGTACGGGTACGCATACCATTTTACTCTTTCAAACTCCAACAGAAATTCACGGGACTTGAAATTTCGCCAGTAATACGCATACTTAGTTTCCGGACTTCCAACAACCAACCAGTACGCTTACGGGTACGCATACCATTGTTCTCGGTTTTGTACTTTACACAAATGGAATACACACTATGTTTATGTCCAATCATGGTTATATGTTCTGAACCCTCATTTCAATCATTGAAAAATTCTTGGAAGATGACAATAGCCGTCTCACACAAACTATTATCTTCAAATTTTTTTTTCAAGTGATCGAATGATCAATACGAAATATTCCGAGTCTACATCAAATGATTGTCTCATACAAATCATGTAAGATGTTACAAGGCGATTTTCACATGATCATCTTTTGACTTTCGTCAAGAATAAAAGATAAACTTGGTTAAAGCGAAAGCTTACCAACACATATTTCGAGAAACAGATAAGCGAGATAAACTCGGCTCAAATTACCAAATGTGTATAATTGAAATCTATATAGCAATACGACCTTTTATCTCGAATAGGAGATATAGTATATAGAATTTTGAGTGATAGATGAGTTTAAGTCTCCACATACCTTTTGTTGATGAAGTTCCACAAGTTCTCTTGAGTAGTTCTTCGTCTTCATTCGATAAACATTGTGAAGTCTAAAGCTCAACTAAACTTACTATCCTATACCGAGACTTAGCTATAAGTAGACTAGAAATTAAGAGTTATAGTTTTGGCAACTAAACTTGACAAACAAGCTTGAGATAACAACACTTGCGAGTTCGACCGAGCAGTGCTCTAACACATTTTTTCTCATTTTGTTATTCCTCTCAAGAGAAACCTAACAGACAATTGAAGCAAGGTCAGTGGAAAATATAAAATTGTCATTACAATAGGGAAAAATACAAGGAGTCATTACCGACGCAAAGTTTGGGAGTTCACAAAAGATGAACCAAGTGTCAACAGATATGAATGAACAACATGAAGTGTTTCTCCACAATGGAGATGGCCTAAGGTAGTTATGGTTATAAAGGGGATACATTAAACAAATATTTTCAAAGAAGCTAAGCAAAATAAGCAAGAAGATCAAAAATCGTTAATGTGTACAACTATGTACACATTAATAATCAACATGTGTATAATTATGTACACATTAAAATTCAGATGTGTACAAGTTATTTCCATAGACCCACACTGATCATCTTCATAATCATTTGCGTCCCTGCCTATTCAATCTTACCGGTAACCATACTAGTTATTGAAGGTTGAGGCTCATTGCAAAAACTTTGGGACTCATTTTAGGCCACGAAGGCCCAACCCCTGGCATTGTTGAATTGAGTCAAATCTATAAGTCCAGATAACAAAGGTAGTAAGTTCAACTCATTAATATCACAATATAGGAACCGCACAATCAATACAACAAGCAGAGTTGAGATTAAAATCTGGTTCTCGGTCGAAACTTTCTAATAAGACAACTCTTTATGTATTTCTAAATATTAAAATGGATATACAAAAAAAAAGTCTGCGATCCCTAGTCTGTCAGTTGATGGTGATTGAAGTAATTTCTAAGAATAAACTAAACTAACTTTTCACAGTATGTTATGGGTATAATTAACTGAATTTAGACAAATCAAATGTCTTCAACTAACCAATTTAAATGATAAAAGACAAATGTCGCCAAAAAGGCGAAAACCCAAAAAAAACTGAAACAAATCTATATCTGGAACCATAAGAAATATATGAACAGTACCAACTCAATAACCTTTATGTTCAAATGAAATGATATGGGGTATCTTTCATTTTATTAAGTAGTATTACCTTCTGGAAGGGTCATGGTCAACAATGCATCCTAACCATAAAATAGCCAAGCAGGAACTACCTAAGGCTTTTTTTTGTTTGTTGTTAGAGCTATAGATAAACTCTTTTTCGAATTAATCGGCCACGTTGATGCTTTGATATGACTGGGTAACACACTGACATAGTCTGCAAATCTGGACTCAATACTCAACTCGCTGTAGTAGCAAAATATCTATAAATATGGTTATTAAACACATGATTTCAAAGATAAACGATTAATCATGACATTTAACAATTCTTATTGATACCAACAAATCTTGAGCTCCCAAAATAAGCACAACACAAAACAAAGACTTATTCAAGCTGATGGCTAGCTTTAATATAGTTAAATATATCATATCTAGTCATTTTTATCTATAAGAAAACTAGTACCTTTTGAAGAATCTTTGTTTCTTAATCACACAGTTGAATCAACATGCATACAACTATGTGCACATCAGAAATCAATATTTGTACAATCATATACATATTAACAATCAGTAGGTGTACAATTATGTGCACATTAACGATCAACAGGTGCACAACTATGTGTATATTAAAAATCAACAGGTGTATAATTATGTGCACATCAATATATCGATAATTTAGGAAAGTGAAAGCGTTTTATTGAGTGCATTGAAACCATTATCAAACTAGTCGTCCAATTATGAAATATAACCGATCAACTCGAAATTATTAGACTAAGAAATTTAAAACTACTCATATATGGAGAAGTTAAAGATACAACTTGTTAGACAAATGATTTCAGATCCACCATAATACACATATCCTTCCAGTTAGGGAGCCACATCCATTCAATTTAGAGCGAAGCTCTAAGATATTAACTATTCTGTGAAAAGGTCCAAAATTTGTTAAACTCTTCGTAAACTCTACAACAATGTGCGCCTTGGAGAATCAAGTGAACCGGTCAAGTGAGTTATGTATAATTTACCAATTTATTCTCCTGGCCGAGTTAATGAAGTACTGTGGGTTAGGTTAGAGTATATGGGTCGACAACAAATGAATATGAGAAAATGGGTTAAAGTTGTATATTACCACTCATCTTCGTTTCTCCATATTATTTTTTTCCCGTTTATCTCAGTTTCTCCTCTTCTTCATCTTATGCAAGGAGACATACCCATCTTCTTACTTTACGACAGTCATGTCCAGGATGAAGTCAAACCTGGTTATCGAAGATTTGGTCGGGACAGGGCTGCATAATACACATCTTGTAAATGTATAATCAGGTGTGCATACATTGCACATGAATCATCAATGTCCTCCTTTCTACAAACTTCGATGTAAGCCGGTGATACACTAATAAAACAACTGCATTTGATCTACATCCACACTACAATTCATATTTGTTGTTGTTATTTTCCTTGCTATACAACTTTATAGTACACCAGTCTTAATATTTTTTAAAGCTAATAAATTAGTTAGGTAAATATTGTATTGGGTAATGTTAAATTAGTTGGGTATAATTCAACATTACACGTTAAATTATGATCAGGCTACTTACTAATTAAGGATAACATGTATTTCACCATCTCTTAGATGTTGTTGTTAACAAGTTAGTTGAAGGCTTTGTTTTCGAGATCCACCAGTTGGTATTAAGGTATATTTATATGTTAGCAGAGGTTAATGGCAAATTTTAATGGCCGGAGTGACGGATGAGAATACTGTATAATGATCTTTGCAAGGTAACCGTTTGAAGTATCTTGCGTCTCCTTATCATCATAGTTTGTGTATTTTTCTTGTGCATGGATTTTCTTTTGATACAGCTAATACTTACAACCTCTATGCGTAGGGATTTCTACAAATCTCTGGGGACATAAAATGGTAGAAACAACTCCAACGGTATAGAAAAATACTCAACAACCTGTCAATAACAATTGCGATCATGTCTACGAGGAGATACCAGAAACTCGCAACTAATGACACAGAGGAACTCAACATTCCTACCGTTGCAGAGTGCGAGAACAAAAATTCTGAGGAGGGTGTTGATGTTGAAGGAAACGAGTCCTACTGGTAACAACTTCTCAAAGTTTCGTGTTGATAGGTAGGAGAAAATTCATTTTTCGCAGTCGTGATAAGAAAACATGCTTTTTATCTTCGTTACATTTGACCACAGTTTTGTCTTTCTGCCAGCTTTATAAGAAATCCAAGTCTTTGAGGTTATTGGCTTGGTTGTCCATGCCAGACATCTCATCCACCAGTGTCGTATAAGCTCTGGTAGGAAGCTAAAGATTTGGATCATATTTCATTTCCTTCCCCTATACACCTAACACATTCTTTTTTTTCTTTTTTTTTTGTGGTTCCACTACACAAAGCCACCGTCTTAGGCATGCATTATGTTTCCTTGTTCTACTTCTTCTTATCTTGTTAGCAGCATTTCAACCACACAATCCAAAATCTTTTGCAGAAGGGTCGCCGGAAAAACCAGGTACTTTTTCATCAAATAAACAACACTAATCCCTAGTCAAGTATTCTAAGCGCTAATAAAGAGAACTTCTTTCTTATGTAGTTAGGTATGCCCAATGCTTGTGATCCGTCACATGAACATAACACTTCATGTGTACGAAGACATCATGAAGATGACTGAGATTATAAGTGGGAGTATTGTCTGAAATGGTCGAGATTGTTCCGAATAAATTCCATATCATGCTTCACTTAAGGTCGGGAACGGTCTGGATTGTTACAAAGTAGTGCATATTGTCTTTCCAATGGTCCTATATCATAAATTGAGTACCTTGTTAACATGGTCTTACAAATTTCAATGGGTACCTTATTTTTCAGGATACTATAAATTATTACGGATAACTGATTTTGAGGGTCTTATAAATTAAACTAGATACTCATTCTAGTCAGTCGTATAAAAAAAACTGGGTAAATTGTTCTAAGTTTCACCAGAAAATATTTTATTATCTGGTAAATTGTCTGGGTAAACTGTTCTAAATTTCAATGGAAGAGTATATTTCAATAAACTTTTTGTTGTACATTGATAAAGAAAATAGAAGATAAAGTTGTACAATGATAAAAAAAAAAAAAGAAGAGAAAAGATCCCACTAAATGTTTAATGTTTAAAAATTGTGGTGTACACCATTCATACGTAATATAGTTCGTTCCACTTGACAAAGGCTGCCCGCATTTTTCCAAGCATACCTATGCAACACATGGGAAAGTCATAATCATTCTAATATCCTAACCAACAGTCACAACATTGAGTATTCACATGCACATATACTCATTCCGGTACGGCATAATTACCCCTCGACCGACAACAACAACATGAATACCGTCTGCGTTTACGCTTAAACCCAACCACGTGTGGCAGATCTCACTTGTAGCATATTTTCATAAAGATCAGATGGATCACAAATATTTAAAAATAATAGTGGTACATGAGTTTATGATGGTTAGGGGCGGAGCCACGCCAGGACTAGGAGGGACAAATGTCCTCCCTAGTTTTTGGTCAAACAGAAACTAGTAGAGATAATTTAGAAAATTGAATATTTGTCCCCCTAATTATCAGTATATAAGATAATTTTAGATTATATTAGTAAAGTTAGCTAACTATCTATATGCAAATATTAAATCACACTAATTAATATTTAGATTGATTGGTTAATTATGTGTTTTCTGTATTTTTTTCTTTAAGAGTGAACAAATTACTACACTGTTGGTGGTAAAAACGTCTAAAAAGTGTTTGGGCCGCAGTTATGTGAAATAATATGTGCATATGGTTGTCCCCCAAACCAAGACCTTCTGGCTCCGCCACTGATGATGGTGGTGATGATGCAGTTGAAGCAATATACATGCATATTACAAATGCCGAAGGGATTCGTTCGATGCTACAAACCATCCTCCTAGATCGATATTCATAATAAAAAACATTCAGACCTTAAGTCTTTAGTTCACCACAACAGATGCAAAAACTAGGGAAATATCAACGAGAATCCTTGACTTATCTAGGGATAGAAAATGTATATTAGTACTATGGACATAACATATACAAAAATAAAAACTGGTAGTACCTAAGAGCGACTGCAATGGTACGACTAAACTCAAAGATCAAAGACCAAAAAAAAAGACTAAATATGAGTTTAATCTGTACTGTGACGTTATGGGGAGAAGACCAAATTTGGTCGCGCGTAAAATTAATCACCGCACGAAAACGGGCGTAAATTTGGTGTACGCTTGAATGGGGCGTAAAATTGGTTTACGCCCGAAATTTGAATGGGGCGGATGGTTTGGTGTCCGCATGATGAGTAAGTGAACGGGCGGATGGTTGGGTGTCCGCCTGATGAATTTCATTTTGAATGGGGCGGATGGTTTGGTGTCCGCCTGACGAAATGTGAACGGACGGATGATTGGGTGTCCGCCTGATGAATTTCATTTTGAATGGGGCGGATGGTTTGGTGCCCGCCTGATGAGTAAGTGAACGGGCGGATGGTTGGGTGTCCGTCCAGCAACAAGCGTACTTTAAATTTACGCCCGACTATATTAGGATTTGGGATTTGGTCGCGACCATATTTGGTCTGGAATTTGATCTTTGGTCCAAATTTGATCTTTACTCCGTCCCACTGTGTTACGATCTCATCCCATAAATTTGGTTATACTCGCCCACTGTGGATGCTCTAAGCTACTGGAGTAAAAGGTACACACCGCTGTAGTTTAAAATAATAGGGTTCAACACACCTGTAGTAGGAATTAATCCAAGAATGGTCAAATATGAATTCCCCACTAGAGTTGTTTCAAATCCAAATTAAAATAGCCAAGTCACAACCATTCAACCAAACAAAATGAACAAAAAAATGCACATAGTCTTTGAAGATGTTGAGCATTTTAAAATAAAGTGGAACGACTCAAATTTATTTGAATTCGTTAAGAACAATATTAAACCCTGCAACTTCAGCAAACTTGAAAGGGTGGAAACTGAGGCAATATGTCAAATCTAAAGGAGAAGATGGGGTGAGGGTTTCAAACAAGAAACAATTGCTATTAAATACCTCTGGATTTGATGCATTAATATGGGTATGTCTCCTTGCATAAGATGAAGAAGAGGAGAAACTGAGATAAACGGGAAAAAAATAATACGGAGAAACGAAGATGAGGGGTAATATACAACTTTAACCCATTTTCTCATATCCATTTGTTGTCGACCCATACTCTAACCTAACCCACAGTACTTCGTTAACTTGGCCAGGAGGATAAATTGGTAAATTATAAATAACCCACTCGGTCAGTTCACTTGATTCTCCAACGCGCACATTGTTGTAGAGTTTATGAAGAGTTTAACAATTTTTGGACCTTTTCACAGAATAGTTAATATCCTAGAGCTTCGCTCTTCAATTTATAGCTAAACCTAAGCTAGGATCACCGATAAATGTTAGATTAAGATGTACCGAAGGTTAAAGGTGTTACATAGTTTATTTTAAGTGAAATATCAACTCAGAAAGTTAACAATAAATAATGGCAAGCAAAATACAGAGTAGACATCTTAATTTATGTAGTATCTCAGCGTCCACTTAGCAAAATGATTATGTATTTTGCACGGTAACTATGCACTCCTCCGCTGCAGATGATGTAACTTCAACTCCAAACTACCGTACACGTACAACACCCAAATATGTACACCATTAGAGCAACCACAGCCGCGACTAAATTTGGGGACTATACCCAAATTTAGTCTGAAAACGTAGCGCAGTGGGACGGACCATAGGTATATTTAGTCTGGAAAACTAGGGTTTGAGACTAAATGTAGTCGTCAACCCAGACCAAATCAACATATAGTGGGGCGTAAGTATTGAGAGCGTGTGATGTTAGGCGTGAGTATAATGAGCGTCTGGGACTAGGCGTTACTATAGTGAGCGTTTGATTGTGGAGCGTTAATAGAATTTGCGTCTGAATGATGCGCGCTTATAAACACCGCCTGGAAAAACGGTTACTATATGTACGCCTCACACCAAGCGTTGTTATAATCTCCGCCCCAGTTATATGGTACTTTATGAAAAATAGAAAAACTCATATCAGGCGAGAGTAATATGTGCGCCCCACGCCAGGCGAGAGTAATATGTGCGCCCCACGTCAGACGAGAGTAATATGTGCGCCCCACGAAAGGCGAGAGTAATACTTGCGCCCCACGCCAGACGAGAGTAATATGTGCGCTCCACGGCAGGCGTGGATAATACGTCCGCCGGATCAAATTTTAATCTTTCACCATTGTGCTTCACCTCCACTAAACTCATTTTTTTTTAGCTTTTAGTCTGGTTTATAGTATTTAATCCCGTCCATGACTGTGGTTGCTTTTACAACTAAAATATACACCACAGATCACTTAACTTGAATTTTCATAGTACAATAAACTAAATATGAATATATGAAAGAAAGTAAAAGAATACCATTGTTACAATGTACAATGCACTGCACTTTTGAAGCATCAAGTTTTCTCTAGTAATACACAAAGGTGGAATACTTGCAACGAATCCTTAGAACTGAACAAACAACCTAAAAAAATAGCTGGTCACCAAAAAAAATACTTCCTCTGTTTCAAAAAGACCGTCCTCTATTCCATTTTGGTTTGTTTCAAAATTATGTCCAGCTTTTGTTTATAGTCATATTTTCCCAATGAACTCTCTAATATACCCTAAAGTTTTTATATTTATAAAATATTACTCAATCTAAAGTATTAATAAAATTTGCGTAATTAAGGAAATAAATATATCCTTCACTCCTTTTTGTATTTCCTATTTACAATCACATAACAATTTTTGGTAGTTTTTATTACTAATAGTTTTATTGAAATAAATTAGACAAGTAATTAAGGGTAAACATGTAAACTACTATGGTCTCCTTAATATCTTGATAAAGTCAAAACGGACTGTCTTTTTGAAACGGAGGAAGTAATAATTACACAACCCAATAACTTATACTAACAATGATTTTAAGACCATACAGCAAGCCCCAGTAGTGGTATCTACCCTCTCCACACCAAACACACAAAAGTTGATTCTATTATATTCAGATCCTACCGTCTCCACACCAAACACACAAAAGTTGATTCTATTATATTCAGATCCTTGCTTTCCAAACCAATAATTTCAAATGGAAAAATTAGTTCAAATTCATGAATCAACAAATCACCAAAATAGAGCTCTCATAAATTAATTTCACCAACCAATTTGACTAAAATTCCAACAAATAAAAATCAAAAAAATAATAATCAAAAATGAGGAGATTTGTTAGTTCTTACCGATATCAACGATGAAGTTTCAGAAGGTAATCCAAATTATCTCTAGCCCTTGCAGGTGAAGTATCCATGGAACACGATGCTGGAAAATATTTGTTTAACTTCTGTTTACTTTCTTTGTTCTCTGAGAATCGAGAAAGGAAAAAATGAAGAAGAAACTGATAAAAGAGAGAATAAAGATGGAGATTTATATAGAATTGAAGAACTGTGAATCTTATAATTTTTTCAGCAACCAATGGAGATGAAACAAGATGAACTAAAACCTAAAATGCTTTTTTTGTTCAGAGATGGATCGAGATGAACTGTATGTCATTTAAATTCAATCGAGATAAATAAAAAATCTCATGTTCTGAATTCGCATCCCTCTCTCTCACACAGAAACACTTTCTTTTTTTGATCTAGTTCTTTCTCCTTTCAAAACTAGCATTTAAAGGACATTTTGGACAATATAAAAAGCTGAATCGGCAAGGAAGGATTAACTCGTTCAATAAAAGGACTAAAATGTCCACATTTTGAAAGTAAGGATTATAAGTAGAGCGTCCAAAGCCCACTCACTTTGGACTAAATGATTATTCTTACTAAAATTTAATCCTTTAAAATCCTAAGTCATATGAGCCTCATGTTGAACGGTGAGAAGACTCATCTTTATGTTTAGCGGTGAAAAAAACCCACCCTTCATATTTAGCCTCACAAAGCACTCTGTTTACGTTAAAAATTTACAAAAAAAGGCTTGGGCTTTTCCACAGCTCCTCAGCTTTCAACTCCGAATAACAAGAACCCTGATTTTGGGCATACCAAAATCTTTCTAGGCATACAAAAAAATAGTCCCATCTTGGGTGACCTTATAAGGGGTACCCTATGGGTAGTTCAATTACCTATATACCCTTAATACAAAAATCTAAAATCAGTTTTCTAAAAAATCAAAATCAGTTTCCCTTACCATCTCTTCTTCCTCCTCCTGCTCTAGCCGAACTCTTCCTCCTCCTGCGAAAAAAAAAATTTCATCATCGTGATTAATTGTCGATTCGTAAAAATTTGATCGTCGATTAAACTCAACCACATAATCACTCGTACAAAGAAAAGCAGGGACTAGGCAAACCAAATCGTCTTCTAATCCATCAATTGAAGAAGAAGAACCAATTGAAGATGAAGGTGTAGAAACTGAAAATCAACCACCAATTGAACCAGAAATTGAACCAACTGCATCTCCAACTCCGGAAATGAGGATAAGAAAGCAAGTTTTACAAACCCAATCTCCTATTTGTTGTTTTATCGATTAAATGACGGTTACAGTGTTGGGTTCGGCTCAAAATTGAGTTGCGTTTTTAGCCGAACTGTTCTTCACAAAAGCTTCCTGTAAGTGTATATGAACAGTTCGGCATGAAATTTCAAGCCGAACCTAGTCACAGATAGAGATGCATAGGGGTTCGGCGTATTCGATAATCATAATATGTGCCGAACCTAGCACATTAACGAGGTTCGGCTATTACGATATTCTCAATATGTGCCGAACCAATAACAATATTTTAACCCAAAAAATAACAAATTGATGTTCGGCTCATACGATTTTCGAAATATAAGCCGAACCGGTAATTATTTTTTTTCCGAGCTATTCAGGATGTTGTTCGGCTTACTATGAAACTTTCATATAAGCCGAACTAGTGTCTAACAAACAGTTCGGCACATGCAGTAAACAGATTCAGTAAGCCGAACCGTTCATCAATTGGTAGATTCGGCTCATAGATGTGAGCCGAACCTCAACCTGTTTCGCCGAACCATGATTCAAAAAACCTAACTTTTGATAATTGAGAGCTATAGAAGTGAGATTAAGTATAGGATATAAGTGTACCTGTGTATTAGAAGCATTGGGTTCCTCATCAATGTCTTCATCATCAGGATTTGGCTCATAAAAATCATCATCTTGAGTTTGTGTTTGAATTTGAGCTTGAGTTTGAGTGGGTGTAAAATCATTCTCATAATCTAAGAAATCAGCCATTTCTGGATCATTGTTGTAGTTGATATGTATTTTCCTAGGTTTTTTAGATGAATGATGACCCTCCTCATCCTCCATTGAATCAAGAATTAGAATTTTCTCACTTTCTCCTTCTCTTTCTCTCCTTCTTAACCAAACCAAAACTTTGATTTTTTTTTCCTCAAATTTTTCATTTAAACAACTCTGGATAAATTGGTAATATACAACTTTAACCCATTTTCTCATATCCATTTGTTGTCGACCCATACTCTAACCTAACCCACAGTACTTCGTTAACTTGGCCAGGAGGATAAATTGGTAAATTATAAATAACCCACTCGATCAGTTCACTTGATTCTCCAACGCGCACATTGTTGTAGAGTTTATGAAGAGTTTAACAATTTTTGGACCTTTTCACAGAATAGTTAATATCCTAGAGCTTCGCTCTTCAATTTATAGCTAAACCTAAGCTAGGATCACCGATAAATGTTAGATTAAGATGTACCGAAGGTTAAAGGTGTTACATAGTTTATTTTAAGTGAAATATCAACTCAGAAAGTTAACAATAAATAATGGCAAGCAAAATACAGAGTAGACATCTTAATTTATGTAGTATCTCAGCGTCCACTTAGCAAAATGATTATGTATTTTGCACGGTAACTATGCACTCCTCCGCTGCAGATGATGTAACTTCAACTCCAAACTACCGTACAGGTACAACACCCAAATATGTACACCATTACAACTAAAATATACACCACAGATCACTTAACTTGAATTTTCATAGTACAATAAACTAAATATGAATATATGAAAGAAAGTAAAAGAATACCATTGTTACAATGTACAATGCACTGCACTTTTGAAGCATCAAGTTTTCTCTAGTAATACACAAAGGTGGAATACTTGCAACGAATCCTTAGAACTGAACAAACAATCTAAAAAAATAGCTGGTCACCAAAAAAAATACTTCCTCTGTTTCAAAAAGACCTTCCTCTATTCCATTTTGGTCTGTTTCAAAATTATGTCCAGCTTTTGTTTATAGTCATATTTTCCCAATGAGCTCTCTAATATATCCTAAAGTTTTTATATTTATAAAATATTACTCAATCTAAAGTATTAATAAAATTTGCGTAATTAAGGAAATAAATATATCCTTCACTCCTTTTTGTATTTCCTATTTACAATCACATAACAATTTTTGGTAGTTTTTATTACTAATTTATTAGCTTTACGACAGTCATGTCCAGGATGAAGTCAAACCTGGTTATCGAAGATTTGGTCGGGACAGGGCTGCATAATACACATCTTGTAAATGTATAATCAGGTGTGCATACACTACACATCAATCATCAATGTCCTCCTTTCTACAAACTTCGATGTAAGCCGGTGATACACTAATAAAACAACTGCATTTGATCTACATCCACACTACAATTCATATTTGTTGCTGTTATTTTCCTTGCTATACAACTTTATAGTACACCAGTCTTAATATTTTTTAAAGCTAATAAATTAGTTAGGTAAATATTGTATTGGGTAATGTTAAATTAGTTGGGTATAATTCAACATTACACGTTAAATTATGATCAGGCTACTTACTAATTAAGGATAACATGTATTTCACCATCTCTTAGATGTTGTTGTTAACAAGTTAGTTGAAGGCTTTGTTTTCGAGATCCACCAGTTGGTATTAAGGTATATTTATATGTTAGCAGAGGTTAATGGCAAATTTTAATGGCCGGAGTGACGGATGAGAATACTGTATAATGATCTTTGCAAGGTAACCGTTTGAAGTATCTTGCGTCTCCTTATCATCATAGTTTGTGTATTTTTCTTGTGCATGGATTTTCTTTTGATACAGCTAATACTTACAACCTCTATGCGTAGGGATTTCTACAAATCTCTGGGGACATAAAATGGTAGAAACAACTCCAACGGTATAGAAAAATACTCAACAACCTGTCAATAACAATTGCGATCATGTCTACGAGGAGATACCAGAAACTCGCAACTAATGACACAGAGGAACTCAACATTCCTACCGTTGCAGAGTGCGTGTGAGCACACAAACCACGAGGGGGTCCGAACGCTCACAATCAATCATTAACATCTAAAGAGATTATGATGATTGTACCCTGGTGTTGATTCATTGGCTCAAAACCTTCGGGTTTATCATGGCCTCATCCAACAACTCCATGCGTGGCGTTTGTGCATGGGATATAAGTATTAAGGAAAACAAAACATATAAGCAAACATGCGCGGAGCTAAATGAATGTAAAGTGCTGAAATGTAAATAAGACCAAGGTTTACGTGGTTCAGCACTAAGGCCTACATCCACGGGGTTTGTTGTTTTACTATGTTCTTCACGGTTACACGAATAGTTGAATGACTTTTGGGGTTTACATGTTTCTCTCCTCTAAGGGATTAACTTACCCTTACTATTTCTCGCTTTCTCTCTCTCCTTCCCTTCCTGATCTTTTCCCCCCCTCCTCTTGGTGGAGATTGGATATTTATAAGGTTAGAACGTGGGACCCATCTCTGAAGACCGTTGGAACCTTATCTTCTTGTGTCCTTGCGTCCATCACGCGGAGGTCTGCGTTTGCCCCTTGATCCCGCAGAGGCATCCTCGCTCGTTCCACAGGTTGGTCGACCCGTACACTGCTCAGAGTGTTTAATGTGGGTAGTTGAGGGGTCTGCTCGTGTCAGACAAGTGTCTTCTGCCCCTGTCAGTCCGTGTCAGCTAACTTTCTCTCCACCGTTGATCTTAGCTCCTCTTTTGGGGATGAGATAAAGCAACTCCTCGGGGTTTATTCGGTGTTTCGTGACGCATCATGTTTTGATGTTTTGGCCTGCATGCTTTCCACGTACCTTTTTATATACACGTGTCTGATAGTGAGATATATGTGTACACAATTTTCCCCTTTTCTTCGGGCTTGAATGACTAATGGGTGCCTTGAAGAAAAACTATCGTCGCATATTCTTCTCACTCCTAATAACTTCTCCTAGATACTTGGGCACGTCTTTTATTCGTGCATTAACTGCTTATGTAACGGGCACGTTTCCCATTCCTCCCTTAATTTCCTTCTCTTTCTTTCGGGTATTTTAAGGATAGAAAGAAAATCTAATTTCATTCTTCCTAAACACTCTCTCAGTTTTCATTCTTCCTTTAAATTTTCTGTCTGTCTTCATTGAACCTGTGACCTTAAATTCTCTGTCAGTCTTCATTGCACCTGTGATCTTAAATTTTCTGTCTGTCTTCATTGCACCTGTGATCTTAAATTCTCTGTCAGTCTTCATTGCACCTGTGATCTTAAATTCTCTCCACCTTAGCATTAACCACGCCCGCTTCTCCTGTCTGTTTCTTCTACTGCTGTTTTTGCCGGTAAGTTTTTCTTTTCTTTATTTCCACCGTTTTATGCTGTGTTGATTTGTGAATTTTCTGCTACTGTTGTTCCTTGTTTGTGATGAAGAACTTCTTCTGATGCTTGCATACTAGTTTGCCCCTGTTCTTCATCTTAAATTAAGGAAGCCATTACTTCAAGGGTGAAATTTTGAGCATGTATACTAATTTTAGGGTTGCTACGTTATCGTGGTTGTATTGCTATGGATGTGTTTTTTGATTTTTGGTGATGTTTTTTTTTTTTTTTGATTGTGTGTAACTTGTTCTTGATTTTATTCTTTCCGCAGCCATGTATGACCGTCCGCGGCCTACTTATCAGATCCTGATTCTGGGTTATCGAGATCTCCTCCGCGTCGAGAGTCTCAAGATTATGTTCGTCGGAGTCGAGTTTCTTCTGGAGCGAAAGCCTCGTCCTCTAGGGAAGAGAATCCTCCGATAATTCCGTCTGGTTCTCGAAGAGTCTTTGATCGCTCAATGGCTCGTCCTCGTGATGATACTAGGAGTACGCAGGCTCCGCCCCGCGCTGTTGCTTTTGACATTCCTCCTCTACGTTCGTTAGTGCCCGAGCATCATCTACGATCTTCTCCAACTATTAAAGGGAAGAATACGAAGGGCGTAGCTCCTAGGGTTGAATCTTCAAAGAATTCCCCCGTGAAGAGAAAAGCTTCGGAAGCGTTTGTTAGTTCATCCGGCCCCGCCGAGGAGGATGAGGCTGCTCCCTTGATACGCAGTGTCTCTGTTAGCAGGAAAAAAGTAACCTTCAAGCATATCGATCTTGAAATATTCAAGGAAAAGCATGAGCTTCAAGCCTTCGAGGTTCGTTTCTATGCCCCTGAGGATGATATTACGTATGAGCTTATCTCCAAGTATGAGTTCGATGAATTTCATTTGTTAACGACGGTTGGGGCATTCGAGGCTGGTCTGATGCTGCCGTTGTACAAATCAGGTGATTCCTTCTACTACGACGTGCTCGCTAGTCGTGAGGGTTCTTCCACCAATACTCACAGCCGTTCCGTATCCCAACTATCGGGGAATTATCTTCGCGCCCTGAAGAAATGCTATCTGCGAAGTAAGGGGGAAACGTCGATGACTTGTTACGTCCCCAATCCCATAGAGAAGGAATGGTATACTCCTGAGAATTTCAATAACTCCTTCGGTGATTACGTCAATAGTAGGAATCGCAAGCCGTGGAGTGTCAGCCTTCGGAATCTCCCAGCTCCTCGAGGCGAGATTCGTCTGTTAAATGAGGTCAGCGATGCCAAGCTGAAGTATGTTCCTGGCACGGAGGCGTCCAGTTTTCGGAAACTCTTCCCCGCGCGAGAGAGGATCAAGCACGATCATGACTACGAGTGGCACGCCACCGTTATCGAGATAGTTGGTCCGTGGGCTTACGGTTGGATTCCTGGTCCCCGCGGTTGGCGGCCTACCGAGAACAGTAAGCCGCGCGAATCTCCTCCTGTTCGCTATGGAGATTTCTGCCCCTGGCGTCTGAACTTTGCGGGCATGAATTTTCCTTATTCCCTGGACGTCGTAGAGGGAGACGAGGAGGATGGTTCCGGTGCTATACTCCCACCGAAGATGTCTCAGCTGCTCAGGTACGCAGATTCTAGCTGCGCTTCTTTTTTAGAACTTCCATCAGACGGGATTCGTCACCGAAAAAGGAATTATCTGCGGCTGAGGTGGAAATAGAAGAGCTGAAGAAAAGCCTTAAGGAGAAAGAAAAGCTGGGTGAAGCAGAGGCTGATCTGCGTTCAGAACTTGTTGCAGTGCGCGCTGAGTTAGAGCAAACTCGTAGCCAAGTTTCCACTTTCACAGGTTTGGTTCTTTTCCCTCGCCGTATGTCGTCATTCTTTTATCTCTTAGTTGTTCTGTCTGAGTCTCCCCACCCTATCTCCAGTGGGTGGCGTCCCCGAGCTGATATGGCTTCGAAACGAAAGAGTTCGGCAAAAATCTCGTATTAGAGATTTGGTTGAGAAAATTAAGAGTGAAGCTAAGAAATGGGATGCTCGGGCTGAGGTATGGCGCGCGCGGCATGTTCAGATGGTCGACATGCAAAATCTGTACAACCATGATCGTGCTTTATTTAATGGCACACTGCTGTGGACCCATGATAATCTGCGGGAAGCCCGTGAGCGCACTTCCTTGTTGGAATCTAGGATTCAGCTGTTGGAAGAAGAATTACAGACGGCTCGATCCATTCCTCTTTCAGGGGTCCCGGATAATATGCTCTGTCTTGCCAGAGAAAGAGATGATGCTCGTGCTGAAGTCTACGCTCTCAGCAATGCTCTTTCCGCGTCTCGTGCCGACGTAGCTCGTCATGCTGAGTCTGAGAGGAATCTCGAAGTGTGCATGTACAGACTCAGCAAAGGGGTCTCAGAGATAAATAAAGAGGTCGACCACCTTCGTCATATGGACTCGATGAAGCAGGTAGAATTAGATGCCTGTCAGTTTACTCTGACCAACCTTCAACTAGACTATAAGAAATTATCCGCGGAATATGATCATCTTGACGAAGCGCGAGATGCGGTTGTTAATGAGTATGAAGAGGCTTTGGCTTGTGTCGAAGGTATAATCCCATTTCATCGAGTGTGACCTTGTTTCTTTTCTACGTTAACTCCGTGGTGTTGTCTTTTTCAGAGCTCGAGGGACGCCTTCGCGTCACAAATGAAAAACTTGAAAAGGCTCAATCTTCCTTAGCGCAGCAGGAAGAACAGACTAATCATTTCAAGAATTTAGCAGCAACCCGCGAGGAGGCCGTTGGTGCTGCTTCTAGAGAAGTGAATCGGTTATCTTCGTTATTATCCCAAGCCCAACAGCGGACAACAGTTATTAAACACAAGGCTCGTTGTCAATTGGCTGAGGAGACGAACAAGATGCTGGAGAGGATAGAACTTGGCCTAAGGAATGAACATGGTCTCGTGAAGAACTATCCTCGTCGTCCCGTTCCTTCTGCCTTGCCCAGCTCCTCGGGCCCCTCTTCTGGTGGGAGCGTCCCATCAAGTCTTCGGAATAATCCTGCCGATGGGGCCGCCACTTAGATAGAGATCGCAGCGTTTTGTAGGATCCGCGGCATCATTATACTTTTTGTAATCATGTAACAAGGATATTTTTTGCTGATGATCCTGTAAAAGGAATATTTTTTGATTGTGTATCCTTGACTTTGGCCTTTCACTTCTTGTAATCACCCTTTATGAAATGAATCTCTTCTTGATATACCTACAATGTTGTTTTGTTTTTATTTTAAGTATTTGTGAAAAATCAAAACAAAAGTTTTTAAGTGTTTTTGAGTGCGATACTGAAGGAAGGTACCTTCGTGATCGTCTTGAGACCTGTCACCCCGCTGGCGAATCCTGGACCAGAGGATTCCCAGACGGTGGGGGCCGGGGCAACGTTCTAGGATATGGGATTTAAAATATTTACGCACCCATTCCGTCGACCCGTTTCCTTAAGATTGGTTGGGTATCTCTTTCTGCTGGGTGCCTTCCCCCTGGTCCTACACTTATGGACACTGATGGGGGAGCCCTGAGAGATTGTAGATTAACTACTTTCCCCAATATTGTAGGTAGATTCCACTGACTTGATAATTTGAAAGCTTGTTTGATTGGTAAGTTGAGGTCTGCAATTCCTCTTCCAGAGATAGAAACATGTGGAGCGGTCAGGCTCCCTTCTTCTTCTGGTACATTCCAAGCAGATTCAAATCTGCGTTGCTTCTATGGGAAGTATGGTTTGAGCCATTTAGCATTCCAAGGATGCCGGAGGACCTCGCCTTTTAGATTACGAAGGTAGTAGGAACCATTACCCGCAATGTCGTGGATCATGAAAGGTCCTCCCCATGTAGGTGCTAACTTTCCCCATTTCTTTTCTTGCTGATACCGTGGGATTGTTCTCAACACATACTGTCCCTCTACAAAATTCCGTAGCTTTACCTTTTTGTTGTACTCCCTTGCTAGTCTTCGTTGATAATTTTCCATATTTTGCAATGCTACTTCCCTTCTTCCTTCCAAGTCGTCCAACCTTTCTAACATCATATCTGTTGTGAGGTTTTTCTCCCAAGATTCGGTCTTCGTGGTTGGCATGAGGATTTCCGTAGGTATGACTGCTTCAGCTCCATAAGTTAGAAGAAACGGGGATTCCCCGGTAGCGGATCTTCGTGTTGTCCTGTATGCCCATAAGACATTGTGCAGTTGTTCGCACCATCTTCCCTTATGCTCGTCTAATTGTTTTTTGAGTATAAGGGCGAGGGTCTTGTTGGTAGCTTCCGCTTGTCCGTTGCTTTGAGGGTATAAGGGGGTGGACTTGTTCTTTCTTATTTTGAAAGTGTCGAAGAGCATGTCTATATTTTTTCCCTGTCATTGCTTGCCGTTATCAGATAAAATTTCAGCAGGTATACCAAATCTGCAAATGATGTTCTGGAATATGAAAGTGAACACATCCGCGTCTCTGATCCTGGACAAGGCCTTAGCCTCCACCCATTTACTGAAGTAGTCCGTGGCTACTATCAAAAATCATCTCTTCCCTGATCCTTCGATGAAAGGCCCGACGATGTCTACGCCCCATTTTGCAAATGGCCACGGGCTATCGACAGAGTTTAACATTGTTGCCGGCGCGTGGATTTTTTTCGCGAAGCGCTGACATTTTTCACATCGTCGGGACATCCTCGCGGCATCTTGTATCATTGTCGGCCAGTAATATCCTTGCGTTTTTGCCTTGTCAGCTAGTGATCTCATGCCGCTATGATTCCCCGCGTCACCATAATGGATATCATTTAGAATTCGATGCTCCTCTTTCCGGGACAAGCAGCGTAGTAATGGTCCAAGGAAGGATTTCCTATACAGGACCCCCTCCCGAAGATCATATCTTCCCACTTTGGAGAGCATCTTCCTAGCTTGTTTCCCATCCGCAGGTAATCTTCCTTTTTCGAGAAAGGCATGTATTGTCACCCTCCAGTCATCTTTGTTGCTGAAGTTTTCGTCTCGGTTTGCTCTTGACAGGATGTCCTCTTCATCAAAGTCATTATGGATGTCTTCTCCTACCTGGTCTTCGATATTTTCTCCCCTCACATCTTGATTGGTAGCGAAGGAGAATTGAGATGCAATCGAAGGCTCGTATACCCTTGCTATTTTAATACCTTCGGCATTTTTTATCCCTCAGCATGGATGATATATATGCTAGGGCATCCGCGTGCCTGAGGTCCCTTCTGCATAAGTGCCGGAACTTAATGTTCGGGATTTGTGATGCCAACGTTTGGACCAAGGCCATGTAAGCTGAAAGGGTGTCATCGTACACATTATACTCGATCCCTATTTGCCGTATGACAAGCTGCGAATCACTTGTCAGCCTTACATCGGTTACCCCCATCTCTATTATTATACGTAGGGCATGTACGACAGCTTCGTATTCAACAATGTTGTTGGTATGCTCTTTGAATTCCAATCTAAGTGCATGTATAATCCTTTCTCCAGTTGGGGTGATAATGACAATACCTATTCCTTCTCCTTCCTTATTTTTAGATCCGTCGACAAAGACTTCCCATTGTCTATGACTCGCAGGTTCGAGGATATCCACTGGATCCTTGATTTCTTCCTCGGCTTCTGGTATTCCCTTAATCTCTTCGTCGTTGTCTAGGGGGAGGTCTGCTAAGAAATCTGCCAGCACTTGGGACTTCTGAGAATGTTGAATTTCATGAATGATGTTGAATTGGTCCAGATGGGTGTTCCATTTGGCTATTCGGCCCACTTTTCCCGTGCTTTTGAGGACTGCTTCCAATGGTGCTTTGCATGGTACCCTGACGAGGTGAGTTAGGAAGTAGGTTCTCAGTTTTTGGGTAGCCCATACCAGTGCGAGGATGAGTTGTTCAATCTTAGTATAATTTATTTCCGCGGAATTGAGTGTCTTCCTGACGTAATAGATAGGCTGTTCTACCTTTGTATTGGTTTTGACTAATACCGCGCTGACTGCGTCCTCCGTTGCTGTTATGTACAGTGCCAAAACTTCATCAGGGTCTGGCTTCTGCAGGATCGGGATTGAAGCTCGATGTTCTTTGATTTTTTGGAATGCTTCCTCGCATTCGGCGGTCCATTCGAACCTGCTCCCTTTTTTAAGAATATTGAAGAAATGTTTGCATTTGTCCGAAGACCGTGCAATAAATCTGCCCAACGCTGCTATGGACCCATTGAGCTTCTGCACTTCCTTCAGATTCTTTGGGGACGGCATCTCTACTATGGCTTGAATCTTCGCTGGGTCTACCTCGATGCCCCTTTTCGTCACCAGATACCCGAGGAACTTCCCCGAGGTGACACCGAAAGTACATTTCTCCGGATTCACTTTCATGTGATGCTGTCTCATTGCTTCGAAGATATTCCTCAGGTCCTGGTGGTGATTTTTACGCAGCTTGCTTTTGACGAGCATGTCGTCCACGTAGACTTCTAGGGTTCCTCCAATCCATGGCTTGAAGATAGCATCGACCATCCTTTGGTATGTTGCCCCTGCGTTTCGGAGCCCGAAAGGCATTCTGGTATAGCAATAAAGGCCATGTGGGGTATAGAACGCTGTGTGTGGCTGATCTTCTTCTGCCAGGGCTACTTGGTTGTAACCAGAATATCCGTCCATGAACGACAGCTCTTCGTACCCTTCAACTGCTTCAACCAGTTTATCTATGCTCGGCAGGGGATAGCTGTCCTTTGGACATGCCTTGTTGAGATTAGTAAAGTCGATGCATATTCTAACCCCTCCATTTTTCTTAGGAACAATGACCATGTTGGAGATCCAGGTAGGGTACTTGACTTCCTTGATAAATCCTGCATCTAGTAGCTTCCGAAGTTCTGTTTCTACCGCCTCATGATATTCTGGAGCCACTTTTCGTATTTTCTGCCTGAACGGGGGCGTGCCCGGTTTGATGCGTAGTTCATGTTGGATTACTTTTGGGTCAATCCCCGGCATATCTCCTAACTTCCAGGCGAACACATCCGCATATTCCTTAAGTAATTTGGTTAAGGATTGTTCTCTTCCTTCGTCCATGATGGTCCCAATTTTGACCATCTTCGGGTCTTCTTCCGTTCCTATGTTGATTTCCTTTATGGGTTCTACTGGTGTGAACACAGGCTTCGGGTTTCCGAGGACTGGGGCGCTCTTTAATTGCTATTTAGCGTGTTTCTGCTCTTCGCTGGTTGTTGAGGTACTTGTTTCCGAGCCTTGGACATTACCATCTTTCGTCAAGCCTTTTCCTCTAGTTTCCTTAAGGAATAGGTCTACGGCTTTCTCTTTCGCGGTTTCTTGATTTCTTACTCTTCGGATTTTTCGCTGCTCTTCTTGCTCATTGTTGATATGATCCTGAGTGGCCTGGCACTCTCGCGTAGCGATTCGATCTCCCTTGATCTCCATTATTCCCTCAGGTGTTGGAAATCTGAGGTATTGGTGGTATGTTGCCGCAACTCCTTTGAGCTTGTGTACCCATTGTCGTCCAATAATGGCATTGTAGGGGGAAGGGGTGTCCACCACACTGAATCGGGTATCCAGTTTCATGGGCCCTGCGTTAACCTGTAACACGATGTCTCCCAAGGGCTTCGTGGCTGCTCCATTGAATCCGTAGATGGTGTGATAAGAGGTCATCAAATGTTCATCATGGAGCTTCATCCGTTTGAATGCATCATATAATAGGACATTTACAGAGCTTCCCCCGTCTATGAGGATCTTTTTGAGGTTACATCCAGCTACTGGTAATGTTAGGACCAAGGGATCGTTATGGTCTTCCATATCTTCTTCGATATCCTCGGCATCGAAGATGATAGGAGATTCTATCCATTCTTCGTGTTCGTCCACCGCTATCCCATCGACCTTATATAACTCGCAGCGGTCTTCGAATTGCTTCCGTAACCTTTTTCCAATCTGCGCTGTGAGTGAGGGTCCTGTGGCTTCGGAACACGATATGGTGTTGATTGTTCGGTTTTCTTTCGGAAGTTGGACTGGTTTGGTTCGTTTGGATCTGTCCTCGGTAACCTCCTTTCGTATGTAATGTTTGAGCTCTCCCGCATCAATTAATTTTTGGATCATTATTTCAAGGTTCTTGCATTTTTCGGTCTGGTGTCCGTTGAAACAGTGATACTCACAGTAATCTTTAGACTTCTCGGATCTCGGGGGATGCTTTCCCTTAGACCATGGCCACTCTAAGTTTTCCCTCCCTTTGATCTCTCGTAGGATACGAGCATAGCTAGCGTTGAGTTTCGTGTAAACTTGATCTTCGAATTTTCGGTCGCCTGTTCTTCGTTCATCCCTCCGTTCCTTCCTATCTTCGTGAGGTCTCTCATCTGAGCAACCCCTTTTGGCCCCATTGGTTTGTTCCGCTGAATTGGTGCGGTGAGACCTCTGCGGATATGCCCTCGGGTTTTCCCGTTGAATTTCTTCAAGTCGAGCGTGCTTCTCGATAATTATTCGGAGATCTCCTTCTGTCTTGGGCACGCTCCCGTGAATTTCAAAAAATAGGGGACTCATTCGGTCTAAGCCCCATTTGTAGCAGTTGATGCTTACCACTGGGTCCACGCTCCCTATGGCTTGGCAGATCTTATGCCATATGTTTGTACTCCCTCGTGGTTTCCTTGTAGCCAATTGCTAGTGAAAAGAGCTTATCCATCCCGGTGTTTACAGTCTTGTTGTACATGTATGTTCTTAAGAATTTCTATGCGAGTTGGTCGTATGAGTGGATGGAGTTTGGTGGCAGATTATCAAACCATGATAACGCCGATCCCTTCAAGCTTGACGGGAAGTATCTACAGAGTACGGCGTCGTTCTGACCCCATCTAGCTAAGACACGGTTGTAGTAACGAACATGTGCAGCAGGGTCGCTGGATCCATCATAGCATTCGAACGTCGGGACAGGGCATTTAAGTGGAATAGGGGTGTTGGCCAAGCGATGCGTTAAGGGCGTGGAGTTAGCTTCTCTCATGACCTCTTCTAACCTTCCCCCACCTTGTTTATTTTTTAATTGCCTGATCTCTGCCATCATCTCATCTCGTAGTTCCTCCATTGCACGTTGGTGCTCTAAATTCTTCAGCTCATTACCGTCTGACTCTCCATCGTCATAATCCGGGTCGGGTACGCTACGTCTCCTTGTCGCGTCTTCATTAGCCGCTAGGACGACTCTACAGTCTTGGTTTGGATCTGGTGCTTTGGAGCTTGCTTCATCAAGTTGTTGGCTGGTCTTCGTGCTTAGAGCAATCCGCTCCTTTAAATCTTGATTTTCTATGGCCAGCAGAGCTACAGCTTCTGCGTAAACCTGCTGGTTCTTCCTCAGTTCCTCAAGCTCAGCTATTAGTCGGTGTGATTGGTTGGACCCCTGATTGGGAGTCCCAGCGCGTGCCGCTACAGCCGTGTTGCCGCCCTCCTCCATGGTCTGTACTAAAGGTGGCAGGGGTTCAGCTTCGGTTGCTGGTGTTTCCAAATTGGAGTGAGCGCCTGATGAGTGCCAAATAATGTATATATTTATCCCTTTTTGTTGGCATTTAACTCATCTTTTGTGCATTAATTCTACATTTTATCCCATATTCTGTGTTTTCATTGTTTTCAAGAATAAATACTTTTCTTAATTAATTTTGCATTTTTAGGTACTAAATAAAGTCTGGTTATCTCACGGAGCGAAAAGAGCAAAGAAACGGCAAAGACTCTCGCTAGGAGGAAGGGAAGAATGATGTTTGCAAGAACCGGATCAACGAGAAGTGGGCTTGAAGAGGAAGAATTGTTCTTAAAGAAGTGGGCTTGGCATACCCAAGGCCCAAAACCCTCACCCAAACCCATTTTCTATAACCAAAACCGCCTCCATTTTCAGCCGTCAGATCGAAGCATTTCAGCATCCTACGGTCGCTCCATCATCGCACATCAAACTCCGAAGCCTCCGCTTTACATCGCAACGCCCATCTCCATCTTGGGTCGTCCGTTTTGCTACATCCCTTCATCCGACGGTCGCTCCACGCTTACCTCCGTATCGCCGTTGGATCCACCTACCATCTTCCCATCCATCGCTCCTTGTCGCAGATCATCAAACCCCGCTGCACCTGACCAACACCTAAACATCAAATATCTTCACCTTCAGCCAAACACTTCCTTTCCCCAAAACTATCGTTCTCCCCGACCATTGCAGAGCTCTGCAACTCCATCTCTTCACCCATCACCCTCTGCGCCACCATCTCCATACCCTGTCCATCACCAAAAACCCCATAAACCCATTCCCTAGTTGCCTCTCTTTCTCGTTCTTAGCACCCACACACTTTAGGTGCTACAATCAAGACAGAGATGAAACTAGGGTTTCATCATAGTTGAAGAGGAGACCCAAATCGAGGAGTTGAGCCAGCAGACAATAGCAGAAGAGAGATGGGTTCGACAGAGGAGACAAATTCAGGGCATGGGTAAGTTGAGTAACCCAAAAAAAAATTTGTCTACTGCTACTTTTTGTGTAACCCTAATTTTTCTTTTGGGTATAAATTGAAGAACTGTAACAACATTGAATCATCTCTGGGCTAGCCAGTGAACAATATTTGCAATCTATTTTCATTTTCCAAATTCCATTTTAGCTACAGTTGATTGTGTGCAACCTGTGTGCATGTTGTATCTTAATTTAGCTTATTTGATGAATGTTGTTGCTAGTTACATGTTTAGCATGAGCTAAACTGCATTAGGCTGAGGCTCAGTTGAAGCCTTATGCACTGTCAAATGATAAGTTGCTAGGATAGTTAACTCCTTGCCCTGTTTTGCTTGAGCATTGGGAAGAGATTAATGCTCATAGTGCCTGTGATTGATTGTTCTGTCAAAAGACAGTCAATGCTAGGGGCAAACTAGTGAGCAAATTAGTTTTCCTCCTATTCTATATGTATGCATAGGATTTTCAACTCAACCTAGAAATATGTTGTTTGATTAGGACACAAGGTGGATACTAAGCCTTAGCTTAGCCACAATCCCTTTTACAGTCACTTAAATTCAGTTCTGTTTTGCTTCCTGTTCAGTTTATCTCCTTGCCTGTTTTGCCTATTTTTCTTGCATTTTGAAGCTGTTGTGCACTGAAATCAGTGCACAAACTCCCCCTGCCCTTGGCTTACAGCCTTGGTTCCCTGCTATTGTTACTTTATATCCTCTGCCATTTAATCTTTGATGTGCTGCCATTGTGTGTTAACTGCTTTGCTTTGTTAACTGTTTTAGTTCTTTGCATCTGCCACTGTTACCTCATTGCTATTCACTGCCTTCATCCATCACTGCTCACTGCCATAGTGCCTTGTCTCCATTGCTAGCTTAGGAAAACTTCTTCTATGCTTCTACTCCCTGTGGACTAACCCCTACTCATCCCTATACTATAAAACTTGACCATGTATACTTGCAAGTTTTGTGTGCAACCCCATTTCCACACCAAGTTTTTGGCGCCGCTGCCGGGGAGCTGGCTGCCATATTTTTGAAGTTTTCATTGCTGTTCTGTGGCCTTGTTGTGCTTGAAGCTGTTGTGGCCTTGCTGTGCTTGAAGTTGTCTGAGATCATTGCAATCTTGTTCACTTGCAGGTGCTGTTGGAGCTGGTGCTAGGAGAAGCTGCCTGACCCTGGTGCAGCTTCTGTTGCTGGAGCTGTGCTGTATTTTTGTTGTTGCTGTTGCTGTACTGAGTTGCTGCTGCTGCTGCTGTTGCTGGAGCTGGTGAACCAAGCCTGCTGCTGCCAAGCCAAAGCAACTGGGCTGCCAACTGAAGCTGTTGGGCTCTGCCTTCTACTGGTGGGCTTGTATTTTTCTGAACTGGGCTTCACCAACTCCAACTGAGGTGGGCTTCGTTGCTGTTGCTGCTGCTGGGCTCTGTTCCACCTGTTGTTGCTGGGCTTGAGCGTGAGCTGCTTAGGACGATCCTAAAGCCCAACTGGGCTGTGCAACTAAAAGGGGACCAAAAGCCTATTTTTGGGCTTCCCTCCAAAAATCAAGTAAGCCTAACCCATGAGTTAACCCACTTGGGCCTCATCTAAATTCAAATTCGGGCTTGTAATAATTAATTTAATTATTTATTTGGGATTGTAATAATTTTTATTTTCCTTTATTTTCTTTTTCTTTTTTTTATTTGGGATTGTAATTATTTTTTGTCTTTATTTTTCTTTTATTTTTATTTTTCTTTTTCTTTTTCTTTTTCTTTTATGGGCTTGTCTTAATTATTATTATTGTTTTTATTTTCTTTTATGGGTTGTGCTAATTTATGCTAGGTTTAGTTCAAAAATTTTTCCAAAGCCCAATTTTAAACCAAAAACAAAATCCCTTATTAAAACCAAAACCCACTCAAAACCAAATCATCAAAACCCATTTTAAACCAAAATATTGGGCCTTTTTGTGGTCCAAAAATTGTTTCCGATTGCTCTGACTAAAATGTTAGTTAAGGTACCTACTAGGACATGATTGTGACCTACAGAGACCAAACAAACAGACTTGTTAGAATTAACCCAGACGAACCTATCGAAATTCTAAGTTCTGAGGGAGACAGTCCAGATCAACCAGAAACAATGGGAGAACCCCGTACCCTCAAGGATTATATGTACCCAACTAGAGCCAGTCAACCTTCTTGTATTGTGCTACCCGAGGCTAATGGCCATTATGAGCTGAAATCAAGCACAATACAGATGCTTCCTATTTTTAGAGGTATTGAGAATGAAAACCCTTACCACCACGTGAGAGAATTCGAGGAAATTTGTGGAACTCTGCGTTTCACTCAAATGTCCGACGAAACCCTAAAGTTAAGGCTCTTTCCTTTCTCCCTGAAAGATAAGGCAAAGGCCTGGCTTTATGCTTTACAGCCTCAATCCATCATGACATGGGATGACCTCATAAAGGAGTTTTTCAAAAAGTTTTTCCCAAATCACAAGACTGCGACAATTCGTCAAAGTCTAAATAGCTTTGTACAATTAGAGGGTGAGACCTTAGCTAGATACCTGGAGAGATTCAATGAATTATTGCTCCAATGTCCCCATCATGGTTTTGAAAAATGGAGACTTGTGCAAATTTTGTATGAAGGTCTAGATGTGTCCACCCGAACAACGGTTGAGTCAATGTGTAATGGTCTATTCGTAGACAAAACTGCTGATGCGTCTTGGGACTTCTTGATTGAAGTAGCTGAAAAGACGCAACAGTGGGAATCCATCCGTGAACCCAGAAAGACTACATCCGAAGCGAAGGCTTTTAGGATTGAAGCAGATTTCGAGGGAAGAGCAAACATGGCATCAATAGTTAGGAGATTAGAAGATTTAGAACTACATAAAAATTCAAAACCTTCCACCACTACTCTCCGAGAACATGTCGCTTCATATGTATGTGCCGCTTGTAACGATCCCAACCATCAATTCCAAAATTGCCCCGATTTTCTTGCAGTCCAGGAATCTAGGCTTGAACAGGCACATGCCATGTTTCAAAAACAAGAGCATAACCCCTATTCACAGACCTACAATCCAGGATGGAGAAACCACCCAAACTTTTCATGGTCCAAAGGACCCACTCAGGGAGGACCATCTCAACCCAATCAGAGCTATCAAAACAATCAGGGATCTCAGAACAATCAAGGTTATCAATATCCTAGGAACCCTCAACAACAATCAAACTCTCAACAACAATCATATCCTCAACACAATACTGACAAGAGATTATCCACCCTAGAGGAGATGGTCCAGAGTCTGGTGCAAGGTCAGAAAAATCTTGATCAAAAGATGAGTCAAATGTGCGATTCCATGAGCGAGAGAGAAAAGGGTACACTTCCTAGCCAACCCCAACAAAATCCAAAGAGGATATTTCAAGCAGGCACATCATCTTGCAATGAAACCTCACCCGATCAAGTCCATGCCATTACCACCCTCCGAAGTGGTAAAGTCATCGAGAACAACGTGGGCGAACCTAATGAATCTGATACAAATTCCACGCTGTCTCCACAACCCCAGAAAACCAAAGAATCTGAGCAAGTTGGAAAGCCTGACAATTCTACTGCTGTGAATGTCCCTTTGCCAACTCATTCTCCTGTTGCCCCATTTCCTCAAAGATTGATCTATCAACAGAAAAGTACCCATTATAATGAGATGTTAGATCTGTTCAAGAGAGTCAACATCAACATTCCTTTTCTTGAAGCAATCAAGCAAATCCCTGCATATGCCAAATTCCTCGAAGACTTGTGTACTCAAAAGCGCAAGCTTAATGTACAAAAACGTGCTTTCTTAGCTGAACAGGTGAGTTCCATCATTTTGAACAAAACTCCACCCAAGTTTAGGGACCCAGGATGTCCAACAATTTCTTGCACTATAGGAGAACACACGGTCGATAAAGCATTATTAGACCTAGGTGCAAGTGTTAACCTTCTGCCATATTCTGTTTATGAGCAGTTAGGTCTTGGGGAGTTGAAACCAACATCTATCACTCTACAACTGGCAGACCGATCTGTCAAGATTCCTCGTGGAGTGGTCGAAGACGTTTTGATCAAGGTTGACAAATTCTATTTTCCCGTAGACTTCATTGTCTTAGACACTCAACCTGTACAAAACCCAAACTGTCACATTCCTGTCATCTTAGGACGTCCTTTCTTGGCTACGTCCAACGCGATCATTAATTGTCGTAATGGAGTGTTGAAACTGTCTTTTGGCAACATGACGGTAGAATTGAATGTGTTCGATATTAGTCAACAACCTGTGAATCTTGATGATGATGATGTGCATGAAGTTAATATGATTGAAGGATTAATACAAGATTCGTTGACTAACATTCTATCCGTCGACCCCTTTCAAGCATGTATGGAGAACTTTAACTCTGATTCCTATGATGATGCATACTGTAGTGACGTCCTATCTCTGCTCGAATCTGTACCTCAAATGGACGTCACTGAAAGAAGATATGAAGTGGAACCACCCTTACTCTCTGATTACAAGCTTGTTCCATCCATTGTTGAGCCACCCAAGCTTGAATTGAAAACATTGCCTAGTACGTTGAAGTACGCATTCCTAGGTTCTTCTGATACTTTACCTGTCATTATTTCATCATGTTTAGACAAGGAACAGGAAAGTAAGCTTTTAGAAGTACTTAAGGAACACAAAGAGGCCTTAGGATGGACCATCTCAGATCTCAAAGGAATTAGTCCCACCATTTTCATGCACCACATTAATCTCGAAGAGAATGCCAAACCATCTAGGGAAATGCAAAGGAGACTTAATCCTAACATGAGAGATGTAGTCAAAGGAGAAATCCTGAAACTACTTGATGCGGGTATCATATACCCAATGCCAGATAGTAAATGGGTTAGTCCCATTCAAGTTGTGCCTAAGAAGTCAGGCATTACTGTAGTTCAGAACGACAAGAATGAGTTAGTCCCTTCACGTACAACCACAGGATGGCGAGTATGTATCGACTACAGAAAGTTGAACACAGTAACTAGGAAGGATCACTTCCCGCTCCCTTTCATAGACCAAATGCTAGAACGTGTGTCTGGACACAGTCACTACTGTTTTCTAGATGGATTTTCCGGTTATAACCAAATTCACGTTGCACCAGAAGATCAGGAAAAAACTACGTTCACGTGTCCCTTTGGGACATTTGCTTATAGACGCATGCCCTTTGGGTTGTGTAATGCACCTGCTACTTTTCAGCGATGCATGATGAGCATTTTTTCTGACATGATAGATAGTTTTCTCGAGATCTTCATGGATGATTTCTCCGTGTTCGGTTCTTCATTTGATAAATGTTTAAGACATCTTACCCTTGTGATGTCCAGATGTAAGAAAAGGAACCTTGTTCTAAATTGGGAAAAGTGCCATTTTATGGTGAATTCAGGAATAGTTCTAGGACACATCATCTCGGAAAATGGCATTGAAGTAGATAAAGCTAAAGTAGACCTCATCCGACATTTACCAAAACCCCGCTCTGTGAGGGAAATTCGATCATTTTTAGGTCATGCTGGTTTTTACCGGCGATTCATCAAAGACTTTAGCAAAATCTCAAGACCTCTGTGTAGTCTACTCGCCAAAGATGTTACCTTCAATTTCGATGATGCTTGTGTGAAAGCTTGGGAGGAATTAAAAACTCTTCTCACCACCGCTCCTATAGTCCGACCACCCAACTGGGAACTACCGTTTGAACTCATGTGTGATGCCTCTGATTATGCTGTTGGTGCTGTTTTAGGACAGCGTGTTGATAGACTACCATACGTGATATACTACGCTAGCAAAACCCTTAATGATACTCAACTCAATTACACAACTACCGAGAAGGAATTGCTTGCTGTAGTTTTCGCATTAGACAAGTTTAGATCTTATCTCATAGGATCTAAGATCATCATATACACTGACCATGCGGCTTTGAAGTATCTTCTTTCCAAGAAGGATGCTAAAGCTCGCCTTATTCGATGGATACTCTTATTACAGGAATTCGATCTCGAAATCCGTGGTAAGAAAGGTTGTGAGAGTGCGGTTGCTGATCATTTGTCTAGATTAACCATTGAGTCTATTGATGAGTCCATGCTAATTAGAGAATCATTCCCTGATGAACAACTGATGTCTGTGTCTAACCTTCCTTGGTTTGCCGACATCGTTAACTACCTTGCTGCAGGTAGGATGCCCCCACGTTGGTCGAGACAAGACCGCTATAAGTTCTTGGCTGAAGTTAAACATTTCCTTTGGGATGACCCATATTTGTTTAAGTACTGCCCGGACCAAATCATTAGGAGATGTGTCCCCAACACTGAACAGAAAGATGTGATATCTTTCTGTCATGACCAAGCATGTGGAGGCCATTTCAGTGCCAAGAAAACCGCTGCAAAGATCTTGCAGTGTGGATTCTATTGGCCATCATTGTTCAAGGATTGCCATGATTATTGTGTTGCTTGTGAACGCTGTCAAAAGCTAGGAAGCATTTCGAGGAGAAACATGATGCCATTGAACCCCATTTTGATTGTGGAGATTTTTGATGTTTGGGGGATCGACTTCATGGGTCCATTCCCTATTTCTGACGGTAGATTGTACATCCTAGTCGCAGTTGATTACGTTTCTAAGTGGGTAGAAGCCATAGCAACCAGAACAAATGACCACAAGGTGGTACTTTCATTTCTAAAGGAAAACATATTTGCACGTTTTGGTACCCCTAGAGCTATCATCAGTGACGGAGGTTCACATTTTCGTAACAAGTACTTTGAGTCTTTAGTACGCAAGTATGGCATAACTCACAAGGTTGCTACTCCGTACCACCCTCAGACGAGTGGACAAGTAGAAGTTTCTAATAGGGAAATTAAGCACATTCTCGAGAAGACAGTTAACCCGTCTAGGAAAGATTGGTCATTAAGATTGAATGATGCTTTGTGGGCCTATAGAACAGCTTATAAGACACTAATTGGCATGTCCCCCTATCGTCTAGTGTATGGAAAGCCGTGCCATCTACCTGTGGAATTAGAACATCGTGCCTACTGGGCAATCAAAGAGCTGAACTTCTCTCTGGACGAAGCTGGAATTCAAAGGAAACTTCAACTCAACGAGTTGGAAGAATTGAGAAATGAGGCTTATGATAGTGCCAAGTTATATAAGCAGAAGATGAAGATGTTTCATGATAAGCGTATTTTGCGCAAATCCTTCACTCCTGGTCAGAAAGTTTTGCTGTATGACTCCCGGTTACATCTTTTTCCGGGAAAACTGCGTTCCAGATGGAAGGGTCCGTTCCTAGTACGCACAGTTTACCCTCATGGAGCTGTGGAGCTAGAAGATGTCTCCAACAAGAACATTTTCAAAGTCAACGGGCAGAGATTGAAGCCATTCCTTGAACCATTCCCACCCGACATTGAAACAACCAACCTGGAGGACCCAGTCTATGTGGACTAAGCTGGTCCACCCTTGTACATAAGTAGCTACGTTTTCTTCCCCATTGAAAACCAAAAAGCCTTTTTCCCTAAAAAACCAAAAAGTTTTCACTCCCGACAAAACCAAATTTTTCCCAAAAAGTCCAATCCCATTAAAAACCAAATTTTCTTGTAGAGAATGTGTTAGTTAAATATTTTATTTTCTTTTGTACATATTTTTGCTAATCCACTATGATCTCGGCTGACATACGTTGGATTTTTTTTGCCTTGAATAACGGAGTTCTAATATTGCTTTCGCCGAAATCGGGTATTCTCTCTCCTTTTACTCTACTCAGCATGTTCCTCTTCATATGTTGTATTATAATTTTATTCATATTTTGAAACATTGAGGACAATGTTTAGTTTAGGTTTGGGGGTGAAAAGTAGATACTTCGATAATATGCCATAATTGAAAACAAGAACTCCTTCTTTTTGAAAAAAAAATGAAATTAAAAAATTAAAAAAATGATAAAAAAAAAACATAAAAATGGAGCTCATTTACCTTGAAATGTTGACTCTTGTGCAAATATGTAATTTTTAGGAGTCTTAGTCTAGATATTTAGGCACCCTGATTCTAACACAATTCACATAGTGATAAGAAATTTGCACGCGCACGATCTACCAATACATGTATAGCCTCGATCTTCAAGGTGTTTGATAGGAAGTCACGATTGCCAATCACTTTATAATACTGAACGAAACTTGACTAGCTTGTTCTTTGGTTGGTTGGGATAGAAGGTGGAGGTTACATTAAGAAAGACAACCATCGAATTTAACTGGGTGCATCAAAAAGGGCTACCTCTTGCAAAGTGTCATGTAATTTTTTTGTTTCTTTTTGTTATGTATCAAAAGAGCTACCATATGTAAAAATCAATTTCAATTTTAGCTCCAAAAAAAAAAAAAAAAAAAAACGATGTATATATTCAGAAAAAAAAAAAAAATAAATCAAGTATTTATCAATTCCATCCTCTCTTGTTCCAAAAATAAAAGAGAGTAGTCAATGTAAAGAGTCATTTTGTTGTTTCATTGTAATAAGCAAGGAGGGTGTATGCCATTGATGTACAACGCGAGTAATTGTGAAATTCCTCCTACTCATTCACAATTCTCGTAAAGTCCGGACAGCTAGCTAGATTTCGACCTTGGTTCTTAGCCTGAGAAACTATCTCTTGGTGATTAGTAGTCATAACATCCGATCTTTCTTTACACATGTGTAGATACACTTTACACTCTTATCACATGTCTTTTTTTTGTTATCAGTGCTAGGATCGTGCCTTGATAGCTAGATTGACATCTCCTTTTTGCTGTGAGCTTAACTGACTTGCACATGTCACATTTGATGGAATATGAGCTTATATTTTGACCTAGAACTTTGTAGGTACGTTCTAAGCAAACCTTCACGAGACTTCAACTCGTCCACTAGGGACACTTAGTGGTTTAAAAGGCTTAGTGCATACGCTAAATGCATTCGAGAGACCAGCGACAGTGGTATAGGTAGGATTTCCTTAGTTTTGTTTTACTTGAGGACAAGTAAAATTCAGGTTTGGGGGTATTTGATGAGTGCCAAATAATGTATATATTTATCCCTTTTTGTTGGCATTTAACTCATCTTTTGTGCATTAATTCTACATTTTATCCCATATTCTGTGTTTTCATTGTTTTCAAGAATAAATACTTTTCTTAATTAATTTTGCATTTTTAGGTACTAAATAAAGTCTGGTTATCTCACGGAGCGAAAAGAGCAAAGAAACGGCAAAGACTCTCGCTAGGAGGAAGGGAAGAATGATGTTTGCAAGAGCCGGATCAACGAGAAGTGAGCTTGAAGAGGAAGAATTGTTCTTAAAGAAGTGGGCTTGGCATACCCAAGGCCCAAAACCCTCACCCAAACCCATTTTCTATAACCAAAATCGCCTCCATTTTCAGCCGTCAGATCGAAGCATTTCAGCATCCTACGGTCGCTCCATCATCGCACATCAAACTCCGAAGCCTCCGCTTTACATCGCAACGCCCATCTCCATCTTGGGTCGTCCGTTTTGCTACATCCCTTCATCCGACGGTCGCTCCACGCTTACCTCTGTATCGCCGTTGGATCCACCTACCATCTTCCCATCCATCGCTCCTTGTCGCAGATCATCAAACCCCGCTGCACCTGACCAACACCTAAACATCAAATATCTTCACCTTCAGCCAAACACTTCCTTTCCCCAAAACTATCGTTCTCCCCGACCATTGCAGAGCTATGCAACTCCATCTCTTCACCCATCACCCTCTGCACCACCATCTCCATACCTTGTCCATCACCAAAAACCCCATAAACCCATTCCCTAGTTGCCTCTCTTTCTCGTTCTTAGCACCCACACACTTTAGGTGCTACAATCAAGACAGAGATGAAACTAGGGTTTCATCATAGTTGAAGAGGAGACCCAAATCGAGGAGTTGAGCCAGCAGACAATAGCAGAAGAGAGATGGGTTCAACAGAGGAGACAAATTCAGGGCATGGGTAAGTTGAGTAACCCAAAAAAAAAATTGTCTACTGCTACTTTTTGTGTAACCCTAATTTTTCTTTTGGGTATAAATTGAAGAACTGTAACAACATTGAATCATCTCTGGGCTAGCCAGTGAACAATATTTGCAATCTATTTTCATTTTCCAAATTCCATTTTAGCTACAGTTGATTGTGTGCAACCTGTGTGCATGTTGTATCTTAATTTAGCTTATTTGATGAATGTTGTTGCTAGTTACATGTTTAGCATGAGCTAAACTGCATTAGGCTGAGGCTCAGTTGAAGCCTTATGCACTGTCAAATGATAAGTTGCTAGGATAGTTAACTCCTTGCCCTGTTTTGCTTGAGCATTGGGAAGAGATTAATGCTCATAGTGCCTGTGATTGATTGTTCTGTCAAAAGACAGTCAATGCTAGGGGCAAATTAGTGAGCAAATTAGTTTTCCTCCCATTCTATATGTATGCATAGGATTTTCAACTCAACCTAGAAATATGTTGTTTGATTAGGACACAAGGTGGATACTAAGCCTTAGCTTAGCCACAATCCCTTTTACAGTCACTTAAATTCAGTTCTGTTTTGCTTCCTGTTCAGTTTATCTCCTTGCCTGTTTTGCCTGTTTTTCTTGCATTTTGAAGCTGTTGTGCACTGAAATCAGTGCACAAACTCCCCCTGCCCTTGGCTTACAGCCTTGGTTCCCTGCTATTGTTACTTTATATCCTCTGCCATTTAATCTTTGATGTGCTGCCATTGTGTGTTAACTGCTTTGCTTTGTTAACTGTTTTAGTTCTTTGCATCTGCCACTGTTACCTCATTGCTATTCACTGCCTTCATCCATCACTGCTCACTGCCATAGTGCCTTGTCTCCATTGCTAGCTTAGGAAAACTTCTTGTATGCTCCTACTCCCTGTGGACTAACCCCTACTCATCCCTCTGCGGTGCCAGAGCCGCCGGTATGGTTTGATTCTGATTATTTGTTAGCGGCATTCCAAAGGTTAGAAGGTGCGCGGGTTGGAATGTTCTGGATTCATCCACCCTTTCTCTTGGTTGATTAAGTTGACTCATGGCGAAGGTATTGCTAGCCTCCGCAGCCTTCGGGACTACCGCAGCCTCCCCGTACTTTATCGTTGCTGCTCTGAGAGCCGCCGCTGCAACTGAATTAGCGTTCATGGGTGAAGTGATTTCTGCAGTATCTTGCCTTCGATTGGTCATTTTAGCTTTATCTCCTTTCTGCTTGCTTCGGGTGATGATCGGGGTTGTCCTGGGTGTTTCTTTTGACAAAGCTTTGGATTTTCTTGCTTCCTGCGTCTTTTCCATCACGTGCCATTTTGTTGATAATGAAATCTCGCGTAAACTTGCCTTCTTTACTCACAACACGTTCTCTCTGCATAAGTTATTTCAAACAACAGAAACGGGAATATCCGCGTGAAGCGGGTTAGTTGGCGAAATACAATTTTTCAAGAGGGAATTAATACCCGCAGGCTATAAAATACGGGTTAGAGTTTTATTAAAGGCGATCCTTAGTATAAAAACTACGAAAATTGTAAATCCGACGGATTAGAACAATAACCCGCTTAGAACAATAACTCTTATCGAAGACCAAAGGTGGGTTTTTGAACATAATACAGTTAACGAATGATCTATACGGTCCGAGCTGATAAAATCAGAGCAATCATATGCCAAATTAAAATGAAATCACAGGACAGGATAAATCTTTTACCGGGACGAAGTCCCTGTTTCTAGCGCCAAATTGTAAGCACACAAACCACGAGGGGGTCCGAACGCTCACAATCAATCATTAACATCTAAAGAGATTATGATGATGGTACCCTGGTGTTGATTCATTGGCTCAAAACCTTCGGGTTTATCATGGCCTCATCCAACAACTCCATGCGTGGCGTTTGTGCATGGGATATAAGTATTAAGGAAAACAAAACATATAAGCAAACATGCGCGAAGCTAAATGAATGTAAAGTGCTGAAATGTAAATAAGACCAAGGTTTACGTGGTTCAGCACTAAGGCCTACATCCACGGGGTTTGTTGTTTTACTATGTTCTTCACGGTTACACGAATAGTTGAATGACTTTTGGGGTTTACATGTTTCTCTCCTCTAAGGGATTAACTTACCCTTACTATTTCTCGCTTTCTCTATCCCTTCCCTTCCTGATCTTTCCCCCCCCCTCCTCTTGGTGGAGATTGGATATTTATAAGGTTAGAACGTGGACCCATCTCTGAAGACCGTTGGAACCTTATCTTCTTGTGTCCTTGCGTCCATCACGCGGAGGTCTGCGTTTGCCCCTTGATCCCGCAGAGGCATCCTCGCTCGTTCCACAGGTTGGTCGACCCGTACACTGCTCAGAGTGTTTAATGTGGGTAGTTGATGGGTCTGCTCGTGTCAGACAAGTGTCTTCTGCCCCTGTCAGTCCGTGTCAGCTAACTTTCTCTCCACCGTTGATCTTAGTTCCTCTTTTGGGGATGAGATAAAGTAACTCCTCGGGGTTTATTCGGTGTTTCGTGACGCATCATGTTTTGATGTTTTGGCCTGCATGCTTTCCACGTACCTTTTTATATACACGTGTCTGATAGTGAGATATATGTGTACACAGTGCGAGAACAAAAATTCTGAGGAGGGTGTTGATGTTGAAGGAAACGAGTCCTACTGGTAACAACTTCTCAAAGTTTCGTGATGATAGGTAGGAGAAAATTCATTTTTCGCAGTCGTGATAAGAAAACATGCTTTTTATCTTCGTTACATTTGACCACAGTTTTGTCTTTCTGCCAGCTTTATAAGAAATCCAAGTCTTTGAGGTTATTGGCTTGGTTGTCCATGCCAGACATCTCATCCACCAGTGCCGTATAAGCTCTGGTAGGAAGCTAAAGATTTGGATCATATTTCATTTCCTTCCCCTGTATACCTAACACATTCTTTTTTTTTTTTTTTTTTTTTTTTTTGCGGTTCCAATACACAAAGCCACCGTCTTAGGCATGCATTATGTTTCCTTGTTCTACTTCTTCTTATCTTGTTAGAAGCATTTCAACCACACAATCCAAAATCTTTTGCAGAAGGGTCGCCGGAAAAACCAGGTACTTTTTCATCAAATAAACAACACTAATCCTCAAATAAACAACACTAATCCCTAGTCAAGTATTCTAAGCGCTAATAAAGAGAACTTCTTTCTTATGTAGTTAGGTATGCCCAAAGCTTGTGATCCGTCACATGAACATAACACTTCATGTGTACGAAGACATCATGAAGATGACTGAGATTATAAGTGGGAGTATTGTCTGAAATGGTCGAGATTGTTCCGAATAAATTCCATATCATGCTTCACTTAAGGTCGGGAACGGTCTGGATTGTTACAAAGTAGTGCATATTGTCTTTCCAATGGTCCTATATCATAAATTGAGTACCTTGTTAACATGGTCTTACAAATTTCAATGGGTACCTTATTTTTCAGGGTACTATAAATTATTACGGATAACTGATTTTGAGGGTCTTATAAATTAAACTAGATACTCATTCTAGTCAGTCGTATAAAAAAACTGGGTAAATTGTTCTAAGTTTCACCAGAAAATATTTTATTATCTGGTAAATTGTCTGGGTAAACTGTTCTAAATTTCAATGGAAGAGTATATTTCAATAAACTTTTTGTTGTACATTGATAAAGAAAATAGAAGATAAAGTTGTACAATGATAAAAAAAAAAAAGAGGAAAGATCCCACTAAATGTTTAATGTTTAAAAATTATGGTGTACACCATTCATACGTAATATAGTTCGTTCCACTTGACAAAGGCTGCCCGCATTTTTCCAAGCATACCTATGCAACACATGGGAAAGTCATAATCATTCTAATATCCTAACCAACGGTCACAACATTGAGCATTCACATGCACATATACTCATTCCGGTACGGCATAATTACCCCTCGACCGACAACAACAACATGAATACCGTCTGCGTTTACGCTTAAACCCAACCACGTGTGGCAGATCTCACTTGTAGCATATTTTCATAAAGATCAGATGGATCACAAATATTTAAAAATAATAGTGGTACATGAGTTTATGATGGTTAGGGGCGGAGCCACGCCAGGACTAGGAGGGACAGATGTCCTCCCTAGTTTTTGGTCAAACAGAAACTAGTAGAGATAATTTAGAAAATTGAATATTTGTCCCCCTAATTATCAGTATATAAGATAATTTTAGATTATATTAGTAAAGTTAGCTAATTATCTATATGCAAATATTAAATCACACTAATTAATATTTAGATTGATTGGTTAACTATGTGTTTTCTGTATTTTTTTCTTCAAGAGTGAACAAATTACTACACTGTTGGTGGTAAAAACGTCTAAAAAGTGTTTGGGCCGCAGTTATGTGAGATAATATGTGCATATGGTTGTCCCCCAAACCAAGACCTTCTGGCTCCGCCACTGATGATGGTGGTGATGATGCAGTTGAAGCAATATACATGCATATTACAAATGCCGAAGGGATTCGTTCGATGCTACAAACCATCCTCCTAGATCGATATTCATAATAAAAAACATTCAGACCTTAAGTCTTTAGTTCACCACAACAGATGCAAAAACTAGGGAAATATCAACGAGAATCCTTGACTTATCTAGGGATAGAAAATGTATATTAGTACTATGGACATAACATATAAAAAAATAAAAACTGGTAGTACCTAAGCTACTGGAGTAAAAGGTACACACCGCTGTAGTTTAAAATAATAGGGTTCAACACACCTGTAGTAGGAATTAATCCAAGAATGGTCAAATATGAATTCCCCACTAGAGTTGTTTCAAATCCAAATTAAAATAGCCAAGTCACAACCATTCAACCAAACAAAATGAACAAAAAAATGCACATAGTCTTTGAAGATGTTGAGCATTTTAAAATAAAGTGGAACGACTCAAATTTATTTGAATTCGTTAAGAACAATATTAAACCCTGCAACTTCAGCAAACTTGAAGTGGTGGAAACTGAGGCAATATGTCAAATCTAAAGGAGAAGATGGGGTGAGGGTTTCAAACAAGAAACAATTGCTATTAAATACCTCTGGATTTGATGCATTAATATGGGTATGTCTCCTTGCATAAGATGAAGAAGAGGAGAAACTGAGATAAACGGGAAAAAAATAATACGGAGAAACGAAGATGAGGGGTAATATACAACTTTAACCCATTTTCTCATATCCATTTGTTGTCGACCCATACTCTAACCTAACCCACAGTACTTCGTTAACTTGGCCAGGAGGATAAATTGGTAAATTATAAATAACCCACTCGGTCAGTTCACTTGATTCTCCAACGCGCACATTGTTGTAGAGTTTATGAAGAGTTTAACAATTTTTGGACCTTTTCACAGAATAGTTAATATCCTAGAGCTTCGCTCTTCAATTTATAGCTAAACCTAAGCTAGGATCACCGATAAATGTTAGATTAAGATGTACCGAAGGTTAAAGGTGTTACATAGTTTATTTTAAGTGAAATATCAACTCAGAAAGTTAACAATAAATAATGGCAAGCAAAATAAAGAGTAGACATCTTAATTTATGTAGTATCTCAGCGTCCACTTAGCAAAATGATTATGTATTTTGCACGGTAACTATGCACTCCTCCGCTGCAGATGATGTAACTTCAACTCCAAACTACCGTACACGTACAACACCCAAATATGTACACCATTACAACTAAAATATACACCACAGATCACTTAACTTGAATTTTCATAGTACAATAAACTAAATATGAATATATGAAAGAAAGTAAAAGAATACCATTGTTACAATGTACAATGCACTGCACTTTTGAAGCATCAAGTTTTCTCTAGTAATACACAAAGGTGGAATACTTGCAACGAATCCTTAGAACTGAACAAACAACCTAAAAAAATAGCTGGTCACCAAAAAAAATATTTCCTCTGTTTCAAAAAGACCGTCCTCTATTCCATTTTGGTCTGTTTCAAAATTATGTCCAGCTTTTGTTTATAGTCATATTTTCCCAATGAACTCTCTAATATACCCTAAAGTTTTTATATTTATAAAATATTACTCAATCTAAAGTATTAATATAATTTGCGTAATTAAGGAAATAAATATATCCTTCACTCCTTTTTGTATTTCCTATTTACAATCACATAACAATTTTTGGTAGTTTTTATTACTAATAGTTTTATTGAAATAAATTAGACAAGTAATTAAGGGTAAACATGTAAACTACTATGGTCTCCTTAATATCTTGATAAAGTCAAAACGGACTGTCTTTTTGAAACGGAGGAAGTAATAATTACACAACCCAATAACTTATACTAACAATGATTTTAAGACCATACAGCAAGCCCCAGTAGTGGTATCTACCGTCTCCACACCAAATACACAAAAGTTGATTCTATTATATTCAGATCCTTGCTTTCCAAACCAATAATTTCAAATGGAAAAATTAGTTCAAATTCATGAATCAACAAATCACCAAAATAGAGCTCTCATAAATTAATTTCACCAACCAATTTGACTAAAATTCCAACAAATAAAAATCAAAAAAATAATAATCAAAAATGAGGAGATTTGTTAGTTCTTACCGATATCAACGATGAAGTTTCAGAAGGTAATCCAAATTATCTCTAGCCCTTGCAGGTGAAGTATCCATGGAACACGATGCTGGAAAATATTTGTTTAACTTCTGTTTACTTTCTTTGTTCTCTGAGAATCGAGAAAGGAAAAAATGAAGAAGAAACTGATAAAAGAGAGAATAAAGATGGAGATTTATATAGAATTGAAGAACTGTGAATCTTATAATTTTTTCAGCAACCAATGGAGATGAAACAAGATGAACTAAAACCTAAAATGCTTTTTTTGTTCAGAGATGGATCGAGATGAACTGTATGTCATTTAAATTCAATCGAGATAAATAAAACATCTCATGTTCTGAATTCGCATCCCTCTCTCTCACACAGAAACACTTTCTTTTTTTGATCTAGTTCTTTCTCCTTTCAAAACTAGCATTTAAAGGACATTTTGGACAATATAAAAAGCTGAATCGGCAAGGAAGGATTAACTCATTCAATAAAAGGACTAAAATGTCCACATTTTGAAAGTAAGGATTATAAGTAGAGCGTCCAAAGCCCACTCACTTTGGACTAAATGATTATTCTTACTAAAATTTAATCCTTTAAAATCCTAAGTCATATGAGCCTCATGTTGAACGGTGAGAAGACTCATCTTTATGTTTAGCGGTGAAAAAAACCCACCCTTCATATTTAGCCTCACAAAGCACTCTGTTTACGTTAAAAATTTACAAAAAAAGGCTTGGGCTTTTCCACAGCTCCTCAGCTTTCGACTCCGAATAACAAGAACCCTGATTTTGGGCATACCAAAATCTTTCTAGGCATACAAAAAAATAGTCCCATCTTGGGTGACCTTATAAGGGGTACCCTATGGGTAGTTCAATTACCTATATACCCTTAATACAAAAATCTAAAATCAGTTTTCTAAAAAATCAAAATCAGTTTCCCTTACCATCTCTTCTTCCTCCTCCTGCTCTAGCCGAACTCTTCCCCCTCCTGCGAAAAAAAATATTTCATCATCGTGATTAATTGTCGATTCGTAAAAATTTGATCGTCGATTAAACTCAACCACATAATCACTCGTACAAAGAAAAGCAGGGACTAGGCAAACCAAATCGTCTTCTAATCCATCAATTGAAGAAGAAGAACCAATTGAAGATGAAGGTGTAGAAACTGAAAATCAACCACCAATTGAACCAGAAATTGAACCAACTGCATCTCCAACTCCGGAAATGAGGATAAGAAAGCAAGTTTTACAAACCCAATCTCCTATTTGTTGTTTTATCGATTAAATGACGGTTACAGTGTTGGGTTCGGCTCAAAATTGAGTTGCGTTTTTAGCCGAACTGTTCTTCACAAAAGCTTCCTGTAAGTGTATATGAACAGTTCGGCATGAAATTTCAAGCCGAACCTAGTCACAGATAGAGATGCATAGGGGTTCGGCGTATTCGATAATCATAATATGTGCCGAACCTAGCACATTAACGAGGTTCGGCTATTACGATATTCTCAATATGTGCCGAACCAATAACAATATTTTAACCCAAAAAATAACAAATTGATGTTCGGCTCATACGATTTTCGAAATATAAGCCGAACCGGTAATTATTTTTTTTCCGAGCTATTCAGGATGTTGTTCGGCTTACTATGAAACTTTCATATAAGCCGAACTAGTGTCTAACAAACAGTTCGGCACATGCAGTAAACAGATTCAGTAAGCCGAACCGTTCATCAATTGGTAGATTCGGCTCATAGATGTGAGCCGAACCTCAACCTGTTTCGCCGAACCATGATTCAAAAAACCTAACTTTTGATAATTGAGAGCTATAGAAGTGAGATTAAGTATAGGATATAAGTGTACCTGTGTATTAGAAGCATTGGGTTCCTCATCAATGTCTTCATCATCAGGATTTGGCTCATAAAAATCATCATCTTGAGTTTGTGTTTGAATTTGAGCTTGAGTTTGAGTGGGTGTAAAATCATTCTCATAATCTAAGAAATCAGCCATTTCTGGATCATTGTTGTAGTTGATATGTATTTTCCTAGGTTTTTTAGATGAATGATGACCCTCCTCATCCTCCATTGAATCAAGAATTAGAATTTTCTCACTTTCTCCTTCTCTTTCTCTCCTTCTTAACCAAACCAAAACTTTGATTTTTTTTTCCTCAAATTTTTCATCTAAACAACTCTTATAATTCTGAAAATTATTTTAATCACTAAACAAAATATTTAATTACTAATCAAGATTATTAACACTAATACGTAAAGGGCAGATTTGCCATTAAATTTTTTTGGGTTAAGGGGTTATCTGATTTTGCTATTTCACAACCTTTTTTGTCTTCATTCAGTATGCCTTGGAAGATTTTGGTATGCCCAAAATTATGGTATACCCCATTGGTTTCCCAATAACAAAACGCATTCTCTCCGTTCCACCAAAAAGAAACCCTACTCTTTTCGTTTTTTATTTTCTCTGGGCAGACAATATCTTCTCTTTCAGTGGACAATAAACCCTAATTTTCTGCTCACATAGTCTTAATTAACTACTGCGATCTCAACTACCTCAACTACCTCATTGTTTATTTATTGTGTGCATGATAATATGATACCACTGATATTGTCGTGAAATCAGAAAATTAGGACATGATTCAAAGTTCATGAGGTAGCGGGAAGCTTGGGGTATGATTCGAATTTTGTTTAGGCAGGAACACTACACCAAATTTAGTGATCCGCAACTCAGATTCGCAACATCTTTCTATCTGTTGCGAATTTTCAGTCGCGAAATTCTGTTGCAAAATGTTCGCAACAGAAAAAACAGTTACGAAACTCGCAACTATTTCACCTTGTTGCGATTCGCAACAGAATTCAGTTTTACGCGTGTGACTCGTGTGTGTGCTGCCCACACTTTTAAGCTGACTCGGTTGCATCCTATTCAGATACTCGTAGTCAGCTTCAAAACTGACTCGCTCTTTATCATTATCGAGAACACCTTTTTTCTCTAATCTTCTATTCTCTACCTTTCATTTTGTTCTTCCTTCCTGTCTCGTTCTCGTCTCTAAATCTCTGCTTTTCTCTCGTTCTCTCCCCCCTTACTACTACCAGAAACATCGTTATCATCAACTTCATAAACCCCCAAATCCTTTTCCCTATTTTCTTTCAAAACCCTAGAAATCTCTTTCTGTTTGAAGATCCACCAAACCCAAAACCTAATGGTCGTCGTTCAAAAAGAAGAAGATAGAAAACATCTTGGAACTAGGGGTCAATACAAAGGGGTTTGTTTGTTTATTTGATATATGTTGATTGTGTAAATGAAATTTCAATAAATAGGTCAGGATAAGATTATAGTTTTGAAGTTCTAATTGAATTTGATTTGTTAAAGGCAGAGATGGGGTTCTAGGTCTGCTGTAAAGAGTTGGATATCACTCTACTTGTTACAGGGTATTTTTCCTTTTCTTCGTATTTCATCTTTAATTACAAGACTTATCTTCGTTTAATGTATTGAATGTTTAATTGGTATTTCTCTTCAATTAGTGGTGATTGCTGTTTTTGGTTGATTAAGGAGTATTTTCAGTTTTTGAGTAATTAGGATTATTGTGTTTGTTTAGAACTTGCAGGCTAAATGATTGCAGGGAATGAGCTATGTAAGATTACAAACAAGCAGCAAACTGATTCATTGACATTTGAGGGGTTAGACCAAATTTGGGTTAGTTTCTAAAAGTAATTAGATTCTCGTAGTTAGTAGTTTCTAGAACTGAATCATGTTTTCGATTATAGAATTGTTGATGTGAGGACATTAAAATTTTGGTAGGAAATTCTTGGTTTTGTATTCATTTGATTATTCAGCTTATTTTCTTTTGTTTCAGAAAGTTGTGGAGGATAGTGACGTAGATTTTGTGCTTTGTCTTGGTTGGAACAAGAAACTTAAGCAAGCTTCAAAATATTGGGGTTAGATAGTATCTTTGGCTAAAACATTATTAACATGTGCTCTTGATCAAGCATCACTGGTTTTCCCTCTTTGGTCCATTTTAAGGAGTAAGTGTAGCTGTTTAGGATATATGTGTACCTGGAATTTATGTTAGTCCTATTTCTAGCTGTACAAAACACGATCTCCTGTTATATATTAATATATGTAATCTGTTGTTTTCTCTATTTTATATAGGTAATCGCTATTACAGTCGAAGAAGAAGATGATATTGTAAAATTTTCTGATTACAAAGCTTCGTCAACGGCATCTAGTGGAGGGGCGAAAAGCTCACCTGAACCTTCTCCACCAAAAAAGAGGCGGAGCCCGTGAGCTCGCCTGAGCTAACAAGTTCAGTGGCTGCTGAACCTCCTCAATCAGAAGGTCGCAGTTTTGCTCTCCCTCTTGCAAAAAAACTGGCTGAAGATTGAAGAGAACAACGTTAGTCTTTCTTTTCAATTGTTACAACAAAACTCTTATTACTCAATATCAAATAAACTCATTATGGGTTTCTCGTGTCCTGAGCATTTGGCATATTTCCTTGCTTTCTTATGCAACCACTTTTGTTGGAATATTGACGCTTTCTATTTATTTGAATGTACTTCACAATAGGTGCCTATTTCAAGCGTTAAAGGCACAGGTCCTGATGGAAGTATTGTGAAGGATGATATTGATGACTACTTGGGTATAGTTTTTTCAATATTGTTTCCTGTGTATTGGTCATTTTCTTGGTAGGGTTCCTTTTGAGTATCAATGAATACATTTCACCTAATGATGTAGCTAGCAAGGCATCAACCTCCAAGGATAAAGCTACAACACATGCATCTAATTTGGATTACACCGAACTTCCACACAGTCAAATAACAAAAGTAAACTTTTTCTTTTGTATGCCTTAACGTTAAGTGGGACAGAGCTGTAGCTGATATATCTACTTTTGCAGATCACAGCTTCACATCTGCTACAATTAAAACAAACTATTCCTCATTATTATTTGACTGTTGATTCTTGTGTCGACAAACTAATGGAGTGAGTATCAGTTGTGAAAAACAAAGTTTTATGTTTCTTCTGTTCTTGTGATGTGGGTGCTCCTTAGGTATGGTTATTTTCCTGAAAGATTGAGAAGCCAACTTAATTCCTTCCAAGAAGATTCTGGTGGGAAACAGATATCAGTTAATGATCTTGTAGTGAAGGTAACCTCTTTCACTGTACCTTTAAGGTAACTGGATAAAATATGTTTACTAAAAGGACACTTTATTCACTTATAATTGCAATTGCAGGCTGCTGCTTTGGCTCTTCGCAAAGTTCCTCAATGTAACAGTTCCTGTACAAATGATTATATCTGCCAGTAAGTGGATATGCCAGTTTTACCATAATGTATACTGGCGTCTGCTTGTGTCTGTTGTTGATGTCAAACCATCGCTGGTTATGCTTAGAAGGATTAAACATATGCTACTTAGAAGGATCAAACCCCCATACTTAAATTTATATTTGGTATTTATAATTTCTACAGGTTCAAAACCATCCTCTGATGGATCTGGGAGGAGAATAAGAGAAGTTGCATGTCCTACTTGCACCGTCCATTTGCGGGTAGGACCACATCTGCTTCTTTGTTTTTTTATTTATTTCATTTTCAATTACTGGTTTACTAGAAATTGATTACACTGCTTCATTGACACTTCACTAGTTTTATTCGGATGCTTCTTTATCAAGGACATAGATTTCTAGAATCTTGTTCTTCTTTCGTATTCACTATGCCATGCTTTTGGCATATTCTTCTTGAGAAGGTCCGATAATGAGGCTGATGCTAACATCTGAAATGAATGTGCAGTAAAACGATGGCTCACTATAGCTCCCGTTGCACCCACAACCCTCTGGTACCAACTCCATTGTGTTTTGTCTCAGCCAATGTATGTCATGGCTGGACGAGATTACTGGAACTCTTCGTATGGTTTCTCAAAATGCACAGAGTTATACCGTTTACTTAACCATGTCAGGTAAGGCACTAAAATTATCCTTACTCTCCTTCCAGTGTTGTCAAGGATGGTGAAAAACATAACCCTAACTCTGGCATTTGTAACTTTCTGAAGCTAAAATATAGGATGCTGGTGCTGAAAAAATTAGTTAAGCACTATTGATCCCTTATAGAGCTAGTATTACATAATGGCATCAGTTTCTAATTTCTTATTGGTTTTAGCGATTTTATTATATTTTTCGAGATCGTGCTTTGTAGAATATTGATGTCTACATGTCAAACATGTGGTTCATAGGGTGCTTTGGAAAATCCTTCTTTTATCCTACTTTTCGAAAGCTCTTCCTGTAGAGGTTTTCTTACAGTGGGGCTACCTCCTCTTTCGCGAACACTAGAATCTAACTGGTAAGGCGTTAGTGAGATCTTTGATTTCAGCTGCATCTCTATCTTAGCAGCTTTCTGTAATAAACATGAAAAATGGTGAGGTGGCGCTTGTGAGTCTGGCTATAAAACCAAATATGCTTTTGGATCTCCATAGTCTCGGCAAGAACTCGCCGTTGTTCCTCCTGGTTCAATCATCTCTTACTGAAGTTGGCTTGTATCTTTCGTTAAGGTTGGTGGGAATCAACTTCTTTTTCTACTTTCTAACACTTGGGGATTTATTTTGGTTTTGCTTATTCAAGCTGTTTGCAGACGTTATGTACGACATGGGATAGAATCCTGGGACATGGACAATGGTGAGAACATTGTGTTGCTGGCAAAAAGAAGAAAGAAGGTAGTGCAAGATATATGGGACCAAGTATTCAAAAGTATCGTAGTATATCTTTTCTTGTACAATACTGATCCATGGAAAGTAGTTGAGTGTGACCAAGTACATGGTTAATCCTTATAAAATGAAAATAAATGCTCACTTTGCAGCCTGTAAGCATGATGGACGGTTTCCTGAGGTTGGCGCAAGCAAATACAAAGAAATATTTAGAAACATGTGGGGTTCTTGCTGGTAAACCGGTAAGTTCTTATGAATGTTAAAGTTTGCAGCAAACTGTTATGAATATTATATCTATTCTGACTTTTGCAACCAATTGCAGAAAAACAGAGTATTCCATATTACAACACTGATAATTCCAAAGCAGGAGGCAACTTAGGACTCTGTAAGTAATGTTTTGCTCCTTTGTTCTCTTTCATCAATTTGACAGTATTTTTATAGTGTCTTACTCGAGCTTCACTGTTCCTTCCCATTAGATGATCCCCGCCGATCTAGCTAAATTATTTGACTTGTCTAGGATGACAGTCTAATTTCATATAATTAAGATGAAAACTATCCACAGAGCTCACTAAATCAAAAGAAAACTTATTTGTGCCGTTTGTGTTCTTCCTAAATCTTTTGCACCTGCATGGGATTCACTTCTTATTTTAATGTGAACGTCATTCGTGATGAAATGTTTGTTGTTTGTCCGGTGCTCGACGATGAATGAAGAAGAAATTTTCGAGTTTCAAGACAAACTCTTCCTTTTCCCCCTTGGGTGGATTCATGCAAGTAAGAAAAATCACCTTTCAAGTAGTCATCTTGTTTTTTATTCAAGGACTTGTTGTTATCTAATCCTTGCCTCACTTTAGGCGCATAATGTGTCTATCAATACTTCAATTTGACATCAATCGTATGATATCATGCACATCTTTAATCCTTGATATGTATTGTCCTAGTCACAAAAGTATACAGTCACTTCACTCATTAACTTCCTGGTTATTTTTTCAGGCACATCCTTCACAGACTTGCTTTATGTCTTCAGTTGATCTTCATACACATTATTCATACCAGGTAATGATAGACTATTTTGGAACTTCTATTATTTGCCTGTAGACCTCAATATACTGCCCATACCTACTTCACTATTTATAGTTCATTTGAAATTTTACATGGATTTTACGTGGCTTTTTTATTAAATCATGTTACCCGAAGCAATTGCACTTGTCATGCCCCCCACAGATACTTCCAGGTAGAATTTGTCTCTCCCTTTGTACCTGAATTATTACAATTATAGTGACTTTGCATGGTCTAGCTGAACAAAAATAGTAGTTGGTTACACTCATTACCCACTCTGCCCTCTATCCAACAAATTTTCTACTCTTGTGGAATAGTAGAATTGAAGTAAATAAAAAAGAAAAGGGAGTTAAAAAACTGGACCATAAAAAATGATTGTTACTATGTAGTCCATTCTTCATTGTATCGGTCGAACGAACCAACAACTGTCTTGTCGTATTTAAACATTCAAAGATACAGACTATCACTTACTCAATTATTGCTTGTCATATTGAATACTAATAGTAAAATGGTCCATTATTTGTTGTAGATTTTGAGCAGCTTCATTGGGCGTGCGACATCTAACACACTGCTCTTGCTGGTTCCTCCAGTTGAAATGCCTCACAACCCATGGTACTTAAACTTCAAGCACCGGGCATACCTCATGCGGCAGAGAATGTTCACCTGGTTAGCTGGTTCCAGCAGACCAATGTGAGAGTTCTTATTTCTTTAGATCATTTTGTAAGAACCTTAGTGTGATACTGAATATTTATAAAAATATCCACATGATATGATTTTTGTGATGTGCTTCATACTTTTTGGTGTATATGGACTGCATCATGGTATATCATTGTGAATTAACTCTAAGAGTACGTTTTTGATATTTTTGTTCGATTAATTTGATTTCGGAATGAATACGAAATTTAAATTTGTTGCAGGGACTCTAATGTTGACCTGGTTTTGACTGGTCAAAATCACCATTTTTTTGGTGTTGCGAAAATTTCGATATTCCAGTTTTGCAATTGTTGGGAACTGTTGCGACCATCTAGTTTCGAACAGTTCTTAACTGTTGCGAAATATTGACGTCAGTTGACTATTGCGACTGGAAATTTGCATCGGGAATGTAGCTGTTGCGAAAAATTGCAGCATCGACTTTCGTAACAGTGTTGAACTGTTGCGACCCCACTTTTCAATTGCCAGCTACCGTTGCTAATCATTGATACAAGTTGATATAAAGTTGGACATAATTTTTGCCTATCGGAGAAAAAGAGATGATGTAGTTATTGGTGTGAGGTGATAAAGGATTGAACGTGATGTATATGAATGTTTCATATGTTAGGAAATTTGGATTTTTGATGGAATTGAATAAATTGCAGAGAAGGAGATTTGGAATGGATTGTAAATCAACAATAATATAATATCTCCTCACAACCAAAATAAATACAAGTTGTTTGTAGAAAGTCCCGAGAGATAAATGTCCTCGGCTGCGGAAACATGGTTTTGTGGATGTGCAAGTAAGAAAAAAAAACACCTACTTATCTTTATCATCCTAATATTTTTTTATTCAGTGATTTACCAAGGTATTCTCATGCTTAAAGGTAGAATTGAATTGTTAATCGTCGGGTTTTAATAAGTAAGTCGGAAAAAATATTTTGATCCAACCCTAATCAATTTGATTTTAGGTCTTTAGTGTTCACACGAGTTTTTATTTTATTTTATTGTTTTTGGATCTCTCTGGGTTACTTTTGAATCAAAATCAGATTCTCGTCATATATTATGACTTTGAAATTTTTCAGCAATATTAACGAGGAAACCGCAACTGCAGAAAAATCCCAGGACCTCGTCCAGATTTGAATACCAAACTGTATTAAACCACTACAAACACTAGTCTACTATCATACTTCGGATTGGAATGTAGTTAAGACTGAATCCACCCTCCAAGCAATTCAGCTACAGTCACGCTCCTTGCGTTTCTTGAACCTCGTAAGCTCTACACAATTGATTCCCTTAGATGACGTCCTTTACATCCTAAGAGTTGCTTCAACCTAAGTGAAAACCTTTGATACCAATCGACCTCTAACAAATAAGCCTATTTTATTTCTCTTTAGATCAAAGATCAAGGCTTGGAAATATGTTTGCAATAGACAAAGCTAGAAAACCTCACAAATCCGGAACACTTGCACTCACTTAGATGAGAAGTATGCATTCTTTACCACCTCTCAAGAACAATATTCAACTTATCAATTAAGAATAGTTTCCAGGTATCTATCTAGAGGAATCATAAAATCTGGGACGAATAGAACTTTGCGATTCCTATGTATCTTACATGAAATAGATTACGAGAACCTCGATAACAGAAAAACATGATCAGGATACACAAACTATCAAGATAAAGATAGTCGTACCTGGCTTCACGAATCCCCGAAGCGAAGTCTTTCAGTCATCGACCTAATTATGTTTCTCAAAGAGAACCAAGGCCAATAGAAGACAACTCTAGCTATCAACTAGGAAACAAAGTGTTATGGATTGATTTTCCCAGTTGAAAGAGCATGTTTATTTATATTTTTTCAAGACTGGGGGTTGCTTAGAATTAAAGCTAAGATAACCTGAGATTCAAGCAAAAACTTTTTATATTTAAATGAAACTCTAATTAGGGTTTAAAGTAAGCATGTGAGAAATTTTCTTGAAATCGCATAGAAGAATATACACAGTAGTCCTGTTACGAAACCATGTGCAATGACGGTTCTAGTGGAAAATATGGCTTACGAACTAAAAAAATTTTAATGTTCATTAAACACTTAAGAATTTAATCATGATACACATATGCAAGTCTTTTAATGACCAATGATGTCTTATAAGTGTTTAATAGAGTCACATCAATGCTAAACATATTTAAAAAATAAGTCTTTGAGCATCTGCTAAATTCTATTAGGATTTTTGGTGAAACGGTTCGTGAATTGATGTATTGTACAAGTGGTAAATAAGATGTTCGATTCTCACACTTGTGAAGGATGATGTTTAGACTCAAATTCTAATAATTAATTTAGAAAAATCAAAACAAATTAGTTGATATCAAGATTATAAAAAGCACCGAGACTCCGGATTCCACCATTAACCAATTAAAGTAATTCAATCTAGTTAATTTTCATGCAATTATTACGTTCAAAGTGATCCTAATATGTTGCAAAAGTAGATTTTTCAAAGTAATAATTGTAAATCAAAAGCGTTGAACTTCAAAAACCCTATGCTAAACATGATCTATCAAAAAGAAATCAATAACTGCTCAATAATAATCACTAAAACAATTTTTATTCAACGCAAATAATCATAAAAGAAATTACAAAAATCATAGAAAATAGAAATATACCACTTTTCTTGGAACAATGGCTTCCTTCGTCACCCCAACTAAGACGTTTATCTCCTCATATTAATCACTTGCTCAAAATAATTGTTCATAGCTCAAAACTGTGTGAAACGAAGTAAAAGTGCTAATACAACGAGTTCGCAACAGATATAAGTGTTGCAAAATTCACTGTTATAGAACAAACGCTAAAAGCTCAGTATCGCATACGCGGTAGTATTTGAAAGAATAGTTAACAGTTTTATAAACGACAGTTCTAAGACATGGTTGTTCTTCGTGTTCTTCAGCAGTAGTAGCAGAAATAAATTCCTGTAACTCTCGATTACTCCCTTTGTGGTCTTCCAAACTTCTTCTAGACTTCCATAAACTCTTTTGGGACTCGAGGCATCCTTTTATACACAACAATAACCTCATAATTCCGGTTAGATTTCTGTTTTTCTTTTCGTGCAAGTCACGACAAAAATCTTATTTCCTAATCTGTTTACACGCTTCTGAGCTGTCCCAATCATTCTAAACTATCTATTAGATTGATATGAATTTTAGGAAATCTTATATGGCCTTTAGCCTCACTGAATTACCAAAAATCAATTCAAACAAAAACCCGTGAAATATCCACACTCTGTTTTTCTTTTACCTGATTATCCAGCCCAAGTTTTACGAATCCAACACCCATACTAGCATTGTATAACCTAATCAAGTCAATCCACGCCAAAATTTGCGATTGAATCTCTCCCAAAAGCCTCAAAAAATCCAACCCTAATATGATGTTGTTTTTCCACCAAAATCCTGAATTCAAATTTGGGAAGAAGGTGGTCTTCCCCTATCCGCTGCTGGGGGTGTATTTAACACATGTCTTGGGGTAAAAACATTAATTTGTGGTGTGTAAACAACAAATTTCCTGGGTGTCAAATATTCTGGGTGCCAATAACACATTTCTGGGGTACCTATAACACTTTTTTGGGTGCCTTTAGTAATTTTCTCTGGGGGTTCAAATGCCACTTTTCAAGCCAATTTTTCCACAAAAGTTTATTTCTCCAAAAAAAACCTACAAAGACATTAAATACCATAATAAGTACAAAAATGAGCACTAACAATATATAAAAATTGAGACCAAAATAAACACATAAATGCGTCTATCATGAACCGTAAGGCAATAGTTCACGAGTCAGGGTGCTACGGTTCGTGAACCTCGGCTCGAGAACTCAGATGGAATCGGTTCGTGAACCGGGTTCGCCAACTGCTAGCCTTTTACACCAATTTGAAAAATTCAGATCACCACAGTTCGTGAACTGTCCCCAACTGAACTTAATGTTTGCGAACTGGTTCGCCAACCTTCCGTGTATTTCTAAAACTCATACATCTATGGTTTGCGAACTGGTTCACCAACCTACCCTGAGCCGAAATATCAGAAGTTCTGAATTTACTTCTGTTGATGATAGAAACATTCCCAAATGATAAAATCATTTGCATGGGAAATTTTCAATTGATCCACAAATTAATTCCTGAACAATAGATTGTTTCGAACTAATATTATTAAGTACCTTTCAACGTCTATTATTTCAAGCTTGGGAGGACAACCATTCATCTTTGGAAGCATGGGATCCGACCCCCTCCTGCGTAGAGGAACACACCTCCAGTCGGGGTAACCTACCGTGTGTACTAGGTTTTGAAGCATAATCAACCTCAACTTTATTAGGTTTTTGTTTTCACTGGACCCAGTTTCTCTTATTTGTATTAACAACTAATCTAGGAGGAATTTTTTTCTTGAATCATATTTCGAGATGTTTAAGAAGACAAGCTTGACTCGAAATTTCTTATTTGCGATAAATTTACTGTTCGACATAGTTTCATACGATAGAATGGAAAGATAGTGAGTAAAATAGAATAGTTTATTCTTCACATACCTGATTAATAAAGTTCTCCAAATGTCTTCGGCGATCTTCGATCTCCGAGGATGATGTATGATACTCAACTACCAAATTCTAACCTAATCCGAGACTTGACTTAGTAGAATATAAATCAAGATATAGCTTTGATCAACTAACACTGGAAACAAGATAGAGATAGCAAAATTTGTGGGCTCAATCGAGCATTGCTCTAACATTAGGTACTCCATGTACAGATGGAAAGACAAAGCTTTTTCATCAGTGGCTTAAGGAGTTGGATTCCTTCTGGCAAAAAGTTCCACACCTCTCATTTCATATGTGTCAGGAAGTGATTAAGAATAATCTATCCCAACTACCTTGTTGGTATTCATTTTTAGCCAATCATTGAGCATTTTACTCATAAAAGTAGTAATATACTGAATGGGCACAATGCGTCATGGTATAGCCATCCAGATTGCTTTAGAGAAGGAACATACAAAAATGATATACCAAGTACTTTTGGTATGATGATTGAATAAAAAACAAGTAGTATCGATGTTTCCAATAACAACAACTATCCTTTGCTTTGTTGGAAGAATATACAAAAGACGTATCCACATGAAGTGTTTTATCCTTGATCAAGTCGTAATGTTATAGAAATCTATCCATTTAGAACTTGTGCATTCAATGTTAATCTCTTGATTAAGATGCAAATTGTTCAATTCATAAATTTTGTTCTATACAAAAGGAAGTGACTAAATGCAACCCACATTTTGATTATTCAAAACACTCCTTTAAAACCAAATAAATTATAAACCCCGACCTACTTAGGTATTTAATACCCACTGTTAATGTTAGGAACAAAAACTCTTTTTTCAGGTACAAACTTTATTGTGCCATTGAATCACAAAAACAAATAAATTCTAACAAGATGATGAAAGCTTCATAGATAAAATATATGGCAGTGACTAAATAAAACCATCAACTAAGTTAGATACAACCAACAATTAAAATAATTATTCATAGACCTAATTTATGTGAGTAGACAAAACCCATTTTAATCGTCATCTCTTTTGAAAAGACGAGGGTACCCAAATACACCACAATCTTTTTGTTTCAACCTACAAGTTCTCTTACCAAGTGTCATCGTCTATGGACAAAGTCGAGACAATACAACAACTTCGGTATTCACACTTTGTGTGATCGTCCATGGATACGAGATCGAGACAATATAACAATCAAAGTGTGATACTTGATAATAGGTTCGGTAATAACCAAACTCTATAGAATCACTATCAAGTATGACGGATTTAACGTATGTGTATTTTACTTTATTATAATAATAATTATAATGCGGAAATCAAAGTAAAAGACATAACAAGATTTTGTTAACGAGGAAACTGCAAATACAGAAAAACCCCGGGACCTAGTCCAGATTTGAATACTCTCAGAATTAAGTCGCTATACAAAATTTAAACCAACTTCGTATAGTTGAAACCAAGCAGACTACACCTAGCTACTTAGTTACTTCAGTATCCCTGCGCTTCCGATTTCAAGAGTCACGCACTGGTGCAATTCTTTTGGATCGTATTCCAAACAGTAAAGGAACAACAAATCTGTTTGGTAACAACTCCTTCGATTCTTTTAAAGATAAAGAAATCTTAAGTCATACGGAAAGGCTCTTCCGTTTAATCTAATAAACTCCTTTGCCTAGTTAGATCAATCTAACTTTAACTATCGAAATAGTCAAGTCTAGATTCACAATCAATCAATATAGATCTCAAAGATAAACTTTAAAATAGATATCGATCTCACACAACTAATCAATCGAATAAATTGGATTCTAGTTGGATCCCAGCCAATCAAGGTTTGTGCACACGATTCACAAGATACGAAAACCAATAAGAAATCTTCTCCATCTTCGAATCTTCTTTTATCTTCAATAACCTACACAACACCACTTTAATTTCTTATGATCAATCACGCACAGAACGGAGTCTGTTAACAATGGATAATCACAAGATGTCTTTAGATCTAACAACAGTTCTAAAGATCATGTCGATACTTTGATCTAGTTTGAGTGAATCTTATATCAAAAGAGAAGATTCCCAAGAATAAACAAACTAGGTGCAGCCAAAGTTTCAACAACCGTTAGTCAATCAAATCAATCGAAAACTAATAACACTGCAATTATCTGATTTCCTACCAACGTTACTCGTAGAGCTTCTTGATCCCACAAAAGTCTTTAAACGAGCAGTCGTAAGAGATTTCACCTAATTAGGATACTTTCCTCTCCGAATAGACGGCTCCACCAGAAACAACAAGAAATGAAGTTTTCCGGCTCTTAGGATAGTTTGTTAGAAATGCAAACTTGGGTATTTATAGACCAAGGATGTTTGGACATCCAGGAATTTCCAAAACCGAAAATATTCTCAAGATATGCAATGAATTGCAAAATGCGGTTTTCATAATTCCAATAAATGCTTGTCCAATAATTCCGAAATATCTCAATAGAAAATCTCCAATTAGTAAATGCACATTACTAATTTTTATTCTCTAGAGATATGCATTTAATTGCTGGTAATTAAAGCATATAAAACCAAAAAACTTAATTAAAAGATTCTCAATTTATTTCGGCACAGGATCACCTTGAGTACTAAGGAATATCTTTGAACAATAAGTGATAAGAGTTACTGCTCGTATTCAAAGTATGTTGACATCTTTTCACTGTAAATTCTTATTTCATATTTACGTGGATTTACATTCTTGGAATCGTTCATACCACACTTCCAAACAAGTTTAAAATTGGTTTCCCTGTATTCCAAGACAACTATGTGATTGATCAAATTCCAAATCACATACATGGGTTCAATCGGTTCTACCAATCACTAGGATCGGTTATACCTCAATATCGAAACACTTGTGATCGGTCACACCAGTTACTAGGACCGGTTACACCAATTACAAAGATCGTTTCCATCTACACCTGGTATTTCTTGTGATACACCAGTTACCAGGACCGTTTACACCAATTACAAGGATCGATTACACATACTCATGATCAGTCACACCAATTACTAGGATCAGTCACACCAATTACAAGGATCGATCATACCAACACATGGTGATTACTTAAGATCGGTTACACCAATTAAACCAGTCATACCAAATCATAAGTCAGGCATTGTGATTAAATTTACCAAGATACATAACATAAGTGAAGATCGGTTCTACTATCTCGCACATATTGGTCGTCCAATGATTTGCAATGAATAGACGGACCAATAAGCCTAATGATTTCCCTTTCGATTCATAAAAAAAGTCCATGAATGTACTTCCTTTAAACAAATGTAAAACATTGTTTCCTAGGATGAAATATTCACCATAACCCATTCACATAATCATAAAAATATATACAAGATTATGTCGATGTCATATCTACGAAGTTCAAAAGATAAGTGTTATACTTCGTAGTCTAATTCCCTAATATTATGATCATACTATTATGATTATGTCACATCACTAGAGTATTATACAATATGTACGGTATACACAACTTCTTATTTATGTTTTCAATATAGCACGACTTGAAAGATACGTTAGGAATGAAACAGTTCAAGACAATATTACTAACCTCAAGTGGAAGGATGATGTCGTTGTTATAGTCCGCTACTTCTTCACATTCTTCAGGTCTTTGGAGTAATACATGTATGTCTCAACATTCCTAGACTTTTTAGTCTAACCTAAACGAAGTTGGGACTCTAGTATTTAATCAAGCGACTTTAGATGAGTTTTGGCACACTAAAATATGACAACCAAACTTAACATACCAACGTTTGGTGAGTTCAATCGAGCTATGCTCTAACAATCTCTCTCTTTGTCAATTTTAGTGACAAAACTCTTATTACATATGGATAAAAAAATTACAAAAGAATCATTTTTACATACGCTTGATTCCAAGTTTCAATAGCACAATAACCTGCATATATTCAATCAATAAATGCCGTTGTTGACACTTGAATAACAAAAGCTTTTAATCCCCCTAAAGGTAAGCTAGGTAAACATTCAATCCGAACATCTTTGTTATTCCCCTTTTGTAGTAAGAATTACTACATCAACAATATGATATGTTTCTCCCCCTTAGTCAATGCTTTACTCTTTCGTTAGATATAACATTTAAGCACAATTTTCCTTTCCTTAGTGATTGAAAATTACTTGTTTACTCTATATATTTATCCCCCTTTTTGTCACAAAATGACAAAGGCTAGAGCAAATAAAGGACAAACCGAAAGGATCTTACAAATCTAAAATACTTGTAAACAACCTATAAGAGTTAAGCAAGAAGATTTCACATACCACTGTAGATAACCAATATTAAAACCGAAATTAGTAATTTAGTTTTAATATATTATCAAGAAAACAATTTCCCGAAGCAATTTTCCCTAATAGTTTAACAAATACACTAAGAAACTTAACTCCTATTAGAGCACTGCTCGGTCGAACTCGCATGCGCATGTTTGTCAAGTTTAGTTGTCAAAAATATATGTCTTGATTTATAGACTACTTATAGCTAAGTCTCGGTTTAGGACAAATTAGTGTAGTTGAGCTCCAGACTCCATGGCGATCATCTTACGAAGACGAAGAACTACTCGAGGAACCAGTGGAACTTCATCCGACTAAAAGGTATGTGGAAACTTGAACTTATATATCACTTAAAAGTCTATCTCTCTATCTACTACTCTTGAGACAAATTCGTATAAGTATGATCATACATACACATTTGCTATTTCGAGCCGAGTTTACTCGCCTATCTTTTTCTCGAAATACATGTTGGTAAGATTTCGCTTTAACCAATTTTCATCTTTATCCATGACGAAAGTCATGATGACGTTTCAATCTTGAAAATAGCTTTGATGATGATAGTCGTGAATAATAATTGTTATAACATTATAGAAGAATGTTTCAATGATTGAAATGTAGAGTTGAGATTATGTAACCAACTAGGATATAAGCATATATAGTGTGTTCACACATTAGTGTATAAATCCATGTGCCGGAAACCAATTGCGTGCACTTGTGCATGCGACATTGGTAAAGGAGACAGGTTGGGCACGCGTACCCATACTGGTGGAAGTTTTCTAGCCGAAAATTTCTGCTGGAGTTTGTAGTTTACAAACTGAAAACCAGTCACCTTAGGTACGCATACTCACGGAAGTTTTCGAACCGAAAATTTCTGCTGAGTTTCCAAACTCGAATACGGTAGCTAAGGTACACGTACCCATACGCGTACCCAAGCTGGTTATTTCTCAAATCGCAAGTTCATGAACTTAAAACAACAAATCAACAAGGAATGCAATCTCTGCAAATCGTGGCTATATTATTCATGAAGTGATTCAAGTGAATCAAACCGATTTTTTTTCAATTGTGTCTATGAATAAAGACCTAAGCAATTGAAGAACTCTATCAACTAGTTCTTATGAGTCATTTGAACTAGTTATGAGAAAGATGAATATGGTTGATATGAAAGTACTCATATGGCTAACCTCGGTTGACTATTTGTGAACCAACTAAGTGTACACGTTTAGGTAAGGTTACTCAAACCTAAATGAAACACATTTCATTTGCGTATGACAAGCTAAGTTTCGATCTAACGGTTGAAAGATATTAGCTTGGAGAAATCAGGTTTTTCATCTAACGGTGAATATTGAATGCTTTGTTACCAAGGTAACTTAGACTGCAAACCTTGATTTTAATACTATATAAAGAAGACATCTAGCAGCTGGAAAAACTAATCCCCACACCTCATGTGTGATGCTAGTTAGTTTGCTAGAGTCGATTCTCCTTTAACCTTAAGTTTCTTCCCGAGACCCTGTAGGTTAACGACTGAAAGAGTTCATTGGGATTGTGAAGCCAGACGAAACTACTTCTCTTGTAGTTGAGCGATCTGATATTGCAATTTTCTGTCGCACGAGTTCAATTGAATATTTGGCCTGAGATTTATCTCCGATAGGGCAAGATAAAAAGAAATCACAAACATCTTCGTCTCATCGTTTGTGATTCCGCAACATCTTGTTTTGCTACCATACGATTAAGATTGTTGTGTGGTGATTGATAATACTAGGCTGTTCTCTGTGTGATACAGATTTGTTTATTAAAGTCTTTGACTTTGGTTCTTAGCAACTCTTGGTTGTGGGTGAGATCAGCTAAGGGAATCAAGTGCGTAGTATCCTGCTGGGATCAGAGACGTAAGGAGCGCAACTGCACCTTGAATCAGTGTGAGATTGATTAGGGTTCAACTACAGTCCAAACCGCAGTTAGTTTGTAGTAAGCTAGTTTCTGTAGCGACTTAATACAGTGTGGTGTTCAATCTGGACTAGGTCCCAGGGTTTTTCTGCATTTGCGGTTTTCTCGTTAACAAAATTTCTGGTGTTTGTGTTATTTTTATTCCGCATTATATTTTGTTATATAATTGAAATATCACAGGTTGAGTACTAAGATCAATCAATTAGAATATCCAACCTTTAGTTGTTGATTCAAATTGATTGAAACTTGGATATTGGTCTTTGGTACCATCCAAGTTATTATCATTGTATTTGATAAAGACTCGCAGATTTCTATTTGCTTGAGTAAAGATCAAATCAAGTGAGAGAGATATTAACTCCTCGATATACTTTTCTCTAGGTTGAGTCTCACTGTCTAGTTGATTCTCTAGAAAGTATATTGGAGTTAGTCCATACAGATTGCTAATCGAAATATTGGGTGTGGTTGTTATACCCCCGCTTTTTCAATTGGTATCAGAGCATCAAACACGTTAAACCTTTTAAGTTTGTGTTTGTTCGATCCTCAAAAGTCTATCCCTATGGGAAATATTTTCGGGAAACTTGCTCGAGGCATCTGTAACGCACACCAGAGTTTCTTAAAGATTGTTCGGAGACTATTCATCAGAACTACGGTCACTCATGATAATCTCATACCATCTAGAATATCGGAAAATCTGGATATGAGGAAACAGTCTAAGGAAAAGATTAAAAAAAATTGTCAATGAAAACATGATCAACGCTCAAAGGTATGGATTCTCACAAGAATTACTCTTAATTTCTTTGAGGAATGCTATCATAAAGGATCAATTGACAAAAATCTGTTTAGAGCGTTTGAAGATGTTTTGAAATTCTTAGAAAAGCTTAATTCCATAGAGAATTTGAATCGTTTTGATAAAAACTTTGTACCTGTCAAATCATATCTTAATGATGTACAAACTGGTTCAACCACCAATTCATATGAGGTTAATAAAGGAACCATTTATCAGAAAAAGTCATCTCCATATCATAAGAAGAAGATACCAAAGGTTTCCGAGTATTATCAATATGATTATACTTCCAACCCTTGTTACAAATGTCAACCGAAAAAACTGCATGAGAAATTCTCTGCATTTTCCACCACCTGATGTCAAGGATGGCTTCACCCCATTTGTATATAACTTGAAATGGGGCAAGTAATGTGTTGACTTTGTTTATGTATTCTTTTTATTAAAGATAAAAGCTTTCAAAAAGGATAGTGCAAGTATCCCTTCCTTACTGGTATTTTCCCTCTAAGAATTCTACTTTCCTTATGTGGGTCGCAGTTCGTGAACGGGTCCAAGCCCAACTATGGGTATAAAAAAAGTACGGGTACGTCTACCTCTTTCTTCCTCCCTTAACAGTCCGCGTACGTGAACCATTCTAGGGTTCATAAGATTTCTCCATTAAAGCTTGTTGGAGAACAATTTGTGAAGGGATTTATCAAAATACAAAAAAAGTAAGTAATCTCTTTCCCACACCCTTATTTCTTTCTATCATCATGAAGAATTTTAAGGGTTCAAAAGGTTTTTCAAATAACCTAGGTTCTCCATCCTTCTCAATGGATCTTCCTATTGAACAAAATTCTATTAGGATTAGGTTTGTGGATGAATCCTGCAGCAATGTATTTGAAAAGGTTTCTTCTACTAGGTTTATTTTAGAAAAGAAATTGGATGATACAAGTGGGTACAAGGAGGATTTAACTTGTTTTGAAAAATTCAAGCTTGGAAACATCTTTGATGGTCTTGGTGAAGGTTTTGATACTCTTACGAGAATTTTCTATGCCAACATTTATGATGTTGATCGTGAAGACATGGAATTCAAGACCATGGTCAATAGAAAAAGGATTCTAGTTAATAGAGAATTAATTTCGAAGATTACTGAAATTCCATTGGGTAATTTTCGTCTTCCTAGACAAATTGATGAAAGGCCTTCTCATGAAACTATTTCAAAAGGTTTTTGTGGTAAAAGTGTTGTGTGGAAAGGAGGAAAATTCCCTACTAGTGAACTAGACTTTTCTTTAAAGTCTTTTGGAAAATTGGGTATTTGTAACCTTTGTCCTTCTACAATTGAAAAATCTCGTTGGAGCCGTGAGTTTGCGGAATTGGCCTATTACCTTGAGATGGAAACCAATGATCTCGACATTTGTGGATTCATTATTTATCAAATGTTGGATATGACTTCCGTAAACAAGAAGTTAGGCTACCCTTGCTTGATTGAGCTTATTTGTCGCAAATTCTACATTGATCCCATTGGGAACTCCATCGGAACTCCCAAGCTTGTTCGGCCATGTACTTTTAGTCGAATGAGGGAATATGATTGCAAAAGGCAAAGGTGTGACACAATTGATGGCTCGAGTGATTCTTCCTTGAAGCTTCTTCGCCAAATTTACAAAGGTGTTTGTAAGTTTAATACCAAAGTAGATTGTGTCCAAGAACAATTACTTGTGATTTCTACGAAGTATCCCGAGATTAAAGAAGACATGAACAAAGTTCGTTCCACCTTCACGGCCTCTGAAGATGAAGATGATGAGTAGTTTTTCTTGTGCTTCTTTATAATAGTGTTAAAAAAAAATTATTTGTCTAGTGAAACTTCTTAAGAGAATTTTATTCTTGTTTTTTTTAAGAAGGATAACTAGGGTTTGGAATAGCCATTATTGTGAGTACACATTGCTATGTCCATCGTTTTCATCTTCATGTTTTTAGATTTATTTGTTTAAATTTTAAAGTTGGTTTGGAAGATGATTTTTGCAGTATTAATCTTTCTGATTTTATATATCGCAATATGTTATGGGATATGTGTGTTTGCGACCGTGAACTATTATTGTCCCATACAATGTCAAAATTTATCTCTTTTATATGTCGATATGCAAATATTGATACAAGATCGATGAACTCTTGACATAACAAAAGTTAAGCCTATATTGTCAATTCTTTGATGGAAGATAGGTTAAAATATTTTGTTTACAAAGATTATGTCTGTTATAAGTCATTATGCAAATAGTGATGAAGATAGAATGAATCCTTGAATATTCCGCAGTATTGATCTTTCGCTGATCCATATTTTATGTGTATACTGTGCGGCTTCATAAGTCTTCTTGTGTGAGCATTCCAAACTAAACTAATCATAGATTCGTTTGTGGTTATTTTGGTTGTGTATTCCGATTAAATTAATCATGGGTTCTCTTGTGGTTAGTTTAGTTGAGAATTTTTGGATACAAAATCATTTTGTGGTTTTTGGTGTCCAAAGAAATCCTTATTTTCTTGTAAAAGTAAGGTCGTTCTTGTTGTTTTTTCGGGAATGACATCAAATGAGGGAGAGTTCTTTTGAACTTGCGCTTAATTTACATATCTTTGTGGGGAGTGCGGCTGTGGAATTTTGAGGAGTTATCTTGTATCTTTATAAACTCCATGATGAATGCATTTAGCTTCGGTTATATGATTGCATCTAAACAAGTTGATATGTGCTTTTTTTTGGTCTTGAAGTGTCTCCATGAAAATTTCATTAGGATCCGATTTTCGTACCTTTGCCAATTTTATTGACAAAAAAGGGGAGAATTAATATGTAGTTCACACTACAAATACATATGGTTTTCAGATAATTATGTAAGGGGGAGTGGTTTTCGTGTTGAGACGAAGTACTGACTAAGAAGGAGTGATACATATCACCATAGTATTGTTGTCGAAGTTGTGATATAAGAACTTTGGTACTGTGTAATAATACTATGACATTGTACAACAATGATCGAGAGCTTTTTTTTCCTCATTGTTATGGCTACGGAACTTCAACAACTATGATGCTGAATTGAACATCTATCGAATCATGAGAGTACTTGGAAAATACGAAGTTTTCAAGTAACATTGAAGCACCAAGGATACCAAGCATGTTGACAAGAAGCTACAAAGTTTTATTTATTTTGTAATCCATATGTATTGATAGTTTTGCCACTAAAATTGACAAAGGGGGAGATTGTTAGACCACTGCTCGGTCGAACTCGCATGCGTTGCTATCTCAAGCATGTTTGTCAAGTTTAATTGTCAAAAATATATGTCTTGATTTCTAGACTACTTATAGCTAAGTCTCGGTTTAGGACAAATTAGTGTAGTTGAGCTCCAGACTCCATGGCGATCATCTTACGAAGACGAAGAACTACTCGAGGAACCAGTGGAACTTCATCCGACTAAAAGGTATGTGGAGACTTGAACTTATGTATCACTTAAAAGTCTATCTCTCTATCTACTACTCTTGAGACAAATTCGTATAAGTATGATCATATATACACATTTGCTATTTCGAGCCGAGTTTACTCGCCTATCTTTTTCTCGAAATACATGTTGGTAAGATTTCGCTTTAACCAATTTTCATCTTTATCCATGACGAAAGTCATGATGACGTTTCAATCTTGAAAATAGCTTTGATGACGATAGTCGTGAATAATGATTGTTATAACATTATAGAAGAATGTTTCAATAATTGAAATGTTGAGTTGAGATTATGTAACCAACTATGGATATAAGCATATATAGTGTGTTTGATAGACGCATTTATGTGTCTATTTTGATACCTATTTTCTATATTGTTAGTACCCATTTTTGTACTTATTTTGCTATTTGTGTTTTTGTAGGTGTTTTTGGGAAATAAAGCTCGATGGACTAAAATGTGAAATTCCGCTCGTAAAATGGAGGAAATGAAGTGATTTATAATTTAATGGGCTAGGCCCAAAAGGAAGAAAATGAAGAATTATTTCATCTGGTCCAATTATTTGGATATGGGAGTGTGGAAAGTGTGGAGCCCATTATGTCGACATCTTTTACAAGATATTAAAAAGATATTTTATTATAATGAAGAAATAAAGGTGTTGGTAAGAAATCTGCATGGAGTAATTAAAGGGATTTAAATATATGAATAGTATGGAAAGAATAATATTATTTATGGTTGGAGTTAATAAAGAATAGATAATTCCCAAATATAACTGCATGAGAATTATATTATTTGACGCGTGACACTATCTTATTGGAGGGATTTGCATTATATTGACATGTGGCGCATTCTCATTGGGTGATGGTGTGGTAGTGAGAAACAGAAAGGAAATTGTTTTCCTTTGGAAGCTACAAATACGTTGTGGATACAAGGAAAAAGGGGGCCGGAGTCTGAGCAAAAGAAAAGAGTTTCTATTTCATTCTTTTTAATTTTCTTTGGTAATAATGGAGTAATTTCTTCGCTAGGGTGGAGGAAGAAACTATTTTTGATGGGTAATATTTAATAATTCTTTTCTTTATCATATTTACTCCTGTTTTGTGCTAATAATTCCTTAAAAATTCTCTCTTCTTTGCATGCCTCATTTAAATTGTTTTGAATAGTTTTAACTATTGATGTTTTATAGGCGAAGGAGAATTAGGCCTAAGATTAATGACAAAGTCATAAAACTCTTGTAATGTTTTATCCTCCAAGACATGAGATTGAGTTTGAAACTGCCTTGAGTAATGTGGAGTATTGTGTAAAAGTTATAATTAGTGAATTTGCAACATCAAAATAGTGGAATCCTAACCCTAGTTCTCCATCTCCTTGATAAACTCAAAATCAATTTTAATTAGTATTGTCTTAGTTGTTCTTTATTTTTCTTAAACCGAACCTTAGTAAATAGTCCGAGAATCGAATCTTCTTTCTTACCACTAGTAAAACTACATCAGTTTTTGGCACCGCCGACGCGGACTTGCCTTTAGGTTAGGTTTTAGATTTATTTTACTAAATATTTTGGTAGTTTAGAATTTATTTTTTTCTATTTTCTTTGATTTTACGTTGGGTATCTTTTTAGCTTTTGCGTGCAAGTTTAATTTTACAATTATTGGAGAATAAAACTGGACAACCAAAAAGGTAAGTAAAGATATTCCATATTTTTTATTTTATTTTTGTAAATATTGATATTTGGTAGATTTATTTTTCCTTGTACATAGTTAATTTATGATTCTTTTTATTTATTAAAAATATATTTTTTTTATTTAAAAAACAAAAAAACACGTGCACACACCAATTGCATCATCAGACACCGAATTTCAGGAAAACTCGTGGTTTAGTACGGTGAACCCTCTGGGTGTTATCATCCGAAACACCACAAGCCTCAGCCTAGTACCGCTCACCAGTCTTTGACTGTAGGTATATTCTGCTTGAGGTAACCTGAGCCTTCCAATTTTAGTCAACCCTGCATTTGCATGTGCACAGAAAATGTTGAGTTGGTATTATAAAGACCAATATAATGATTATCGGACTGAGTATCTAAATGGACAATATCCGTACTATGCCATTAGTTTGGGTAGTACTTGGGACCACTATCAACCTTTTAAGGGATATGGTTCATACCATGGTGATCTCAATTACTATTCGCACGTCCACCAATCATATGAATGGGCGAGTGAGCAATATTATAATGAAAAAAATGAGAGTTCTTCATATTTAGAAGATTTAATCAAACAATTGCCGCCAGTTCCTGATGAATATAAAACTAATTCCTTAGAAGATGCACTCAAACAGTTTCAACAAGTGACTGGTATATCACCTAGTGATGAATATTCAAGTCTTTCTTTAGAGGAATCACTTAAGAAGTTCAATGAAACTACACGTGAATCTGCGCGTCAATCTCGTATAATCCTGGATAGAATGTGTGAGACTGTTAATAAGTATGTGGAACAATATACACTTAAGGATATTGCTCATAATGAAATTGAATTCCAAAATAGTGTTTCCAATCTTACCCCGGATAATACATATAATTATTCACCAAATTTAGTGGAAGAGGTTAGATATGAATACACAACATGTTTTGATAAGGTTCAACCATCCTCGTATTGTTATGATGATAAGGATAGTGTCAATGAAGAATTTGAAATATATAGTCATAATGACGAGGAAATTGTTGCACCAATTGATCCTTATGATTATAATGTTGTTTCTAGTTCAAATCCTAATAATGTTGATAATTATTCACCTATTCAAAAAAAATGAGGATATGACTAAAGACACCATAATTTTAGATGGTGTAGTATATTATTGTGATTATGAAGCTGATGATGGTTTAGAGGAAAAAGTTTATTCTGAGACTAGTGTTTTAGAGTCTAGCGATTCGGAAACAATAGTCCCTACTGAGGAGTATAGAAATGTAGAACCACATGATTACAACTTAGAAGAAATAAAAGACAATTTTCCTAAGTCTGATAATTTAGAAATTAAGAAAATTGTGACTAGTTTATCCAAGGATATTGACAATTATAAGTTTGGGGGTGAATATCATTCTCCTCGTGGTTTACCTTTGACTCTTACAAAGGTCCCTAATTTGGGACTTGACTTATGTGCCTCTACCATCTTAAGAGACTATCTTCATGCATGCTTTCCTGAACCTAGTTATGTCCAGAAAGAAACTCAGTTGATAGAAACCCATCCTCTGGTTGATGTGGTTAATCCGGTCCATGATACCTTAATTGATTTTGTTGTCCCACCAAAATTTTATTTACCAAATGTGGAAGTATCTCAATTTGAAATGTGTCATTATATAGTTTTTAGAACTAAACCTAATTATTTTAGGAGATTAGAATTGTCGACACATTTACTTAAGAATGACCACCATTATGGTAAACTATATAAGTCAAATATAATTGACTTTGAGGATCCACAATTATTCAGGTTATTATAATGTACTTCTAAGTTTTTATTTGAGTTTTTGTAGACTGTACAACCTGATCCCGCGGATACTATCTATGAGGAAACTCAGCCAATGATTTTTTTTATCTTGACCCTTTTATAAAACCTGAACCCGAACCACAACTAGATATAGTTGTCTTAAACAAAAAACTTGATAAGGGTGCATTTGGTTGGTTCACTTTCTTGGTCTGCTGCAGTTTTCTTCTTTTTGTGGTAGATTTATTTGGTTTTGATGACCCGCATAGGTTCCGATTATTTCTATATGATTTGATGTGGTGACTAATTTTACCGACGTCTGGCCGAAGATACTAGACTTAGCGCTTTATGGGAGTCAACCCATACATGATGATTTTAAGGTCCCTCTGGAGGACCCTGTTGTACATTAATTTGTTTTTGTTTTTGTTTTCTTTCTTTCTTGCTCCCCATGGAAGGATTGTTACGCTTCATCCAGGTACTATCTTTCTGACTTTTCTATTTATTCCTCTTGTTACTTGTATTTTTGGTACTACACTTTAATTTGTAACATTGAGGACGATGTTAGATTTAAGTTTAGGGGTGAGGGAAAAAATTTTAGTTAGTTTTTAATAAATAAGTAAAATAAAATAAAAACTCCAGAGCCTAGAAATTTGTGACAATTTAGGATGACACTAACCAGTCTAAGTGAATGGAAACATCTTGGTTGTAGGAGTTCAGGAACCCTATACCAGAGTCTATTCATAAAAAGACAGAGTTCAGGTGTTATAATGGAATCATCACATTAAGTTCATCACATTATGTTCTGTTTTTATCTCTTTTGCAAACTTATATGTTTCTCTATGTGATTTGGTGGGGACCTCGCATCGAATTGTTACCACTTCTGGGATGGAGTAGAGTGATTGAGTTACTAAAAAAAATTGAAAAAAAAAGAAAACCTGACCAATCAGACCAAACGGAATAATTAACACTTGGATAGCAATATGTGTGTGTTTTCCCTGTCTACGTCGCCTAAAAAAGCGTGGAACGCAGGATCCATGGGAACTATCATGTAATCTGCTGACAAGAAGCATGCGCTTGGATCAAAAAGATCTAATCATGTTTTTTTACAAAAATATATATATTTAAAAAAAAATGTTCAATGAATAAAATCGACCTCTGGTTCCCTTGTATATGCCAGTTTTGTTGATCTAGATTTAGGATTATCGACCGCTGGTTCCCTTGTATATGCCAAGATGTGTTAATATTAGTCCAGACCAGTATCTCAATCAAGTAGGATAGGATTCATCTTGGAGGAGGCCTTCAGACAGATATGGGAAGACACCGTTGACCTTAGACAACATCGTTTTGAACTATATATCTCTATAATAATCTATTCATGTGATTTGTGTGATTCCGATATTGATGTCCATTGTGTGACTATCTAAGTAGAGCTCTGTAACTTATAAATGAATATGATTCGCATCCGGGTACTTCCTTTTGTAACCAATGAAAGTATGCCAACCAAGGAGATTCTTCATTGTCGTTCCTAAATTCGACACATATAACTAAGGTTTGGAGTAATAGGTTTTGTGGGTAAACCTCTTGTAAACCCACCCCAGACTATGACTCAGCCACTAGAGCCACCTAGGGGTTTAAAGGCTTGTTATACATGCTAAGTGTGACCGTATCCTCAACGAAAGGGAGTTGTATGTTTTAAAATTAGTTTAGTTTGATTTGCTCGGGACTAGCAAATAATAAGTTTGGAGGTATTTGATAGACGCATTTATGTGTCTATTTTGATACCTATTTTCTATATTGTTAGTACCCATTTTTGTACTTATTTTGCTATTTGTGTTTTTGTAGGTGTTTTTGGGAAATAAAGCTCGATGGACTAAAATGTGAAATTCCGCTCGTAAAATGGAGGAAATGAAGTGATTTATAATTTAATGGGCTAGGCCCAAAAGGAAGAAAATGGAGAATTATTTCTTCTGCTTCAATTATTTGGATATGGGAGTGTGGAAAGTGTGGAGCCCATTATGTCGACATCATTTACAAGATATTAAAAAGATATTTTATTATAATGAAGAAATAAAGGTGTTGGTAAGAAATCTGCATGGAGTAATTAAAGGGATTTAAATATATGAAGAGTATGGAAAAAATAATATTCTTTATGATTGGAGTTAATAAAGAATAAATAATTCCCAAATATAACTGCATGAGAATTATATTATTTGACGCGTGGCACTATCTTATTGGAGGGATTTGCATTGTATTGACATGTGGCGCATTCTCATTGGGTGATGATGTGGTAGTGAGAAATAGAAAAGGAAATTGTTTTCCTTTGGAAGCTACAAATACGTTGTGGATACAAGGAAAAAGGGGGCCGGAGTCTGAGCAAAAGAAAAGAGTTTCTATTTCATTCTTTTTAATTTTATTTTGTAATAATGGAGTAATTTCTTCGCTAGAGTGGATGAAGAAACTATTTTTGATGGGTAATATTTAATAATTCTTTTTTTAATCATAGTTACTCCTGTTTTGTGCTAATAATTCCTTAAAAATTCTCTCTTCTTTGCATGCCTCATTTAAATTGTTTTGAATAGTTTTAACTATTGATTTTTTATAGGCAAAGGAGAATTAGGCCTAATACTAATGACAGAGTCATAAAAAATAGAGCTTGTAATGTTTTATCCTCCAACACATGAGATTGAGTTCGAAACTGCCTTGAGTAATTTGGAGTACTGTGTAGAAGTTATAATTAGTGAATTTGCAACGTCAAAATAGTGGAATCCTAACCCTAGTTCTCCATCTCCTTGATAAACCCAAAATCAATTTTAATTAGTATTGTCTTAGTTGTTTTTTATTTTTCTTAAACCGAACCTTAGTAAATAGTCCGAGAATCGAACCTTCTTTCTTACCGCTAGTAAAACTACATCAATGTTCGCACATTAGTGTATAAATCCATGTGCCGGAAACCAATTGTGTGCACTTGTGCATGCGACATTGGTAAAGGAGACAAGTTGGGTACGCGTACCGGCGAAAGTTTTTTAATCGAAAATTTCTGCTGGAGTTTGTAGTTTACAAACTGAAAAACTAGTCATCTTAGGTACGCGTACTCACGGAAGTTTTCGAACCGAAAATTTCTGCTGAGTTTCCAAACTCAAATCCGATAGCTAAGGTACACGTACCCGTACGTGTACCCAAGATGGTTATTTATCCAATCGGAAGTTCATGAACTTAAAACAATAAATCAATAAGGAATACAATCTTTACAAACCGTGGCTATATTGTTCATGAATTGATTCAAGTGAATCAAACCGATTTTGTTTCAATTGTGTCTATGAATAAAGACCTAAGAAACTGAACAAATCTATCAACTAGTTCTTATGAGTCATTTGAACTAGTTATGAGAAAGATGAATATGGTTGATATGAAAGTACTCATATGGCTAACCTCGATTGACTATTTGATAACCAACCAAGTGTACACATTTAGGTACGGTTACTCAAACCTAAATGAAACATATTTCATTTGTGTATGAAAATCTAAGTTTCGATCTAACGGTTGAAATATATTAGCTTGTAGAAATCAGGTTTTTCATATAACGGTGAATATTGAATGCTTTGTTACCAAGGTAACTTAGATTGCAAACCCTGATTTGAAAACTACATAAAGGAGACATCTAGCAACTGGAAAAACTAATCCCCACACCTCCCGTGTGATACTAGTTAGTTTGCTAGAGTCGATTCTCCTTTAACCTTAGTTCTTTCCGAGACCCTGTAGGCTAACGACTGAAAGACTTCAGTGGGATTGTGAAGTCAGACAAAACTACCTCTCTTGTAGTTGAGGTATCAGATCTTTCCATTTTCTGTCGTACGAGTTCAATTGAATAATTGGCTTGAGATTTATCTCCGATAGGTCAAGATAAAAAGAAATCACAAACATCTTTTTCTCATCGTTTGTGATTCTGGAACATATTGTTTTGCTACCATACGATTAAGATTGTTATGAGGTGATTGATAATACTAGGCTGTTCTTCGGGAATATAAGTCCGGATTATCAATTAGTTCCTGTTCACCTTGATTTATCAAAAGAAGTAACAAAAACTCCTAGGTCTATATGTGGGAGATAGATTTACCTATCATAGACTTTTCTGTGTGATACATATTTATTTATTAAAGTCTTCGACTTTGGGTCGTAGAAACTCTTGGTTGTAGGTAAGATCAGCTAAGGAAATCAAGTGCGTAGTATCCTACTGAGATCAGAGACATAAGGAGCGTAATTGTACCTTGAATCAGTGTGAGATTGATTAGGGTTCAACTACAGTCCAGACAGAAGTTAGTTTGTAGTAGGATAGTGTCTGTAGCGGCTTAATAAAGTTTGGTGTTCAATCTGGACTAGGTCCCGGGGTTTTTCTACATTTGTGGTTTCCTCGTTAACAAAACTTTTGGTGTCTGTGTTATTTCTATTCCGCATTATATTTTTTTATATAATTGAAATATCACAGGTCGTGCGTTAAGATCAATCAATTAGAATTTCCAACCTTTAGTTGTTGATTTAAATTGATTGACACTTGGATATTGGTCTTTGGTACCATCCAAGTTATTATCCTTGTATTTGATAAAGACTCGCAGATTTCTATTTGCTTGAGTAAAGATCAAATCAAGTGAGAGAGATATTAACTCCTCGATATACTTTTCTCTAGATTGAGTCTGATTGTCTAGTTGATTCTCTAGAAAGTATATTGGAGTTAGTCCATACAGATTACTAATCAAAATATTGGGTTTGGTTGTTATACCCCCGTTTTTTCAACTCCCTTGTTAAACCTATTGTGTATGTACGATCGCTTATTTTGATAAGACCAAAATAAAGATTAGAATTAACTTTATTTCTCTCACCAGGCTCTAATTATTTAGACAATAACTTAGACCTTTCCCTTTAGACAAGACAAACACTAGGTTAGTTAACTAGTTTGTCTTGTCAAAGAATTCTATTAGACTTGAATAACCAAATCCTCCAATTTGATAAGTCTAACTAAGATCAGGATTAACTTAGTTCCTCTTATCCGGAATCAATTTGGACTAAACAAATGATCTTGTATTTTGTTAAGCCATAAACAATACATACAACCCAAAATAAATTGACTTGCACAATTATTTTCTTAACCGGAAGCAATTGAAACAAATATAGACATTATAGCACCGCAATTGCACCGAATTTTGTTAAGCAAAAATACTTGATACCAACAATAAAGAAGATATCAAAAAATAAACCAAATAAGTTGACACAGTCTTTCTTAACCGGAAACAATTGAATCACACACACACACACACATCCGTACACAATATAATGGAACATATAAATTGTACTGAAAAAATTTTAGGCAAAAGCAAAATATATGCAATATAAACAGGCTTTTCTTAAACGGGAAAACTATTAACTAACAAATTCGTTACCTCAAATTACGCAGCCTCTTCTCCCCAGAAAGATATATCATTAAGAGAAAGTTCAAATAAGAACTCTCCCCTAGTGTGTTGTCATCCTATCACAAGAACAAAAGAACAACAACCAAAGCAACCTTTACCAGAGAAAGGTTGAAACGGTTTTAACTAATGCATGCCAATAGCAAAAGTTGAAAACCCGAAACACATATGTTATGCTAAACACAACTCATGTAAACACAAATTGATTTAATATATTGTGATTCTTCACATATGAGTTTCAAACGGAACACCTTATGATCCTTTGATGAAGCCTACCAACATGGGCTAGAACTTAATCCCGCTAAATCAAAAAGTCACATAAACCATAAGGGTCGCATTATATGAGATCGAATATTAAGGTTAATGAAAACCGAAATCAGACATCTCATAAACCGAATACACATAGCAAAAATATAAATATTCATTCACGGGCTATGTAATCGGTAACCAGCACAAGAAAATAAAATAAAATAATAATCCCTCTATCCCACTATTAGTTGACCTACTTTATAACTAAATTTAGTTATAAAGTAGGTCAACTAATAGTGGGACGGAGGTAGTAATTTTATTCATAAATAATTGATAGTTTTTATTCAAAATAGACCTTATACAATAATTAAAGTAAATCAAAACATTGATGTCTATTTTCCCTAAATAAAAATCTTCAACTCTCTTAGAGTTTCTCGGGTTGCTTTGGAGTCAGATCAGGAGATCTCATAGGATTTCAATCATCTTCAATGATCACTAATCTTGATTCAAGACTCATGAGATTGTTATTGACTTCCTTTCGCAAATCCTTTTCCATGTTCCTTACTTCACATAAAATTAGATCTATATTTTAGTGAGAGATTCTTGAGAAAATTATTATTAAGGGAATAAATATCTTCATTAGGAACATCTTGATTAAGTTCTGGAGTAGAGTCTGAATCACCATCCGAAAATTCAAGACGAAGTTTGTTGTTAGGAAACAATATAGTCCAGACCTTTTCAGCTTTGTGAGAGTTGCAGTTAGAGGTAGACATTCTGTCGGATCTCTATAAAATGAAATGTAAATCTCATTCTCCTATAAATAAGAGAATTTTTTCTTACAATCATTGAGAATATTATTTCATTTATTTACATTAACAGAAAATTCATTCAGAAATACTTTTATTAAAATATTTACATACATATCCTTACTGTTTAATCTTGAAGATAAATAATAAGGATTTATGTATATGATACCCAAGTTAGGTTGTTAATTTGGTTGTTGAATTTTCTTCCCTTAGAAATTTCAACATTCTTACAGATTTGAGAGTCTTTTACACTTGAACTGTTAAGTTCTTTTCTCAAATCTGAGACAAGATCTTGGTATCTAAAAATTACACCATTTAATTTCCCAAGCTGATTTTGTGAGATGATTTTCGATTTGGACTTAGATCTTGCCTTTTTAGATCCACAGAGTTTGTCTCTCTGTGAGATACTAGGGCATTGTTTTTTTATGGTGACCCCATTTCCTGCATCAGAAACAAGGTCCAGATGTATTTTGTTTACAACCCTTAGGTTTGATAGGTTTATTCAACCTTTTCTTGCTATCGATTTTTGATGTATTCATATCAATAGTTGATTTACAAGAACAGACAAGTGTATTCCTCTATTTCGAATTCTCTACTTTTAACTTTCTGATTTTATCTTGTCAACAATTGATGTCATTGATGAGTTTAGATACTTGTTCTTTCTCAGAATATATATATAGAGAGTTTTTCACAAGATACTTGTTAAGTTTTTCTTTATCATTTAGATAACTTAGTATGATTTGATCAAGCGATGATTTTATTCCTCTGATTTCATATTCAAGAGACTGAATTCTTTTATCTTCACAAACAAACTCTTGTTGATTTTTTTTTTGAAGTGAACTCTTCCTAAGTATCTAATGTTGAAAGTATTTCTGAATCATAGACTTCTACAAGAGTTGTAATATAATCTATCATACAGTCTTGATTTTCCTCGTCAGGGGAATAATCAAGAGTAGCAGTGTATGCATTTCGCTTTCATCGAATATCCTTAGTAGGACAATCTGGATAAATATGACCAAAGCCTTGACATTTGTAGCATTTAGAAATAGAATCATTGTCATCCCATGTATCTTCAGCCTTTGGGGTAGAAATATGATTTCTTATTGATACATGGTGATTTTTCTTTTGATATCTCAACAATTTCTTTAATCGTTGAGTAATAACAGATAAATGATGATTTAATTCAGCCTTATCTTCATCATCTAAAGCTTCATGATCTTTGGAGTTTTCCGGAATCTAAGTTGGCGGATTCTTAATGGCTTTGTAAGCCAAGTTTTTGTCTTCCCTTTTCGACAAGTACTCCTGATAAAATATCTTTAGTTTTCCTACAAGAGAACTTCTTGAAAATGAAGATAGATCGTTAGCTTCGATGATTGCATGTTTCTTAGAATCGTATCTGGATGGCAACGACCTAAGAATTTTGTATACTATATCCTTTTCAAAATAGTCTTTCCAAGAGAGAAAGAAGCATTTACTATCTCAGAGAGTTTAATATGAAACTCTTCAAAAGTATCATTGTCATCCATTCGAAGGTTTTCCCAATCATATGTGAGAGTTTGAAGTCTGGATTCCTTTTCTGATGTGTTACTTCGAATAAGATCTGAAGATTATCCCAAGCTTCCTTTGAAGTTTGGCATGTGGATACATGGTGTTGTAGATCACATATTACATCATGTATAATAGCATTCAAACCATCTGAATTCTGTTTAGTAGATGTCTTTTCTTCCCTTGTATAAACTACAAAGTGTTTAAACTCAGTTTCCGAATATTCAATTTTCGTGCAATTATATCCTTCAACACTGATACAAAAGTATTAAAATCGCGTGATTGAAGAAAAGATCTCATAGCATATTTCCACCACAGATAGTTTGTTCCGTCAAATCTTGGCGGTACGTTAACTGAAATCGATTCATAAGAACTCGAGTTCATTTCATATAGGTTGGATTTCACCAAACACAGATTGTTAGATCTTTTCGTGTTTGCCTTCTCTAATACCAATTGAAAATACGAGGAGTACCCAAATACACCACAATATTTTTGTTTCAACCTATAAGTTCTCTTACCAAGTGTGATCTTCTATGGACAAAGTCGAGACAGTACAACAACTTCGGTATTTACACTTTGTGTGACCTTCTATGGATACAAGATCGAGACAATACAACAATCAAAGTGTGATACTTGATAATAGGTTTGGTAATAAACAAACTCTATAGGATCATTATCAAGTATGACGGAGTTAACGTATGTGTATTTTACTTTATTATAATAACAATTATAATGCAGAAACGAAGTAAAAGACACAACAAGATTTTGTTAACGAGGAAACTGCAAATGCAGAAAAACCCTGGAACCTAGTCTAGATTTGAATATTCTCAGAATTAAGCCATTATACAAAATCTAAACCAACTTCGTATAGTTGAGACCAAGCAGACTACCCCTAGATACTTAGTTCCCTCAGTACCCTTGTGCTTCCGACTTCAAGAGTCACGCACTGGTGCAATTCCTTTGGATCGTATTCCAAACAATAAAGGAACGACAAATTTGCTTGGTAACAAATCCTTAGATTCTTTTCAATATAAAGATATCTTAAGTCATACGCAAAGTCACTTTCGTTTAGTCTAATAAAATCCTTTACCTGGTTAGATCAATCTAACTTTAACTATAGAAATAGTCAAGTCTAGATTCGCAATCAATCAATATAGATCTCAAATAGAAACTATAAAGTGATGCCAATCTCACACAACTAATGAATCGAATAAATCCGATTCTAGTTGGATACCAGCCGATCAAGGTTTGTGCAGACATTTCACAAGATACGAAAACCAATAAGAAATCATCTTTGTCTTCAAATCTTCTTTAATCTTCAATAACCGGCACAACACCGCTTGAATATCTTGTGATCAACCACGCATAGAACGGAGTCTGTTAACAATGGATTATCATAAGATGTCTTTATATCTAACAACAGTTCTAAAGATCCATCGATATTTTGATATAGTTTGAGTGAATCTTATATCATAAGAGAATATTCTCAAAAATAAACAAACTAGGAGCAATCAAAGTTTCAAAATCCGTCAGTCAATCAAATCAATCGAAATCTAATAACAATGCAATTATTTAGTTTCCTACCAATGATACTCGTAGAGCTACTTGATCCCACATAAGTCTTTAAACGAGCAGTCGCAAGAGATTTCACCTAATTAGGATACTTTTCTCTATGAATAGATTGCTCCACCAGAAACAATAAGAAATGAAGTTTTGCTGGCTCTTAGGATAGTTTGCTAGAAATTAAAACTTAGGTATTTATATACCAAGGTGTTTGGACATCAAGGAATTTCCAAAACCGAAAATATTTACAAGATATGCAATGAATAGAAAAATTCGTTTTCATAATTCCAATAAATGCTTGTCCAATATTTCTGAAATCTCTCAATAGAAAATCTCCAATTAGTAAATGCAAATTAATAATTTTTATTCTTTAGAGATATGCATTTAATTGTTGGTAATTAAAGCATATAAAACCAAAAACCTTAATTAAAAGATTCTCAATTTATTTCGGTACAGAATCACCTTGAGTACTAAGGAATATCTTTGAACAATAAATGATAAGAGTTACTTCTCGTGTTCAAAGTATGTTGACATCTTTTCACTTTAAATCCTTATTTCATATCTACATGGATTTACATTCTTGGAATCTGTCATACCACACTTCCAAACAAGTTTAGAATTGGTTTCCCTGTATTCCAAGACAACCATGTGATTGATCAAATATCAAATCACATACATGGGTTCAATCGGTTCTACCAATCACTAGGATCGATTATACCTCAATATGAAAATACTTGTGATCGGTCACACTAGTTATTAGACCGGTTACACCAGTTACAAATATCGATTCCATCTACACATGATATTTCTTGTGATCGGTCACACCAGTTACTGGGACCGATTACACCAATTACCAGGACCGGTTACGCAGATTACAAGGATCGATTACACATACTCATGATCGGTCACACCAATTACAAGGATCAATCATACAAATACATGGTGATTACTTAGGATCGGTTACACCGAGTAATAAAAACCAGTCATACCAAATCATAATCCAGACATTGTGATTAGTTATACCAAGATACATAAAATAAGTTAAGATCGGTTCTACCATCTCACACATATTGGTCATCCAAATATTTTCAATGAATATCCGGACCAGTAAGCCTAAAACTGATTTTCAGAGTGAGCCAAAACCATGAATTACTTCCTTTAGGGATCCAGAACTCATTTTCAGAGTCGCTTGATTATGTACTAGAGTCAACTTCATATAGGTTAGCTTGAAAGTATTAGGATGTGAGAAATTACAAGTATTGCGAAGACTTGAAGAAGTGAAAAAGTAAGGAGATACAACGACAACATCATCCTTCCACTTGAAGAAGTAAAGAAGCGAAGCATGAATGATTAAACTCTAGTTAGACATAGTATTAAGGAATACAATACGAGGTTTATTGTTTAACCATTAAACTTTGTAGATAAGACATCGGCATAATCGTTTGAATGCTATTGTGATTATGTATGGGTATAAGGTGAAGATTTCATCCTAGGAAACAATGTTTTACATTTGTTTTAAGGAAGTAAATTCATGAACTTGTTTTGTGAATCGAAAGAAAAATCGCCAGGCATTATTGGCATTGTTATTCATTGCATATCTTATGAATTACCAATATGTGTGATTAGTATAACCGCTCATTACTTGTTTATGTTCTTGGTAAAACTATTCACAAAGGCCTAACTTTTGTATTGGTATGACTTTTATTAGTGAAACCGATCTTAAGTAATCACCTGAGATGGTATGGTCGATTTTGTATTATTAGTATGACCGACTCTGGGTAAATGGAAACCGATCCTAGTAAGAGGTGCAACCTATCAAAAAGGGGAATCGATCCTTGTATAAGGTGCAACAAGTTTTTAGCAGAAAGGGGAACCAATCCTGTGGACATGTGCAACACGTTTTTAGGCAAAGGGGAACCGATCCTATGGACATGTGCAACAAGTACAAGTTAGATACCATATATATGTGGGGAACCTATCCTAGTACCTAGTCAACCGAATTTTTGGAAAGCTAATGTGACTATGCACAGTACTCACATGGAGGTAGAACCGAAACTTGTTTTGGTAGAACCGTGAAACCCATGATTTGTGATTGAGTGTTCTTGATCAATCACATAGTTCTTAAAAGTCAGATGAACCAATTCTAAACTTTTTTGGAAGTGTGGAAAATCCGTTTCAAGATTTTAAGTATGAAAGAGGACTTACAAAGTAATGATGTCGACATACTTTGAACATGTGCAGTAAAGCTTATCTTTAATTGTTCAAAGTTATTCCTTAATAGATAAAGGAAGAAAATCCCGGATCGAATAAAATAAATAGAGAATCTTTTATTTTATGAAAATTAGTAATTTACTAGTTGGAGATTTTACAAGAGATTTCAGGTCAATATTTAGACAAAGCATTTCCAGGAATTATGGAAACCGAATCTGGAATATATTGCATATCTTGAGAATATTTTCGGTTTTGGAAATTCCTTGGTGTCCAAACTTCCTTGGTCTATAAATATCAAAGTTTGCATTTCGAGCAAACTAATCCTCGTACATCAAGAACTATCTCGGTTGTGCTGCTATTGGTGAAGCCTCCTATTCGGAGAGGAGAGTAACTTAATTAGGCGAAATCTCTTACGTCCGCTCAGTTTAAAGTCTTCTTTGGGATTGAGAAGCTCTATTAGTACCGTTGGTGGGAAACTAGATAATTGCGGTTTATCTTTTGTTTTCGATTGATTTGATTGGCTAACGATGGTTGAACTTTGATTGCACCTAGTTTATTTATGCTTGAGAATCTTCTCTTCTGATATAAGATTCACTCAAAATAGATCGAAGTTTCGACGGGGATCTTTAGACTGTTTATAGATCTATAGACGTCTTGTGATATTCCATTGTTAACAAACTCCATTCTATGCGTGATTGATTACAAGAGATTCAAGTTGATTGTGTGCAGGTGTTTATTGAAGATCTAAGAAGATTTGAAGACAAAGAAGACTTTGAAGATGAGAAAGATACTAAAACTGTCTCACAGGGAATTATCAATCGAATGAGTGGAACTAAAAAAGGATTTAATATCTCATATGATCAAATCTATAGCAATGGAGATCTCATGTTCCATATTTTACGTCTTGGGAGACAACTGGACTGTATTCAGAAACAGTTAGCACTTTCCTATAGAAATGATCAGAAAACCCTTCAAGGAATCCTGACGATCAATGATGAGTTTCTAAAAAGTTAAGAAAAATAAGACTCTGAAGAAGATTCTGATGAGCAAGTAAAAGAAGATTGAATTGTCTTCAAGAAAAGAAAATAGACATCCATGTTTGATTTCTTTCAATTAGGTCTATTATGAATAAAGCTATAATTATGAATAAAATTATTTGATTTATAATTTTTCTTGTGATAGTTTTTGATTTACATAGCCTGTGCTTGAATGCTTTATCTTATTGTATGTTTATGGGATGTTTGATTTCAGTTTTCTAACCTTGATATTCGATCTCATAATGTTATGAACCCTTATGGTTTGGGTGACTTTTTGATTTAGTAGGATTAAGGTCTAGCCCATGTTGGTAGGCTTTATCAAAGGATCATGAGGGGTTCTGATAGAAACAATATGTGAAAAAGTCACAATATGTTGAATCGTTTGGTTTAGCATAAAAGCATATGTGTTTCGGGATTTTCAACTTTTGCTTGCAATAGTTAAAAACCGGTTTTCAACCTTTCTCTGGTAAAGGTTGGTTGTTGTTATTCTTTTTTTTTGCATAAGGATGACAACATAATGATATTTCGATATAAATTCTCTCTGGAAGAAGATGCAAACATATTGGAGAAGTGGATGCAAAATTTGAGGTAACAATCTTATTAGTTAATTGTTTCCTGTTTAAGAAGAGCCTGATTTTATTGCATATATTTATTGCTTTTGCTTAACAAAATTTTGGTACAATTGGTGTTTTATTCCATTATTTTTGTATGGATGTGCGTGTTATTCAATTGGTTCCGGTTAAGAAAAACTATTGTTATCTTTCTTTATTGTGTGGTATCTGAAAAGGCGAGGGTACAAAAATATACCTCAAGCTAAAACTTTTCCTACCTATAAGTCCTTTCTCCGAAAGTGATTGTCTATGGACCGAGTCGAGACAATACAACTAATCGTTTCACACTGTCGTCTATGGATACGAGATCGATACAATACAACAACGAAGTATGTTTACTTGATACAAAGTTTAAGACTTCACCAAACACAATAGGATTGCTTATCAATTAAATATGTATTAACGTTTCTGTAATTTACTTTAATTATAATAAAACAATTATAATGCGGAAATATAAAGTAAATGACACAGCAAGATTTTGTTAACGAGGAAACCACAAATGCAGAATAACCTCGGGACCTTGTCCAGAATTGAATACTCTCAGGATAAAGCCGCTACACAAAGTTACACCAACTTCTTATAGTTGAGACCAAGAAACTAAACCTATAGTTCACCTAGTTCCATTTGTATTCCCACGCCTCCAACTTATAAATAAGTCACGTACTTGGATCAATTCCTTTGGTTCGTATTCCAGACATCAAAGGAACACCAAATCTGTTTGGTGTGAACTCTCTTCAACCAAGTGAGATGAGTTGGACAAAGGCTCTTCTGTTTATCTTAACATAAACTCCTGCGTCAGGTCCTTAGATCTATCTTATGTTCAATTACCGAAGTAATCTTTTAATATTAAGACAACGACACTCTTAATCAAAAGAATTGTGTTGATGCAGATATACTAAATTAATCAATCCAATCTACCACTAGGATAAACCGATTATTAATTGGATCATCTTTTACGGAAACAAGTATTGTGCACACCAAAGATTATGAAATCACAAATCAGAAATCTTCAGTATCTTCTTACATCTTCAATATAAACCTGCACACAATCACTTGAATCTCTTGTGATCAGTCACGCACAGAACGGAGTCCGTTAACAATGGATTACCACAAGATCGTCTTTAGAACTAACAACAGTCTAAAGATCCCTGTCGAAACTCTGAACTAGTTTGGATGAATCTTATATCAGAAGAGAAGATTCTCAAGCATAAATAAACTAGGTGCAATCATATTTCAACCACCGTTAGTCAATCAAATCAATGAAAACAAAAGATAAACCGCAATTATCTAGTTTCCCACCAACGGTACACGCTAGAGCTTCTCAATCCCAAAGAAGACTTTAAACTGAGCGGCCGTAATAGATTTCACCTAATTAGGTTACTCTCCTCTCCGAATAAGAGGCTACACCAGTAACAACAACAAAAGAGGAAGTCTGCTGTTACGAAGGATTAGTTTGCTAGAAAGGAAAACTTCAAGTATTTATAGACAAGGAACTTTGGACACCAAGGAATTTCCAAAACCTAAAATATTCTCAAGATATTCATTAAAGCACAAATTCGTTTTCCGTAATTCCTGGAAATGCTCTGTCCAAAAATAATGATCGAAATCTCTCGAAAAATCTCTAATTAGTAAATGCACATTACTAATTCTTATTTCCCTTAAAAATGAAATTAATAACCTTAATTAAAAGATTCTTAACTTATTTATGTTTTGATCCTGGGATTTTCTTCCTTTAGCTATTAAGGAATAAGTTTGAACAATTAAAGAAATAAACATTCACAACACGTGTTCAAAGTATGTCGACATCCTTACTTTGTAATTTCTTTTTCACACTTACAACCTTGAAACCGATTTACCACACTTCTAAACAAGTTTAGAATTGGTTCATCTGACTTTCAAGAACTATGCGATTGATCAAACGAACACTCAATCACAACCATGGGTTTAACGGTTCTACCAAAACAAGTTTCGGCTCTACCTCCATGTGAGTATTGTGCATAGTCACACTATCTTTCCAAAATTCAGTTGACTAGGTACTAGGATCGGTTCCCCAAATATATATGGTATCTAACTTATATGTGTTGCACATGTCCATAGGATCGGTTCCCTTTTCCTAAAAACGTGTTGCACGTGTTTATAGGATCGGTTCCCTTTCTGCTATAAACCTTGTTGCACCCCATACAAGGATCGGTTACCCTTTGTGATGTACTGCACCTCTTACTAGTATCAGTTCCCCTTTCCCAAATTTGGTCAGACAAAACACAAACCCGATCATACCATCTCAGGTGATTACTTAAGATCAGTTTCACAAATAAAGTCATACCAATACATAAGTCAGGCCTTTGTGAATAGTTCGACCAAGAACAAAAACAAGTTGTGAGCCGCTATACTCAATCATACATATTGGTTGTTCCTAAGATATGCAATGAATAACAAAACCAATAACACCTGGCAATTTCCTTTTCGGTTCACAAAAAAGTTTATGAACTTACTTCCTTAGAACACATGTATAACATTGTTCCCTAGGATTAAATCCTCACCTCATACCCATACATAATCACAATAACATTCAAATGATTACGGCGATGTCTTATCTACAAAGTTTAATGGTTAAGAAATAAACCTCGTATTGTATTCCTTAATACTATGTCTATATAGAGTTCAAATATGCTTCGCAGTTTTGTTTTCAATATGCACGACTTGAAAGATACGTTAGGGAATGAAACAGTTCAAGTCAAATATCACTAACCTCAAGTGGAAGGATGATTGTTGTCGTTGTAGCTCCTTTCTTCTTCACATCTTCAAGACTTTGCAATACTTGTAATATCTCATATCCTAATACTTTCAAGCTAACCTATACTAAGTTGAATCTAGTACATAATCAAGCGACTCTTAACATGAGTTATGAGTTTTGATTCACTAAAATATGACAACCAAACTTGACATACCAACGCTTGGTGGGTTCAACCGAGCTATGCTCTAACAATCTCCCCCTTTTTCAATTTTAGTGACAAAACTCTTACATCATATGGATAAACAAATTACAAGAACTCATTACACATATGATTGATTCCCGATTCAACAACAAAGTAAACTGCTTACATTCAATCCTTGAAAATGCTGCCGTTGACATTATAATAACAAAGCTATTACCCCCCCCCCCCCTAAGTAGGATAAGTAGATATTCAATCCGCACGTCTTTTTTATACCAATTCATATGACATGTTACTCCTCCTTAGTCTGCGCTTTCACTCTTTCGTTTAGATAAAATGTTTAAGCACCAATGTTCTTTTCCTTAGCGATACCAATCAATATAAAATCAATGCCAGTATCACTTGTTTACTCCATATATTTCTCCCCCTTTTTGTAAAAAAATGACAAAGAAACGAAAAAATAAAGGATAACACGAAAATAATCTTACAAATCTCAAAATAGACTTGCAATCTGTAGAGTTAGGCACGAGGGTTCCACACATCATGTTCTGATAACCAATATCAAAACCGAAACTACAAGTAGTTTTATTTTGATATGTTACCAAGGAAACAATTGTCCGAAACAATTTTTCCAATTTAGTTTAGCAAAACAAAAAATCAACTAAGCACCTTAGTCCCTTTGCTAAACTGATTGTTCAAAAACAACCGCTTAATTTGATAAGACAAAAATAAAGATAACTCTATTTTTCTCATCAGGTTCTAATTATCCATAAACTTAGACCTTTCAATTTTAAACAAGACAAGTACTAGGTTAGTTAACTAGCATTTCTTGTTAAGGCATTCTATTAGACTTGAAAAACCGAAACCTCACTTCGATAAGTCTAATTAAGATCAGAATTAACTTAGTTTCTCTTATCCGTAATTAAATTGGACTAAACAACTCATCCCGTACACTTTTTATTTCGTTAAGCCATAAATAATTCATACAAACCAACATAAATTAACTTGCATAATTATTCACCTCAACCGGAAACAATTGAAACAACATAGACATTAAAAGCACCGCAATTGCACCGAAATTTTGTAAGCCTAAACGATACCACACAATAAAGCAAGATAGCAATAGTTTTTATTAACCGGAACCAATTGAATCACACACATCCACACACACATCATGGAATAAACATCAATTGAACCGAAATTTTGTTAAGCAAAAGCAAAAGCAATATATATATATATGATATAAACTCAGGCTTTTCTTAAACAGGAAAACAATTAACTAAAAAGATTGTTACCTCAAATTTCACATCCACTTCTCCAATATGATTGCATCTTCGTCCAAGGAGAATTGATATCGAAATATCATCATGTTGTCATCCTTATGCAAAAACAAAAAGAATAACAACAACCAACTTTTACCAGAAAAAGGTTGAAAATCAGTTTTAACAATTGCAAGCAAAAGTTGAAAACCGTCGAAACACATATGCTTTTATGCTAAACCAAAACCGATTCAACATATTGTGACTTTTTCACATATTGTTTCTACCAGAACCCCTCATGATTCTTTGATAAAGCCTACCAACATGGGCTAAAACTTAATCCTGCTATACCAAAAAGTCACCCAAACCACAAGGGTTCACAATATATGAGATCGAATATTAAGGTGGTAAAACCGAAATCAAACATCCCATAAACATACATAGCAATAAGATAAAAGAATTCAAGCACCGGTTATGTAAACCGAAAACTATCACAAGAAAAATTACCAATCAAATAATTTTATTCATAATAGACTTTACATAAAGTATCCTAGTTTGAATAAGAATTTAATCTTATCTTTGCTTTGAATGCTTTACTAGAGAATTCCTTTAGAAGAATCTCAATTTTGGTTTCTTCCTCTTTAGAATATTCTAAATTTCTTGTAAATTCTCCAAGGTCTTCATGCCATTTATATTTTGCAATAGATTCTTTGTATCCAGCGATACTCATCTTAGTATAAATAAGATCATCCTTGAGAAGATCTCTTCTTCTAATGAGTTCCATTGTTCCCTCAAACAAATTTTTAGAAAGAATTGTTGAGAGAGTTGTCTTGATAGGAAAGGAGCAATAATCTGAACAAATTCCATAGTAATCACAGACAACATCATACCGTTCTTTTCCTTCTACCATGAAAGGAATCATGTAAAGAATTTTGAACGAGGCAAGGTAATGCATGAGCTAATAATTATTTCCGAAACTTCTTCTGTCAAGTCTTCCTTACATTCTACATGTGGTGAAAGCATTATGATACTATATATTACAAGGGAAGCACAATCAGACTTATTTATAGTCCCTATTTAAACTAAAAGGAAAGGTTTTTCTAACCAATTCCGAAAAACAACTCTTTCCTTACAGAAGTGAGGAAACAATTACTATGGTTTGAGAGATTCTAGAATCCTGTTTGGCCCCTTTCTTGTTTTTCTACTTTGTAGTAAATCATCAAAAGATGTTTTCACATTGATATCACTGGATATCTCTAGATTCTGTTTGAGTCTAACTACTAGACTTTCATAGTCATCTTTGTCTAAGATTATAACAGGATTGTCTTTATTAGACTTTCTTCTAGATGACTTTCTTTTTGATACCTTCTCAGATTTTGGTATCAATTTGTAGGTAGTCTTTGAATGAAGATTCTTAATTTCTAGAGTCATTGCATATTTCCACCTTGAAACATCAGATCTCATATCCTATTGAAAAAGGTATTACCCTTTACATTATTTCTCCTTTTAGGATTGTTTCTTTTTGGATATGATTTTGAATTCATCTAAAAATTCGATTGTCTCACTGGACAATAATGATCTAAGAGGTTTTTGGAAGTGAAGTTATCCAAATCTTTTGAGACAAATGATAGAGAATTCTGCATCTTTCGAATCTTACACTCCCTTTGCATATGACCTTTTTCCATACAATAAAAGCAATGTTTATTGAAAGGTGTATAGTTTTTCGATTTACCTTTATGTGACTTTCGGTCATGATACTGCTCCCTAGTTGGAATCTTCCTCTGTTTGCATTCGGAGATTTTTTTTGTTGGAATCTCACTTGAGCACTTGGGAGAATCATGCAAGTAAACTTGTACTGGTGGATCTTCAGGAGTAGACGGACAAACAACCTTTACGAATTTCACTTCTTTGTTGATCGAAGAAGTATCAATTCCATCATATCCTAATCCTCTTTTATCGCCATGACACCTCCCTGCATCTCAAATGGAAGATAAGTTAATTGTGCTATCATTAAGTCTTCTCAGCCTTACAACCTCTTCTTCTACCACCTTGATTTTTTCAAAAGCATTAGTTAGTTGATCCTCAAGAGGATTTTTCTTCGAGGAGTCAGACTCAAGCGGTTCGGTGCTCGTTGAATGTTGAGAATTAATCAAGGCTTCTGTCTCAAGAAGTTTTTTATTCAATAAGTAACGTTTCCTGTTGAGGTTCTCAAACTCAAGGGTTTTTGAATGAAGACTTTCTTTGTAGTCTTTAAGAAAATATCTGGAACTCTGATATCCATAGAAGAAGCCAGAAAAAACTTTTCTCAATTTCATGTTTTCTCTGCTAAGAGGAGCAAGAAGTCCAATCACATATGAGGAAAACAGTCTTTTTGTGGAGACAGCTCCTAGTAGTGAGGAGTATTCAGATAGATCATCTTCAACATCTTGATCGATTTCTGAGTCACCATCTTCAGAGATCTCATCAAGTTGCTTTTGAAGGAAAGTTTGCAAGTCTCCAGAGTCTACATTGTAGAGATCATCCTGATCTGTAGATTCACATAAGGTGTTATCTTCAAGACCTGATTTATCATCTTGACTTATGTTAACTGAATCAGGCGTTAGATTCAAATCTTATTGGTTGGATCACACCAATCATAAATTGTTAGATCTTTTCGTGTTTTCCTACTCTGATACCAATTGAAAATGCGAGGGTACCCAAATATACCTCAAGCTAAAACTTTTCCTACCTATAAGTCCTTTCTCCGAAAGTGATTGTCTATGGACTGAGTCGAGACAATACAACTAATCGGTTCACACTTCGTGTGATCGTCTATGGATACAAGATCGAGACAATACAACAACGAAGTATATGTTTACTTGATACAAAGGTTCGGACTTAACCAAACACAATAGGATTGCTTATCAAGTAAATAGGAATTAACGTTTGTGTAATTTACTTTAATTATAATAAAACAATTATAATGAGGAAATTTAAAGTAAATGACAAAACAATATTTAGTTAACGAGGAAATCGCAAATGCAGAAAAACCCCGGGACCTTGTCCAGAATTGAATACTCTCGGGATTAAGCCACTGCACAAAATTACACCAACTTCGTATAGTTGAGACCAAGCAACTAAACCTATAGTTCACCTAGTTCCGTCTGTATTCCCACGCCTCCAACTTATAAATAACTCACGTACTTGGATCAATTCCTTTGGTTCGTATTCCAAACAGTAAAGGAACAACGAATCTGTTTGGTATCAACTCTCTTCAACCAAGTTATATGAGTTGGACAAAGGCTCTTATGTTTATCTTAACATAAACTCCTTCGTCAGGTCCTTAGATCTATCTTATGTTCAATTACCGAAGTATTCGTTTAAGATTAAGCCAACAACACTCTTAATCCAAAGAATTGTGTTGATGCCGATCTACTCAATTAATCAATCCAATCTACCACAAGGATAAACCGATTATTAATTGGATCCTCTTTTACCGAAAAAAGTATTGTGCACACCAAAGATTATGAACTCACAAATCAGAAATCTTCAATATCTTCTTCATCTTCAAATATTATTAGATCTTCAATATAAACCTGCACACAATCACTTGAATCTCTTGTGATCAATCACGCACAGAACGGAGTCTGTTGATAGGTGCTTAAAAACACTTCTTTAAGTATCGATTGGTTATGCTTTCTTATCTAGTTTTCTTGAGAAATTGTATTATTAGCTTTCTTTTATATTTTATGGGAATTTTGGAGCTTATTTCCGAAAAGAACAAGAAATCGTCCAATTGGCCACAAAAGAGGTAGTTGCCATTACATGGAAACTATTACGGGCAGTTGGTGGTGGTCCTGTAGCTCAAGAGAATTTTAGTTCTGTGGAAACCAGTAGCCAACGAACTATGAAATTTCATCAGTTCATAATTTTCAACAACTGCTAATGAACTTAATGGGTTGGAGGTACCGAGTCCGTTGTCTACACCATGGGCTTAATATGGGCCATATGGTTCACATACATCTTCCATAAGAAAGTGTAAACTCTATATTGAATAGAGTTCACATCAAGGGTAGCACACATGTGTGCTGGTGGAAGAAATGTATAGGTAATGGAATTTGTTGGACGAGATGGGGTTGAGATCGAATGGGTCTTTGTTGGTCATTGCGACTGATACCGTTAATGGATTTGAAGATGAGTACGAGGAAGAAGGGAAGAGTGTTGAATATGGTGATGGTTAACGAGATGGAGAATCCGTGGCGACTCTGGAGTTGTTGTAAGCTCGAGATGAACAATGTAACCAAGTTGTACAAGGACAGGGAATCAAGGCTGTTGCTGCCATTATTGGCAGTTGGTGTTGAAAGTGGTGACGCGAATGGCAGTTGCTTCTACCATTGGCAGAGACAAAAGAAGACGGCTGGGAGTTGTTGTCAATATCGAAGTTTGTTGCCATTATCGGCAGTAGAAGATGAGTCGTGATGAAGAGGGAGAAATCCCATTAATGGCAGGGAATGGAGTTCGATCGGTGATTGATAATGAAGTTGTGGATGCATCGGTGAAGAAGATGATGGTAGCGGTGGATTGATATATAGGTTAGCTGTGAGGAGCTCGAGAAGTTGTTGTCACCATTAACGAATGCAAGTCTGTTGGTTGATGAAGGAGGTTGGTTGTGATCATTGGTTGGCAGTAATGGCAAAGATGATGATTGATAATCAGTGATGTTGTCTCAATGGATATTGCTGTGGCTGTTGGACGATGTTGGTTTTATGGAAGAAATCTGTGGCGATAATGATGGCAGAGATGCTCGGTTCGTGAAGGTTTTGCCATGATAGAATGGTAGGAATGTTGGAAGTTAAGGCAGCGATGGTGGTATGAAAGTGATGGAGTCTTGCCGGTGAGGATAAACTGATGCCATGATTCTCGGTGATGGAGATGGTCCAGCTTGTGTTGTTAAGTGGTGATCGGAAGTTATAGAGCTCGAGATATTTCAGTCGAGAAAGAAATGGAGTTGCTGCCAATGAACGGAGATGATGCATGGCAGTGAGATGAAGATTGAATGGTCAATGGCTGAGATGAGAATTAAGAAGGATATCCGGAGAATATTTTCTCGTTTAATAGTAAATTAACGTGATAATGGTTACACTGTCGGTTCCACGTGACTAACAATTAACCTACAAAATGGGATGGATCTTGAGTGCGAGCCCAATAGGCTATTCAGCCAATATATTTTGCACGAACAGAATTAAGGGTGCGGCTGTTTCAAGTTCCGGAAGGAGTTTGGCAAGCCAATTGCACGGGGTATGATGCACGGGACATAATTAGGTTTCCTAGTTTTCTTCAAGAAGAGGTTACAAAACCTTATATATAGGGAAGCTTAGATACAATTTGGGTTTCACCGTTTTTCTCCCCCTTAGGGGAGAGAGCTATCTCTTTTCTATATTCTTTTTATTATTAAGGATGAATTCAAAGTTCTAATTGTGAAGCTCAATTATTTACAAGTTTGTTTCAAGTTTTAAAGTTAATCATTGTGGATTGTTTTTACTATATCGAAGGTTTATGATTGATTCTTAGATTGGTTTGGGTGCGCAACTAGATTAGTCTATTAATCATTCTAATGCTAGTAAAGAGTTGAGTCGATCCGTAATTGTCGCTTACCTCCTACACAAGTAGAAATCACGAGACCTTGTGGAGGGATTCTGTGGAGCAATTGCGAGTAAAGACAACATCAGTAAGTGGACCGAGCGTACCGAGTTTAACTACTGGGATCAAACCTAAATTCATAAATCTTAATGCGTTCGGGGAATTGCATCTTGTAAGCGAACCTCAAGGTGGTTCTTTTGAATAGAATCCGGTAGTCGAGCGCTTCCATATCCGGTGATACAAGGAGTTTTGGGAATAGCTAAGCGTACCTGCTATTCTACGGTTGGTGACAATTGATTCTAACAAGATATAAACGGGTACAATGTTGAGTTAACGGTTAGTAATGCCGAAGGATTTCTTCATCCTCTTTATCTTATTATCCTTTTTTATCCTTCTTTTATATTTTCGCTGATTTAGATAACATATCAATTGCATCACTCTTCGTGGGAACGATCCTTACTACCGCTTTATTACTTGTTAATTAGTGGGAAACATCTTATTATTTTTTTGAGTAAACGACGCTCATCAAATTGACGCCGCTGTCGGGGAGTAATTGCTAATTGGTTTGTTATTTGTTTTGGATAAAAGGTTTTGTGGGTATATCTCTCGTAAGCCCTCACGAGACTATAACTCATCCACTAGGGACACCTAGGGGTTTAAAGGCCTGTTATTCATGCTAAGAGTAATCGTATCCTCACGACATAGAGTTGTATTGTATTTTGTTTGGTTTTGTTTGCTCGAGGACTAGCAAAGTCTAAGTGTGGGGTAATTTGATAGGTGCTTAAAAACACCTTTTAAGTATCAATTGGTTATGCTTTCTTATCTAGTTTTCTTGAGAAATTGTATTATTAGCTTTCTTTTATATTTTATGGGAATTTTGGAGCTTATTCCCGAAAAGAACAAGAAATCGTCCAATTGGCCACAAAAGGTAATTGTCATTACATGGAAACTATTACGGCAGTTGATGGTGGTCCTGTAGCTCAAGATAATTTTAGTTCTGTAGAAACCAGTATCCAAGGAACTATGAAATTTCTTCAGTTCATAATTTTCAACAACTGCTAATGAACTTAATGGGTTGGAGGTACCAAGTCCGTTGTCTACACTATGGGATTAATATGGGCTATATGGTTCACATACATTTGCCGGAAGAAAGTGTAAACTCTATATTGAATGGAGTTCACATCAAGGGTAGCGCACATGTGTGCTGGTGGAAGAAATGTATAGGTAATGGAATTTGTTGGACGAGATGGAGTTGAGATCGAATGGGTATTCGTTGGTCATTGCCACTGATACAGTTAATGGATTTGAAGATGAGTACGAGGAAGAAGGGAAGAGTGTTGAATATGGTGATGGTTAACGAGATATGGAATCCGTGGCGACTCTGGAGTTGTTCTAAGCTCGAGATGAACAATGGAACCGAGCTGTACAAGGACAGGGAATCAAGGCTGTTGCGGCCATTATTGGCAGTTGGTGTTGACAGTGGTGACGCGAATGGCAGTTGCTTCTACCATTGGCAGAGACAAAAGAAGACGGCTGGGAGTTGTAAATATCGAAGGTTTCTGCCATTATCGGCAGTAAAAGATGAGTCGTTATGAAGATGGAGAAATCCCATTAATGGCAGGGAATGGAGTTCGATCGGTGATTATAATGAAGCTGTGGATGCATCGGTGAAGAAGATGATGGTAGCGGTGGCTCGAGATAGGCTAGCTGTGAGGAGCTCGAGAAGTTGTTGTCACCATTAACAAATGCAATTTTGTTGGTTGGTTAAGGAGGTTGGCTGTGATCATTGGTTGGAAGTAATGGCGAGAGATGATGACTGATAATCAGTGATGCTGTCTCAATGGATATTGCTGTGGCTGTTGGACGATGTTGGTTTTATGGAAGAAATCTGTGGCGATGGTGATGGCAGAGATGCTCGGTTCGTGAAGGTTTTTCAATGGTAGAATGGAAGGAATGTTGGAAGTTAAGGCAGCGATGGTGGTATGAAAGTGATGGAGTCTTGCCGGTGAGGATAAACTGATGCCATGATTCTCGGTGATGGAGATGGTCCAGCTTGTATTGTTAAGTGGTGATCAGAAGTTATAGAGCTCGAGATACTTCAGTCGAGAAAGAAATGGAGTTGCTGCCAATGAACGGAGATGATGCATGGCAGTGAGATGAAGATTGAATGGTCAGTGGCTGAGATGAGAATTAAGAAGGATATCCGGAGAATATTTTCTCGTATAATAGCAAACGTGATAATGGTTACACTGTCGGTTCTACGTGACTAACAATTAACCTACAAAATGGGCTGGATCTTGAGTGCAAGCCCAATAGGTTATTTAGCCAATATATTTTGCACGAACAGAATTAAGGGTGCGGCTGTTTCAAGTTTCAGAAGGAGTTTGGCAAGCCAATTGCACGGGGTGTGATGCACGCCACACAATTAGGTTTCCTAGTTTTCTTCAAGAAGAGGTTACAAAACCTTATATATAGGGAAGCTTAGATACAATTTGGGATATCTTCTTTTCACCGTTTTTCTCCCTTTAGGGGGAGAACTATCTCTTTTCTATATTCTTTTTATTGTTAAAGATGGATTCAAAGTTCTAATTGTGAAGCTCAGTTATTTACAAGTTTGTTTCAAGTTTTAAAGTTAATCATTGTAGATTGTTTTTACTATATCAAAGGTTTATGATTGATTCTTAGATTGGTTTGGGTGCGCAAGTAGATTAGTCTATTAATCATTCTAATGCTAGTAGAGAGTTGAGTCGATCCGTAATTGTCGCTTACCTCCTACACAAGTAGAAATCGCGAGACCTTGCGGAGGGATTCTGTGGAGCAATTGCGAGTAAAGACAACACCAGTAAGTGGACCGAGCGTACCGAGTTTAATTGTTGGGATCAAACCTAAATTCATAAATCTTAATGCGTTCGGGGAATTACATCTTGCAAGCGAACCTCAAGGTGATTCTTTTAAATAGAATCCGGTAGTCGAGCGCTTTCGTATAAGGTGATACAAGGAGTTTTGGGGATAGCTAAGCGTACCTGCTATTCTACGGTTGGTGAAAATTGATTCTAACAAGATATAAACGGGTACAATGTTGAGTTAACGGTTAGTAACGGCGAAGGATTTCTTCATCCTCTTTATCTTATTATCCTTTTTATCCTTCTTTTATATTTTCGCTGATTTAGATAACATATCAATTGCATCACTCTTCATGGGAACGATCCTTACTACCGTTTTATTACTTGTTAATTAGTGGGAAACATCTTATTATTTTGTTGAGTAAACGACGCTCATCATCTGTTAACAATGGGTTATCACAAGATCGTCTTTAGAACTAACAACAGTCTAAAGATCCCTGTAGAAACTCTGAACTAGTTTGAGTGAATCTTATATCAGAAGAGAAGATTCTCAAGCATAAATAAATTAGGTGCAATCAGATTTCAACCATCGTTAGTCAATCAAATCAATGAAAACAAAAGATAAACCGCAATTATCTAATTTCCCACCAACGGTACACGCTAGAGTTTCTCAATCCCAAAGAGGACTTTAAACTGAGCTGCCATAAGAGATTTCGCCTAATTAGGTTACTCTCCTCTCCGAATAGGCGGCTACACCAGTGACAACAACAAAAGAGGAAGTCTGTTGTTACGAATGATTAGTTTGCTAGAAATGCAAACTTCAAGTATTTATAGACAAGGAATTTTGGACACCAAGGAATTTCCAAAACCGAAAATATTCTCAAGATATTCATTAAAGCACAAAGTCGGTTTCCATAATTCCTGGAAATGCTCTGTCCAAATATAATGATCGAAATCTCTCGAAAAATCTCTAATTAGTAAATACACATTACTAATTCTTATTTCCCTTAAAAATGAAATTAATAACCTTAATTAAAAGATTCTTAACTTATTTATGTTTCGATCCTGGGATTTTCTTCCTCTAGCTATTAAGGAATAAGTTTGAACAATTAAAGAAATAAACATTCACAGCACGTGTTCAAAGTATGTCGACATCCTTACTTTGTAAGTTCTCTTTCACACTTACAACCTTGAAACCGATTTTCCACACTTCCAAACAAGTTTAGAATTGGTTCACCTGACTTTAAATGCGATTGATCAAACAAACATTCAATCACAATCATGGGTTTAACGGTTCTACCAAAACAAGTTTAGGTTCTACCTCCATGTGAGTACTGTGCATAGTCACACTAGCTTTCCAAAATTCGGTTGACTAGGTACTAGGATCTGTTCCCCAAATATATATGGTATCTAACTTATATGTGTTGCACATGTCCATAGGATCGGTTCCCCTTTTCCTAAAAACGTGTACGTGTTCATAGGATCGGTTCCTCTTTCTGCTATAAACCTTGTCTCACCCCATACAAGGATCGGTTCCCCTTTGTGATGTATTGCACCTCTTACTAGGATCGGTTCCCCTTTCCCAAATTTGGTCAGACAAAACACAAATCCGATCATACTATCTCAGGTGATTACTTAAGATCAGTTTCACTAATAAAGTCATACCAATACATAAGTCAGGCCTTTGTGAATAGTTCGACCAAGAACACAAACAAGTTGTGAGTGGTTATACTCAATCACACATATTGGTTGTTCATAAGATATGCAATGAACAACAAAATCAATAACACCTGGCAATTTCCTTTTCGGTTCACAAACAAGTTTATTAACTTACTTCCTTAGAACACATGTAAAACATTGTTCCCTAGGATTAAATCCTCACCTCATACCCATACCTAATCACAATAACATTCAAATGATTACGGCGATGTCTTATCTACAAAGTTTAATGGTTAAGAAATAAACCTCGTATTGTATTCCTTAATACTATGTCTATCAAGAGTTCAAATATGCACGACTTGAAAGATATGTTAGGGAATGAAACAGTTCAAGTCAAATATTATATACTTGTATTGGCTTATATTGATTGGTATCACTAAAAGAAAGGACATTGGTGCTTAAACGTTTTTCTAACGAAAGAGTAAAAGCATAGACTAAGGGGGAGTAACATATTATATACTTGTAGTTATATGGACTACAAAGGGATTGATAAAATCTACCTATCTTACCTTTAGGGGTAGTATTAGCTTTGTTATTATAATGTCAACATCGGCATTTAAGGACTGAATGTATACAGGTTATTGTGCTGTCGAATTTGGGAATCAAGTGTATGTGTAATGAATTCTTTTAATTTGTTTATCCATATGATGTAAGAGTTTTGTCACTAAAATTTACAAAGGGGGAGATTATTAGAGCATAGATCGGTTGAACCCACCAAGCGTTGGTATGTCAAGTTTGGTTCATATTTTAGTGAGCCAAAACTCATTTTAAGAGTCGCTTGATTATGTACCAGAGTCAACTTCGTATAGGTTAGCTTGAAAGTATTAGGATATGAGACATTACAAGTATTGCGAAGACTTGAAGAAGTGAAGAAGTAAGGAGCTACAACGACAACATCATCCTTCCACTTGAGTTTAGTGATATTTGACTTGAAGTGTTTCATTCCCTAAACATAACTTTCAAGTCGTGCATATTGAAAACAAAACTGCGAAGCATGAATGATTAAACTCTAGTTAGACATAGTATTAAGGAATACAATAAGAGGTTTATTGCTTAACCATTAAACTTTGTAGATAAGACATCGACATAATCATTTGAATGCTATTGTGATTATGTATGGGTATAAGGTGAAGATTTCATCCTAGGAAACAATGTTTTACATTTGTTTTAAGGAAGTAAATTCATGAACTTTTTTTGTGAATCGAAAGAGAAATCGTCGGGAATTATTGGTATTGTTATTCATTGCATATCTTTTGAACTACCAATATGTGTGACTAGTATAACCGCTCATGACTTGTTTATGTTCTTGGTAAAACTATTCACAAAAGCCTGACTTTTGTATTGGTATGACTTTTATTAGTGAAACCGATCTTAAGTAATCACCTGAGATGGTACGATCGATTTTCTGTTATTGGTATGACCGACTCTGGGTAAAAGGGAACCGATCCTAGTAAGAGTGCAACCTATCACAAATGGGAATTGATCCTTGTATGAGGTGCAAAAAGCTTTTAGCAGAAAGTGGAACCGATCCTATGGACATGTGCAACACGCTTTTAGGCAAAGGGAACCGATCCTATGGACATGTGCAACAAGTGCAAGTTAGATACCATATATATGTGAGGAACCGATCCTAGTACCTAGTCAACCGAATTTTTGGAAAGCTAATGTGACTATGCATAGTACTCACATGGAGGTAGAACCGAAACTTGTTTTGGTAGAACCGTGAAACCTATGATTTGTGATTGAGTGTTCTTGATCAATCACATAGTTCTTGAAAGTCAGATGAACCAATTCTAAACTTGTTTGGAAGTGTGGCAAATCCGTTTCAATATTGTAAGTATGAAAGAGGACTTACAAATTAAGGATGTCGACATACTTTGAACATGTGCAGTAACGCTTATCTTTAATTGTTCAAAGTTATTCCTTAATAGCTAAAGGAAGAAAATCTCGGATCGAATAAAATAAATTGAGAATCTTTTATTTAAGGTTTTTAATTTTATGAAAATTAGTAATGTGCATTTACTAGTTATAGATTTTCCAAGAGATTTTCGGTCAATATTTGGACAAAGCATTTCCAGGAATTATGGAAACCGAATCTGGAATATATGGCATATCTTGATAATATTTTCGGTTTTGGAAATTCCTTGGTGTCCAAACTTCCTTGGTCTATAAATATCAAAGTTTGCATTTCGAGCGAACTAATCCTCGTACAGCAAGAACTATCTCAGTTGTGCTGCTACTGGTGAAGCCGCCTATTCGGAGAGGAGGGTAACTTAATTATGTGAAATATCTTACGACCGCTCAGTTAAAGTCTTCTTTGGGATTGAGAAGCATACCGTTGGTGGGAAACTAGATAATTGTGGTTTATCATTTGTTTTCGATTGATTTGATTGACTAATGGTGGTTGAACTTTGATTGTGCCTAGTTTGTTTATGCTTGAGAATCTTCTCTTCTGATATAAGATTCACTCAAAATAAATCTAAGTTTCGACGGGGATCTTTAGACTGGTTGTAGATCTAAAGACATCTTGTGATAATCCATTGTTAACAGACTCCGTTATGTGCGTGATTGATCACAAGAGATTCAAATTGATGGTGTGCAGGTGTTTATTGAAGATCTAAGAATATTTGAAGACAAAGAAGACTTTGAAGATTTCAGATTTGGGATTCATAATCTTTGGTGTGCACAATACTTGTTTCGGTAAAAGGGGATCCAACTATAATCGGTTTATCCTGGTGGTAGATTAGATTGATTAGTTGTGTAGATCGGCAACAATACAATTCTTTGTGATTAAAAGTATTGATTGCAAAATCTTAACAATTACTTCGGTAGTTGATAATAAGATAGATCTAAGAACCTGACGAAGGAGTTTATTGAGACAAACAGAAGAGCCTTTGTCGAACTCACATCACTTGGTTGAAAAGAGTTGATACCAAACAGATTTGTTGCTCCTTTACTGTTTGGAATACGAACCAAAGGAATTGTTCCAAGTACGTGACTTATTACAGGTCGGAGGCATGGGAATACAGACGGAACTAGGTGAACTACAGGTTTAGTTGCTTGGACTCAACTCTACGAATTTGGTTTGATTTTGTATAGCGGCTTAATCCTGAGAGTATTCAATTCTGGACAAGGTCCCGGGATTTTTCTGCATTTGCGGTTTCCTCGTTAACAAAATATTGTCGTGTCATTTAATTTATTTTCCGTAATTATAATTGTTGTTATTATAATTTAAAGTAAATTACACAAACGTTAATTCCTATTTACTTGATAATTAATCCTATTGTGTTTGGTTAAGTCCGAACCTTTTATCAAGTAAACATACTTCGATGTTGTATTGTCTCGATCTTTTATCCATAGACGATCACAGGAAGTGTGAACCGATTTGTTTATTATCTCGACTCAGTCCATAGACAATCACTTTCGGAGAAAGGACTTATAGGTGGAAAAGTTTTAGATTGAGGTATATTTGGGTGCCCTCGTCTTTTCAATTGGTATCAGAGCAGGAAAACACGAAATGATCTAACAATCTGTGTTTGGTGCGATCCAACCTATAAGAAATTGAATATAATGGTCGATTCAATTAATGTAACGGCAGGATTTGACTACTTCAAAAATTCGTGGTGGAAAACGCGAATGAAGTTTGTAATACTCTTATTCCTAAATGTTCTAGGAATTGGAACTATATCTATGTATGTCTTGAGTGACTTACATAATCCTTTGGATCCGATAGAGTTTTATATCATTGTGTTTGTTACTAATGATACGATTCTATATGAGACGGATTGTATCTCAAAAATGCATAAGATTCCTCTCAGAATTTTTCATTATATGAACCATGACTATTGCGTTCTAGAAAAATATGGAATCTTAAATATATTTTGGATAAATTACCAAAGTATATATATGTACATTTTCAGAGCAAAGACCGTCAATGTATTGCCGTCTAGGAGGCGATTTTAGAAAATATGTATTCCTACAAGGAATGAGTTTTCAGTTAATAATTCTATTAACAATGGATTGCTTCATGCACCTCACAACTGTTTTAATGAAGCAAGTGATCTTTTGAAATATTACAGGGTTTATGATTCTGATGGTACATTTAACAAGTATAATATTGTGTTCAAATTTATCTCTGTATGCTCTAGTAAAAAATTCTTGAGTAAATTTCAAGTAATATTATCAATTTTTGGTAATAAAAGAGTAAACAGACTTTTGGACAAAAACATAGAATCAATCCAAAATAAAGATCTAGTCCATGAAAAATTGGTTTTCCAAAAGAAAGACCTAGATATAAAATCAGAATTGTTTCCCCACAAGCCTTGGATTCCGATTTTGGTTAGATTTCCTAATACTAGTTATTTCCGGTCTTCAATATCAATTCTTCCTATAAAAGATACTCTCTTGCTATGTGCTCAAACATATTGGGGAAGATTGATCGAAACCGAACTAGGGTTTTTCGTATTTTCGCAAGTATGAGAAAGAGGAAATCAAGAGAAAAAAAACTCTGAAACATACAAGTATGTCTTGAATCCATTTATTCCTCCTGGAGAGGTTGAGAAAATCAAGTATGCTCATTTGATCAAAGGGAAGCATGATCTTATGAATTTTGTAGATAACACATGTTTTGAAAGATATCAAGCCTTGAAGGGACTAAGCTTCATTGAAGAGAAGAGATTCGATCCAGATGTTTCAGAAACCAGTTATGTGAAGTTTGTTCAAGACTCTCCTATGGAGAAATATGTTTGGATTTGAAAAATATTCACCTGACATAGTAAGAATTTTTTATGGTAATATTCACAATATTAATCATGAAAAACTTACTTTTAGCACTTTGGTTGGAAGTACTTTTCTTCATGTCAACAGAAAGATGATATCAGAAATCATCAACTACAATGTGAAAGGTCATATGATCACTGGTTCTGAAATTGAGCACGATAACATTTCAAAACTCATCACTGGTAAAACTGTTGAATGGAAAAAGGGAAAGATGATAACCAAAGACGTACCCGTACACTTAAGGATTTTCGGTAAACTTGTCGTAGCAACTCTCTTTGCTTGTTCAAGAGATTCTTCTCTATGGAATAGAGAATTTGCTGAACTTATATACTATCTCCTTGAATGCAAAAAAACGAATTGATATTTGTGAAATAATTATCAATCAAATGATTAAAATCATTGAATCTCTCAATATCATAGGTTTTGATAGAAATCTTGGATATCCCTGTCTCATCACCAAACTATGTGAAAAAGCAACGGAGAACAACTTTGGAGATGAGAAAGATACTAAAACTGTCTCACAGGGAATTATCAACCGAATGAGTGAAACTAAAAAAGGATCTAATATCTCATATGATCAAATCTATAGCAATGGAGATCTCATGTTCCATATTTTACGTCTTGGAAGACAACTGGACTGTATTCAGAAACAGTTGGCACTTTCCTATAGAAATGATCAGGAAACCCTTCAAGGAATCCTAACGATCAATAATGAGTTTCTAAAAAGAGAACAAAAAGAATATTCTGAAGAAGATTCTGATGAGCAAGTAAATGAAGATTGAATTGTCTTCAAGAAAAGAAAATAGATATCCATGTTTGATTTCTTTCAATTAGGTCTATTCACTACGCCAAAAGTCACCTTTTTCGACAAGTCAGGTCTGTCATCTTACTAATATAAAGAAAAGAGGAATTTTTGGTGAAGCCTTTTTTTTGTTGGTCACAAAAAGCCAAATAGTTTGGTGTCACCCTGATATTACTAATATGACCTTAAATATTAACCAGTACCATGCATTTGTATTCAAGGGTGAAAATGTACATTGGATCAATGTTTGTAAATTCACAAGAATGTCACTCCTTAAAAAATAGATTAAAAAATTAAAAACATAAATATCTTTAAAAATACACATCGGATTTTTACAAAATTAATGTATTTGGAAAGCTCTTTGAATTATCTACGTAATGAGTATAAACAAGAATATTAAATTTTTATTCTAAGATTTTTTTTTCATTATTATCATATTTGGTGTTGTTGAAAAGTCCAATTCAAGCATGTGCATCGCACATGTGGCCTTACTAATTATTAGAAATTATTAACATTCCTCGCCTGTCGGATAGCCTGTCATATTTAAAGGTGTCAAAAACACTAATTGAGGGTGACCTACTGTCAATAATCAGCAGAAATAAACTACAGTCTTTGCGCGTCAATAATTATTGACAGGCATCACCTGTCAATTACTCCAATATATATTTTTTTTAATAACTATAATACAAAATAATTTCTTATATTGCTTAAATTTTAAATAAAATAACATGAAGAGTTGAGAACACTTTTAACTTCAAAATAGATTGACATATAGTGTAAAAGTTCAATCTCATATGAATTCCTTGTCCAAACAACATCCAAGAAGACGACATCAATTAAAAAGAAAAAAAGGGGCTACTACCCTAAGTGATTATCAGAATACAAAAACAACAATGCTACTGGTATGGTTTACTGTGAACTCAGTGAAACTATAGGCAAAGAAGAAAAAATCTCCCTAAGAAGACTTTTACACTGCGAGCTTCCTTCTTCATGGCCTCCACATCTTCACCAAGAAATTCACAAAGAATTAAGCGCATTTTCTTTGCATAATCACAGAAATAACAAAGAAATCCACAAAGAATTTCGACCTGCAATTAGGATAATTTCTTCAGAATTATGAAGTAATGCAGAGATATTACATCCAGAAAATACGTACCTCATCTATGGCAATTAGATTCAATAAACCTCTTGAATACAGCTTTGTCGTCTTTGACATAATCCCTTGTGTTGCTATCAGTTCTGGTGTAACATAAAGAAACCAGAACATCATATTAAGCTCAATGACGGCTCTGCAGAATTCAGGTCTTCATGAATCTAATGACAAAATCACAATACAGAGGTCGGAATATTTATGTTTTCAGTTTAATCAAACATGACTATCATTATAATAAACCTACAAATCTGAAACAAAACTTTTCTAGCGGATCGCTATACTGGCTTCCAGCAGTAACCTTTCGCTTGTGGTAAAAAATGCGACCTCCACGTGTATGGCATGATTGCCGAACCAACGCAGCATTAAAATAACAGACAACAACCTAATTAAAATAACCTTTCTTGACCAACGTCAGAGCCGTGTTTAGATTTCTACACAATTTTACATAATTTGGGGCCACAGGGCCTTCCTAGTTGGATAAATTAGTGGCTTCTGCCACAGTATTTACTTCCGTAACATAAATACGCAGATAATACTAATGTATTTCAAATAAATTCTATCATCTACACATCATAATCATAACATCATTAAATTCAATATAGTCAAACCTGAAGGAATCGGTTCAAGATGTGTTCTCTTACTACCCCAGAAAATGGCTGTGTGTTTCCTAAGTACTGGTTCACCGGTATTTTGCAAATAACTGCAACCATAAAGCAGCAATAGTTGACAATCTAAAGCCCTAAGAATAGTAACCGATGAAACGAATTTAGATTTTGTACCAGTTTCCTCGTCAACTCTTTAACCGTGAAGCCATCTTGAGCCTCCACATAAGCCTGACCACCAACCATTGCTAGCAAGAGTCGAATAGTAAATCGTATCTTCTCAGGCCATGTAAGCATTTCATTGTTTCTTAAGATTGCCCAGATCCCTGTCAATCACATTCCTCATAAATAAATTCATAGAAACCTTGAAATCTAAAATAGAAAACAATGAAAGACATGGAAGAGAAATACTGGCAATCAAAGGTAGCCATCAAAATGAGTGGTCCTCGCCTATAGTCCTGCATATCGAAATAGAATGAACAAACAATCAAGTGATGATGATGTCATTGGAATACACTCTTCCAATCTGTCCATGAAAACCACTCATGGAGACCCCAAATTTCTGAGCCGCAAATATAAATAGCAGGGATATGTTACATACTTGCAAAAGATGCATACAATTTAAGGGTGCAGGAAGAACATCGGGGAAATCAAATAAAATGCAAGTAAGTTACAAACTTAATGGTTTCAGAAGATGTGGAGGGTCCATCAAAAACAAATCGTTATCGACTGTTTCATAGTTGCCAAGTATCAGTGATCTATATATACTTCAACATACAACATCCAAATGACATTAGAAGAAAACAAAGACTCACAGGACTGCGGAATAATGATGAGAGTGATATGCCATGTTCGCTAAGGAACAACCGCGTCTCCCATTTAGACACGGAAAAAACAACAAGTATAAGCAAATAGTTAAGCCATGTTGCTAAGGAACAGATCCCACTAGAGCAAAATTACCGACCCAATACCAACCCTGCAACATGACCTGTTATGGCCTCAAAAGATCTCTTATGTCTAGACATTCAAATTCAAACAATAAAACGGAAAAAATATATACCTTCTCAGTAGAAATCTTTGCTGCGCTCATCATCTTTTATTCTTTTGCAGACCTCTGAAGTAACAGTTATATTTGGAAGCTGCAAGCAGCAGCGAAACAAACAAGGCCCATCATTATCCATCCAAGCCGGAGCAGCCACCTAAACAATGTTCCATTAATGAATGCAAGTAGTCTAAAATGTTCAGCTTATACACTACCCATAAAATTTCCTTGACACAAATGTAAAAGACAACACACAAGTATAAACATATTGGAAAAACAATAAGAGTAGATTAAACGTAACAAACAAACACAGGAAGAGTAAGGAATGAAATAGTTACCTGCACCAGCAATGATAAAAGTCAAAAGGTTTATCAGGTCTCGGAGAAGTGGTGAGTAGCTTCTATGTAACCAACAATGTATCAGTTCAGGTCCCGGATAATCCATATTTACAACCTAATAAACGAAACCATCAATTCATCATTAATAATCATAATTTTCACTTGAGTTATACCAAATTTTTCTAATTAGGTCGACAATTCTTCTTGTTTGATGGGTAATGAAGATTAATATATGCTGATTACAAATCTTAAATTTGATTTTAAATCGAGAATAAGAATTGCAAAGATTAAATGGGAAAAATTGCAAAAAATTAGTTGAATCCGAAGTTTTTAATCCAAAACGATGATAATGATTAGATTGTTGCAGATCCGAGATCTGATTATCAATGAGAAAGAAATTCGAATTGAAATAACACGATTTAGGTTTTTTTGGAGCGTATTTTTTTCTGAAATTAGATTCCGAAATCGAGAAATCAAGAGTTGCGATCAAATTAAAATGACAAGAATATACTTATCATTCAGATAGCTTTCGATGATGTAATCTTCAGAGTAATTGATACAAAAGAGTGATCGCCCCTTCTGTGTTGAACTGCAGAGCGAAAAGAAGAAAAAAAAATCGGGGAAGAAAATAATCTGAAATGAAATTATGTTCGAGTTCTCAAATTGAGTGTGGGAGAGAGAAAAACGCTTTCCTATTAGAAACCAGTTTTTTTGGGGGTTATCCCCCTCCTAAAAATTCTAGATATGAAAATTTTCATGGTTCTGGCATCTTTCTGCGGCTAAATCTCTATTTCCACCGGCCCTATTATCATTATTTGTCTTGATGTTGTGAACCCCTCGCCTATTATGATGGGATATTGTTCGAATTAAAGTTTCCTGCTTGCTGTTGTGCTTGATGGGAGCTTATAAGAGGTATTAAACCCCTTTTTCTTTGGGTATATTTTCAATCTAATGATGAGTCTAACCGGGATGTATTGGATTAAGATTTACCTGGATATTTAACAATCCTAAAATTCAGGTATTCAATTAGGATATGTAAGGAATCATTAAATATACATGGTATTCAATTTGGATTGTTTTAGATTTCACAAATATCCTAGATATTCAATTTATTAAGATTTCTTAGGATAGTTAAGGGACAAGATATACTTATAGGCAAAATTTGTATGTTATTATCTCATATCAATCTTAACCCAAACTACAATAGTTTCATGGATTATTGACAAATTTTGTTTTATCATAACATGCTATCTTTTTCCACCATCACCACTACAAACCACCACCACACACCACCAGCATAACCACCACCATCGACCACTGCCGCCACCACCAACCGTCACCGCCGCCACCATCACCGCCACACACAAACCACCACCGCCGCCACCAGCAACCATCACCGCCACCGCCACCACCACACCATACACACCAACCACCACCTCAACTTTTGGATCTTTTTTTTAAGGGAATCATCATGACTTTGGTTTTTTCAAATATATTACTAATTGGTAATATATTTTAATTTTTAAAAATGTAACCACTCCTAAGAAAAATCATTATCATCCAGAATCATATATCTATAAGAATCTTAAAGATTCTTTAAGAAACATTATAAATCCACTAGATTCGGGTAAAACTAGTATCCAATTTTATCTAGAAAAATCTTGATCCGATACACCCCTGTAAGGTTGTTATTTCTGCTGCCTTTCTATGTTGGCTTCTATGGGTTTTCATTAAAAGCATGCCATGTTCTTATACCTATGATTCATAACCCAAATCAATTTAAAACATTTTAAACCCGTCTGATTGTTGTTTATTCAACGTTCTTTCTCTCTATCTTTGATCCTGCTCCAACGCAATCACCGTCATGTTCAATCCTTTGAAATCTTTATTAAATGGGTTTTGATTCTACACAACAATTACTTATAATCTTCATATGCCTTTATTTCAAATTATCTTCATGTCTCTTCTCCCCTTGGCTTGTGTTGTTTCAGTATCTTGTTCTCCATTTACCCTATGGCACCATGGTCGTTTTCTGGGTTGGTAGCTCGTAGTTAATCCAACAAGAAACTGAAGTTTATATTTAAATGAACCTGAAGTTTGGAAAGTAATTTTATTTCTCTGTAACCAACAAGATACGTTTCCGGAAGATAGGTGTTGGTTGTTTCTTTAATCGTACAAATATAATCATCGGCTGAAGTATGATTTGGTTTTTAGTTTGGAAGGTTCAAGGTGGGTTCACTTTTGTTTACAAGTTAGTTTTACGGTTGAGTTTCATCATGATTTGGTACCTATGTTGTGCCAAGATTTTTAAAGATGAATTTCATCTTAGTTTCGTTCCTTTGTTAAGCCAAGATTCATTATTTGGATAATTTGGGATTATTATGAAGAAGTTTTCTATAGTCGAGCCAAGAAGATTTTGAGACGAACCACACACAAAGCAATACAAGCACTATCAGCAACCAACATATCAGCACTAAAGACATCCCAGGTGTTTTTGTTTCAATAAGTCATATCACAACATCATGCATTAAAACTAATTGGTCTCTTAAAGGGCCGGTGGAATCCCCACCATCGTTATCTTCATTACAACTTTAAATTTCTTGTAATCCGGTTATAGATGTATAAGTTTTCATTAGTCTGTACTAGCTTAGGAAGGTTACTTGTATTAGGTTGTTTGCCATTAGGCATCTTTGTAATCCCTATTCTGTATTTCCTTTGTTTTCCATGTTTTTTCTAGTTGTGTGTCTATGGGATCACTTGGAAGTTATAGATCAATCCAAAAGACAGATTTCGTTCGGGCAATACACCCCAATATATGGAATCAAATGTCTGATTAGCACCTTCAATCGACTGCATCGAATCCTACCACCATCGAAGTTCTTATGGGCACCGTCGTGCCCATTAAAAATACAGCTTTTCATGTGGAAAGCATTGACCGAAGGCTATTCGGCCTTAGACTCCAACATCTGCCCCCGATGCAACTCCGATCTGAAGACTGTTGTTCACATTCAGCTTCATTCTCATGTTGATGTAGATTCACGGGCTAGTAATCTATTTGTAATTGATGAATCATCGGGTATCGCATACCCTCGTGTAATAGCCACTTAGTAACTTAATAAAATTTATGCTTCAAAAAAAATGATATGAGTGTGATAACAAAGGCCTACCAAAAATGAAACGACGGGGCTTTCTTATCAAATTGCCTAAAAGCCCCTTGTCAAATATCCTCAAATCTGGCCTAGTTATGAATAAAATTATTTGATTTATAATTTTTCTTGTGATAGTTTTTAATTTACATAGCCTGTGCTTGAATGCTTTATCTTATTGCTACGTATGTTTATGGGATGTTTGATTTCAGTTTTCTAACCTTGATATTCGATCTCATAATGTTGTGAATCCTTATGGTTTGGGTGACTTTTTGATTTAGCAGGCCCATGTTGGTAGGCTTTATCAAAGGATCATGAGGGGTTCAGATAGAAACAATATGTGAAAAAGTCACAATATGTTGAATCGTTTGGTTTAGCATAAAAGCATATGTGTTTCGGGGTTTTCAACTTTTAATTGCAATAGTTAAAAACCAGTTTTCAACCTTTCTCTGGTAAAGGTTGGTTGTTGTTATTCTTTTGTTTTGCATAAGGATGACAACATAATGATATTTCGATATCAATTCTCCCTGAAAGAAGATGCAAACATATTGGAGAAGTGGATCGAAATTTTAGGTAACAATCTTGTTAGTTAATTATTTTCCTATTTAAGAAAAGCCTGATTTTATTGCGTTTATTTATTTCTTTTGCTTAACAAAATTTCGGTACAATTGATGTTTTATTCCATTATTTGTGTATGGATGTGTGTATGATTCAATTGGTTCTGGTTAAGAGAAACTATTGTTATCTTGTTTTATTGTGTGGCATCAATTGTTTAGGCTTACAAAATTTCGATGCAATTGCGGTGCTTTAACGTCTATGTTGTTTCAATTTCTTCCGATTGAGGTGAATAATTATGCAAGTTGATTTATTTGGTTTGTATGAATTGTTTACGTCTTAACAAAAAAAAAGGTTTACGGGATGAATTGTTTAGTCCAATTCGATTCCGGATAAGAGAAACTAAGTTAATTATGATCTTAGTTAGACTTATCAAAGTGGAGGTTTCGGTTATTCAAGTCTAATTGAATGCCTTAACAAGAAATACTAGTTAACTAACCTAGTACTTGTCTTGTTTAAAAGTTAAAGGTCTAAGTTATATGGATAATTAGAACCTGATAAGAAAAATAGAGTTATCTTTATTTTGGTCTTATCGAACAAGCGATTGTATTTTTACAATCCGTTTAGCAAAGGAACTAAGGTGCTTAGTTGATTTTCGGTTTGCTAAACTATTAGGGAAAATTTCTTCGGGCAATTGTTTCCTTGGTAACATATCAAAATAAATTACTTTGTAGTTTCGGTTTTGATATTGGTTATCAAAAATGGTGTGTGGAACGCTCGTGCTTAACTCTATAGGTTTGCAAGTCTATTTTGAGATTTGTAAGATCCTTTTAGTTTGTCCTTTATTTTTTCGTTTCTTTGTCATTTTGTGTTAAAAGGGGGAGAAATATATGGAGTAAACAAGTGAAACTGGTATTGATTTATATTGATTGGTATCACTAAAGGAAAGGACATTGTTGCTTAAACGTTTATCTAACGAAAGAGTAAAAGCATAGACTAAGGGGAAGTAACATATCATATACTTGTAGTTATATGGACTAGAAAGGGAATAACAAAGACATGCGGATTGATAAAATCTACTATCTTACCTTTAGGGGTAGTATAGGTTTGTCATTATAATGTCAACAACGGCATTTAAGGACTGAATGCATATAGGTTATTGTGTTGTTGAATTCGGGAATCAAGCGTATGTGTAATGAATTCTTGTAATTTGTTTATCTACATGATGCAAGAGTTTTGTCACTAAAATTGACAAAGGGGGAGATTTTAGAGCATAGCTCGGTTGAACCCACCAAGTGTTGGTATGTCAAGTTTGGTTGTCATACTTCAGTGATCCAAAACTCATTTTAAGAGTCACTTGATTATGTACTAGAGTCAACTTCGTATAGGTTAGCTTGAAAGTATTAGTATATGAGACATTACAAGTATTGTGAAGACTTGAAGAAGTGAAGAAGTAAGGAGTTGCAACGACAACATCATCCTTCCACTTGAGTTAGTGATATTTGACTTGAACTGTTTAATTCCCTAAACGTATCTTTCAAGCCGTGCATATTGAAAACAAAACTTTGTAGATAAGACATCGACATAATCGTTTGAATGCTATTGTGATTATGTATGGGTATAAGGTGAATATTTCATCCTAGGAAACAATGTTTTACATTTTTTTAAGGAAGTAAATTCATGAACTTGCTTTGTGAATCGAAAGAGAAATCCCATGCATTATTGGTATTGTTATTCATTGCATATCTTTTAAACTACCAATATGTGTGATTAGTATAACCGCTCATGACTTGTTTATGTTCTTGGTAAAACTATTCTCAAAGGCCTGACTTTTGTATTGGTATGACTTTTATTAGTGAAACCGATCTTAAGTAATCACCTGAGATGGTATGATCGATTTTCTGTTATTGGTATGACCGACTCTGGGTAAAGGGAAACCTATCATAGTAAGAGGTGAAACCTATCACAAAGGGGAATCGATCCTTGTATGAGATGAACCAAGCTTTTAGCAGAAAGGGGAATCGATCCTATGGACATGTGCAACACGCTTTTAGGCAAAGGGGAACCGATCTTATGGACATGTGCAGCAAGTGAAAGTTAGATACCATATATATGTGGGGAACCGATCCTAGTACCTAGTCAACCGAATTTTTGGAAAGCTAATGTGACTATGCACAGTACTCACATGGAGGTAGAACCGAAACTTGTTTTAGTAGAACCGTGAAACCCATGATTTGTGATTGAGTGTTCTTGATCAATCACATAGTTCTTGAAAGTCATATGAACCAATTCTAAACTTGTTTGGAAGTGTGGCAAATCTGTTTCAAGATTGTAAGGATGAAAGAGGACTTACAAAGTAAGGATGTCAACATACTTTGAACATGTGCAGTAACGCTTATCTTTAATTGTTCAAAGTTACTCCTTAATAGCTAAAGGAAGAAAATTTCGGATCGAATAAAATAAATTGAAAATCTTTTACTTAAGGTTTTTAATTTTATGAAAATTAGTAATGTGCATTTACTAGTTTGAGATTTTCCAAGAGATTTTCGGTCAATATTTGGACAAAGCATTTCCAGAAATTATGGAAACCGAATCTGGAATATATTGCATATCTTGAGAATATTTTCGGTTTTGGAAATTCCTTGGTGTCCAAACTTTCTTGGTCTATAAATATCAAAGTTTGCATTTCGAGCAAACTAATCCTCGTACAACAAGTACTATCTCAGTTGTGCTGCTACTGGTGAAGCAGCATATTCAGAGAGGAGAGTAACCTAATTAGGTGAAATCTCTTACGACCGTTCAGTTTAAATTCTTCTTTGGGATTGAGAAGCTCTATTAGTACCGTTGGTGGGAAACTAGATAATTGCGGTTTATATTTTGTTTTCAATTGATTTGATTGACTAACGGTGGTTGAACTTTGATTGCACCTAGTTTGTTTATGCTTGATAATCTTTTCTTCTGATATAAGATTCACTCAAACTAGATCAAATTTTCGACGGGGATCTTTGAACTGTTTGTAGATCTAAAGACGTCTTGTGATAATCCATTGTTAACAAACTCCATTATGTGCTTGATTGATCAAAAGAGATTCAAGTTGATTGTGTGGAGGTGTTTATTGAATATCTAAGAAGATTTGAAGACAAAGAATACTTTGAAGATTTCAGATTTGGGATTCATAATCTTTGGTGTGCACAATACTTGTTTCGGTAAAAGAGGATCCAACTATAATCGGTTTATCCTTGTGGTAGATTAGATTGATTAGTTGTGTAGATCGGCATCAATATAATTCTTTGTAATTAAAAGTATTGATTGCAAAATCTTAACAATTACTTTTGTAGTTGATAATAAGATAGATCTACGAACCTGGCGAAGGAGTTTATTGAGATAAACAGAAGAGCCTTTGTCGAACTCACATCACTTGGTTGAAAAGAGTTGATACCAAACAGATTTTTTGTTCCTTTACTGTTTGGAATACGAACCAAAGGAATTGTTCCAAGTACGTAACTTATTACAGGTTGGAGGCGTGGGAATACAGACGGAACTAGGTGAAGTATATGTTTAGTTGCTTGGTCTCAACTATACGAAGTTGGTTTGATTTTGTATAACGGCTTAATCTTGAGAGTACTCAATTCTGGACAGGGTCCCGGGGTTTTTTCTGCATTTTCGGTTTCCTTTTTAACAAAATCTTGCTGTGTCATTTACTTTTATTTTCTGCAATTATAATTGATGTTATTATAATTTAAAGTAAATTACACAGATGTTAATTCCTATTTACTTGATAAGTAATCCTATTGTGTTTGGTTAAGTATGAACCTTTTATCAAGTAAACATACTTCTTTGTTGTTTTGTCTCGATCTTGTATCCATAGACGATCACACGAAGTGTGAACCGATTTGTTGTATTGTCTCGACTCAGTCCATAGACAATCACTTTCGGAGAAAGGACTTATAGATGGAAAAGTTTTAGATTGAGGTATATTTGGGCACCTTCATCTTCTCAACATGCTTGACTGTAACAGTACCTGCTTCTAATAAATTTTTCCTCCTCCAAGTTGATTGCTTAGCTTGCATATTATCTACTAAATTAAAAGACTTTGGTTTTGATCTCCTCAAAATTAATTGCATACCAAAGTATTCTCTTTAACGCCCATTCTTTGGACTCCGAGTTTTTTAGGGATGATTCCGGAGAATCTATTTAGCAAATTTGCACTGAAGTGAACGCTAGATTTATTGAAGTTTATAGTTTTCTGAAAAACGGGGGTATAACAACCACACCCAATAATTCTTTTGGAAATCTGTATGGAATAAACTCCAATATAATTCTGAGAGAACCAACTTAAAAGTGAGACTCAATCAAGAAATATATCAAGGAGCTTTGTCTCTTTCACAACACAATCAGCAAATCGAACAGATAGAAATTCGTGAGCTTAACTGATATGAGAAATAACTTGGAGGGTACCAACGACCAATACCCAAATGTCAATTGATGTGATTTCAAGTTGTTGTATTAATAGGTTCGTTGAGACTTGTGAAAGCAATAAATTTTAGACTTATAAAACTTAAAAAATAAAGAAAACTTATTGCAAAATTGATTTCAAGATATTAAAAATAACCAAGACACTGATTCCCCTATTACACATGAATGAATGTGGTAAATAACCACAAACTCTAATTATATTTTAAGTCCCTTATTTCTTAACTCACAAATAATCAGGAAAATTCTCAAATATTAATTGTATTCCCTAAGCATAGATTATCAATTGACTAAACAAAGTATAACCTATCAGATTGAATCACAACTAATTAAGAAAATTAAGCAAACAATTTAAAACTCTGCAAAAGCAGTGATTGAGTGAATTATAAATTAAAAATTAGAGAAAATAAAATAGTTACCAATTATTCATGCGTAAATAGCTTCCTCATTGCCTTGGCTGTGGGAGAATTAGCTCATCATCATGTTGGAAACACGCTCAAAATTCATTTTTATTGCTCAAAGGGTTTACAAATGATGAAATGGGTGAAAATGATTAAAACCGGGTTTGTAAAAATTATATTTGTTACAAGCCGAACTGTTACAGGGAACGATAAAACCTAACTGTCGTTGTTACTGTAGCAAAACGATTGTCTCTGGGGTCTTTTGTCCTTCGTGTTCTTGGATAGAAGCAGAAATGGTGACTCTCAACAACTCCAATTTCTCGCCTCTGCGGTGTTCAAAACTCTCCCAAACTCTCCGTAACCCTTCTCTGACTCTCAGCACCCTTTAAATACTCTTCAGAAACCAAAATACTCGACAATAACTCCATATAATCTTCATTGATTACTCTTATTCTCTACTTCATAGTCACAAGAAGAGTTTCCTTTTTCAACTCCTTCACGCGTCTGCATGTACTCTGCATACTCTCAACAGACTCATACACATTCTATAAGATGGTTTGCACGCTGGAAACACACACAGACCTTCCCAAAATATCTCGGAAATTTTACCGAGAGAGATTGCCCTGTTTTGTCGAGATTATATGAAATCTTCTCCTTCAATCGAATTTAAATCTCTTACCAATCATGTTTAGTCGGAACAGGTTGGTATCAAACCACAACAGGCAACAAATCCGGCCAAATCACAATGCAGAATCCGACAAAATCATGTTGAAAAATCCCGTGAATATCAAACACCCCTGTCTTGCTCCGAATGGATTATCCAGCAAATTTTAGCTAACTCCAAAGCCCATACCATCCCTGTCTATCTGAACTGAGCCCATCCAACAAATTCAACCATTGAATCTCCTGAAATCACGTCCAAAAGGTTAATCCTGATTCTGCCAGTCGCATGCAATGCTTACCCGCCAAAACTGATTTTTTGAAATGAAGAAGAAGGTGTCCCTTAACCAAATCCGTGGGTGCCGAATAACCAGTGGGGTGTAAACAATGGAGAAGGTGCCCCTTAGTAATGATGTGCCCCTTATCCAAAACTGGGGTCCATTTAGCAATTGCCCTTTGAGGGTTCCTTCATCAACTTTTCGAGCCGAATTCTCCGAAAATATTTATTTCCCAAAAATACCTACAAACACACAAAACACCATAATAAGTACAAAATGAGTACCAACAATACAGAAAATTTAGGACAACTTAGACACAAAAATGTGTCTATCAAATACCCCCAAACTTATTATTTGCTAGTCCTCGATCAAAACTAATCTAGAAAATAAAATCCTAACTCACTAGGTGGCCCTAATGACCGAGATATAGTCTCGGGAGGGTTTACCAGAGGTGTACCCACAAAACCTTTATTCCAGACCCTGACTATCTACGCAGAACCTTGAAAGGCACTAAAGAATCTCCTTGGTTGGCATACAATCATTGACTATAGGAGGAAGTACTCTGATACGAAATTCCAATTGATGTACACGAGTTTGCACTCAAGCATACTAAAATTCATATATAAGTGACAGAGCTCTACTCAGATAGTTTCTGGACATCATAACCGGAGTCAACCAATCAAATGGAAAGATTAAGAAGATGGATGTAGAGAAAAACGTAGATGGTTTTGATGTTGACTAAGGTGAACGGTGTTTCCCATATCTGTCTGAAGGCCACTACTAGGATGAACCTATCCTAATGGACTGAGATACTAGTTTGGACTAATATCAACACAGTGGCATATACAAGGGAACCAGTGGTTGATAAACCTAACTCTAGGTCAACACAGCTGGCATATACAAGGGCACCAGTGGTCGACTTTATTGAATTTATTCCGGTTGGTCTGATGGTCTGGTCTCAATTTTTTTTTTTTTATATCTCAATCACTCTATTTCACCTAGCAATGGTAACAACTTGAATCGTGTGCCCCACCAAATCACTTAAGAAATAAAAACATAAGGGATTAGGATTCAACGAGATATGGCGAAACTACCATGTTTTTTTTTGTTTTTTTTTTTAATTCTAACACCTGAGCTCTGTGCTTTTATGAATAGACTCTTTAGATGTTTCCATCTAATCAGATTGGTTCCTCAACTCCTACAACCAAGATGTCCCATCCACTTAGATTGGTTAGTGCCAACCTTAATAAGCATAAAATTCTAGGCTCTGGAGTTTATTTATTGCAACTAAAAGCTAACAAAAAGTTTCTTCCCACCCCCAAACTTAAATCTAACATTATCCTCAATGTTTCTAATGAAATAGCAATACCAAAAAGTAAAGTAACATGAGGAATCAGTAAAGAGAGGAGCCGGAAAGATAGTACCTGGGTGAAGAGAGAAATCAAAAACTAATATACAACATACAATCGCCTCGATGGTCAATCAAGGGTAAACAGGGTCCTCCAGAGGGACCTCCTCAACGTCACCTGTAGGAAAAGGCTCTAAAAAGAGTTTCAATCTCTGACTGTTAACCTTCGAAGAACTACTACCATCCGGTGTCTCGATCTCAATAGCTCCATGAGGAAAGACACTGCGAACAATAAAAGAACCCGTCCACCGAGAACGTAACTTCCCAGGGAAAATATGCAAGCGGGTATCATACAGAATAACTTTTTGACCTGGAGAAAATGACTTCCTTAAAATATTTCTATCATGCACAAGTTTCATTTTGTTCTTATACTCCTTCGCACTATCGTAAGCATCTATATGAATCTCTTCCAACTCATTGAGCTGGAGTTTCCTATGGGATCCTGCCTTGTCAAGTGAAAAATTTAGCTGCTTAACATCGCAATAAGCTCTATGTTCTAACTCAACATGTATATGACATGCCTTGCCATACACAAGCCGATAAGGCGACATTCCAGTGGAGGCCTTAAACGCAGTACGGTTAGCCCATAAGGCATCAGTAAGCCTAGACGACCAGTCTTTCCGATTAGGATTAACTGTTTTCTCTAATATGCGTTTTATCTCCCTGTTGGAAACCTCTACCTGACCACTATTCTGCAGATGATACGGGGTATCTACCTTATGTGTAATACCATATTTCTTCATCAGAAGCCTAAAAGGTCCATTACAAAAGTGCGACCCTCCATCACTAATTATAGCTCGCGGTGTACCAAAACGTGTAAGTATATTATCTTTCAAGAACTTAACCACAACCCTATGGTCATTGGTTTTACATGCAACTGCCTCAATCCACTTAGATACATAGTCTACAGCGACAAGGATGTATAAGTTACCAAAAGAATTCAGAAACGGACCCATAAAGTCTATACCCCACATATCAAAGACCTCAACAACTAAAATAGGGTTCAAGGGCATCATGTTCCTACGGGAAATGGTTCCTAATTTCTGGCAACGCTCATAAGTAACACAGTGACTATGGGAGTCTTTAAACAACGAAGGCCAATAGAATCCACACTGAAATATCTTAGCAGCAGTCTTCTTAGCACTAAAGTGACCCCCACAAGCATGATCATGACAAAAGGAAATAATACTGGACTGGTCACTCTCAGGTATACATCTCCTAATAATCTGGTCTGGACAAGTGGTCTGCTACTACATTTTTGGCACCCTTTTTGTCTCTAGTGTCTGGAGAAAACTCTTGCAACAAAAGGATCCACCTAATCAATCTAGGTTTCATATCCTTTTTAGACAGAAGATATTTCAAAGCAGCATGATCAGTATATATTACGATCTTAGAACCTAAGAGATAGGGTCTAAACTTGTCTAAGGCAAACACAATGGCTAACAGTTCCTTCTCGGTAGTGGTATAGTTCAACTGGGCATCATTCAGAGTTTTGCTAGCATAGTAAATCACATGAAGTAATTTATTTTCTCGCTGACCTAGCACAACACCAATAGCATAATCTGAAGCATCACACATGATCTCAAAGGGTAGGTTCCAGTTGGGTGCCTGGACTATGGGGCGGTAGTGAGTAAAGTCTTAAGCTTCTCAAAAGCCTCTAAACAAGCATCATCAAAGACAAACTTAACATCTTTTGCAAGCAAATTGCAAAGAGGTCTAGAAATCAAGCTAAAATCCTTAATGAATCGACGATAAAAACCTGCATGCCCTAAGAATGACCTAATATCTCTTACGGTTTTTGGGACCTGTAAAGTTTTAATAAGGTCAAATTTGGCTTTATCTACCTCTATACCCTTCGAAGATACGATATGCCCTAAAACAATTCCTGAATGAACCATGAAGTGACATTTCTCCCAATTAAGCACTAAATTATTTTCCTTACACCTAGTCAAAACTAATGACAAATGATGCAAGCACTCATCGAAAGACGAACCAAACACTGAAAAATCATCCATAAAGACCTCTAAGAACCGTTCTACCATGTCAGAAAATATGCTCAGCATACAACGCTGAAAGGTCGCAGGGGAATTACATAGCCCGAAAGGCATGCATCTATACGCAAAGGTACCAAAGGGACAGGTAAAAGTGGTTTTCTCTTGGTCTTCTGGGGCTATGACAACCTGATTATAACCGCAGTATCCATCTAAAAAGCAATAATGGCTACGTCCAGCTAATCTCTCTAGCATTTGGTCGATGAAGGGAAGGGGAAAGTGGTCCTTCCAAGTGACCTTGTTCAATTTCCTATAGTCAATACAGACATGCCAACCCGTGGTCACCCGGGTTGGGATTAACTCATTGTTATCATTCTGGACTACAGTAATACCGGATTTCTTGGGAACAACCTGAACGGGGCTGACCCACTTACTGTCTGAAATGGGGTAGATAATGCCTGCATCTAACAGCTTAAGAACCTCGGTTCGAACTACTTCTTTCATATTAGGGTTCAATCGACGTTGCATCTCCCTAGAAGGTTTGGTGTCACTCTCTAAATAGATATGATGTATACAATCAGTAAGACTTATACCCTTAATGTCTGCTATGGTCCACCCTAAATCTTCCTTGTTATTCTGAAGGACGGTCACTAGCCTACTTTCCTGATCACTATCCAAGTCGGATGCTATAATCACAGGTAAAGTTTCAGATGGGCCTAAAAACACATACTTCAGGGAATCTGGTATTGGAAAAGGTCCAACTTAGGAGGCTTTTCTAATGAAGGAACTAGGGTAGACTTAGAAACTGATAGAGTTCGAACTTAGGTTTCCATCCATTACTAGTGTCTATAAAAGGGGTTGAATCTAACAAAGCATTCACCTCGTTAATCACATCGTCATCATCAAAATCAATCCCAAAGTGTGTTAGGCATTTCTCTAATGGATATTCTAACAAAGTGTTTGGTAATGACTCCTCGACTAATGTTCCTATCATGTTCACCTCTTCTATGCTCGAGTCATCTAGTTCAAAGGGTAGCTTACTAATATTAAAAATGTTCGGCTTAATAGTCGTATTACCAAAAGACAAATTCATAAAACCATTTCGACAGTTAATGATCGCATTGGATGTAGCTAAAAACGGGTGACCTAAAATCACTGGTATTTGGTTTTATGGTTCAGGGACAGGTTGGGTATTTAGGATAACAAAATCCACTGGATAAATAAACTTGTCGACCTCAATAAGAACTTCCTCGATCACACCACGAGGAATTTTAACGGACCTATCAGCTAACTGAAGTGTCATCTGGGTAGGTTTCATATCACCAAGTCCTAGCTTAAGGTATACATGGTATGGGAGTAAGTTCACATTGGCTCCTAAGTCAAGCAAATCTTTCTCGACACGGTATTTACCTATTGTGCAAGAAATAGTAGGGGACCCTGGGTCTTTATACTTAGGAGTAGTGGTATTCTGGATAATAGAACTCACATGACTAGCTAGAAAGGCTTTCTTCTGGACACTAAGTTTTCGCTTTCGCGTACACGTATCCTTAAGAAACTTGGCATAAGCAGGAATCTGCTTAATCGCATCTAACAATGGGAGATTGGTAATAACCTGCTTAAAAACCTCCAATATATCACTAAAGTTGGACTCCCTCATAGTTGGAACTAGCAGCTGAGGGAACGGGGCTTCGGGAACAAAGCAGGGATCAGCAGGACCCTCATTGGTCTCTTTGGAGACTCTATCAGTCTCCTCATTTTCTGGCTCAGAAGGGTGAACTACAGCATGTTCATTATCAGGCATGGCAACCTTATTGTAAACTTTCTTTCCACTGCTAAGGGTTGTTATATAATTCACATGATTGTACGATTTCTCTCCTTTAGGGTTAGGATCAGTTTGACTAGGGAACCTTCCATCTTCTCTTTCACTAATAAACTTAACTATTTGGCCGACCTGAAGTTCAATTTAGCAAGAGACTGGGAATTATTCTTAAAATTCTGCCTGGTTTCTTCTTGAAAACCATAGTGGTTCTTTGATAACATCTCATGGTTCTTTGATAACATAGTAAGAGTTTCTTCTAAGGTGGAGATATTTTTCTCATTCTGAAACTGTGGTTGACTTGAAGAGTTCTTAGCATAACCAAAACCTAGGGGAGGATGAGAATTACTAGACTGTCCTTGATTCTGACCCTTAGACCAAGAAAAATTAGGATGGTTTCTCCAACCAGGGTTGTAAGTCTCTGAGTATGGGTCAAACTTTTGACGGTTCTCAAAACTAGCATTGTTATAGACAACATGGGCTTGCTCTTGACTAACCTTATCTTCCTAAAACGAGTTATTGGTTCTACTCCACAACTAGACACTTGAGAGTCTTTAAACCTATCATCAGGTTCAACAAGAGACCAATGTTTAGGATGATTCAATTCTAAAGCTTCTAACCTTCTAGACAAAGCAGCAAACTTAGCATCTGACCCGAATCTTGTATCTACCACATTGGTGCTACTTCTATTCACCAAGAGTATTTTGGGGGGTTCAACATAAGACTCCCACTGTTGGGATTTTTCAGCGACAGCTCCTAAGAAGGTAAAAGCATCATCAACACTTTTACTAGTGAACTAACCAGCACACATATACTTGACCATGGCTTTAGTTGAGTAGTCTAAACCATCATAAATAATCTCTACGAGTTTCATCTTATCAAATCCATGGTGAGGAAACTGGGATAGGAGATCATTGAATCTCTCTACAAACCTATAAAGAGACTCTCCCTCTTGTTGCACACTAGCACTAATTTTCTGCCTAACAGCTACAGTTTTATGCTTAGGGTAAACTTTCATATAGAAAGAAACGATAAGTTTCTGCAATGTTTCAATGGATTCAGATGGTAGGTTTTTCAGCCAGGTCTTGGCTTTATCTCTCAAGGAAAAGGGAAACAACTTAAGTTTCAAGACTTCATCAGTAAGGTATTTTATTCTAATTGTCCTACAAATTTCCTCAAAGTCCCTAATATGAAAATAAGGGTTCTCATCATCTTTCCCTAAGAATGTAGGGATCATCTGAAGAATACTAGGTTTTATCTCGAAATTAGCCGTAGTGGCTGGCAATTTAATGCACGAGGCTCGGGTGGACCTAGTTGGGAACATGTTATCTTTCAAAGTTGCCATCGCTGGCACAGCTGAAGTACTAGGGGTATTTTCCTCACGAAGAGAGAGATTCTCAAAACTGAAGTTTCCAAAAACAGCGCTATCAAAAGAAGAGTCTTCGAGCTCCCCGCTTCCACAAGAAGAACTACTAGGTTTTTCACTAATCAATCGACCTATATTATCTCTTTTCAAGCCCGTTCTCTAATGACCTCGGGCGTACACTATAAAAACAAATAAAAGAATCCTAAAGGAAGGGAGGTTCTAAGCAAACACAAAGCAGGCTGACTCCACCAAAGCAAACCTAAAGATTTCTTGCAAACAAAAAGCATGATGGCTCCACTTAGATTGTTTCTAGACCAGCTTCTATTCTTTCGAAAAGGAACTCGTTACAATCTGAGAAAACCTCTCTGGAATCAATCTGAATTAAAATAAGTTGAATAGAGACGAGGGAAGCTGCATGGAGCTTTGATACCAAGGCCTCACCGGCGTTACAAGGCGGCGTATTCAACTCACAGAAACCATCATGAACTTCAAGGTATGCTCAAAAGAGTAACCAATATTTTTCGAACGACTTTCCTATTAAGCTCGTTACCCTATAGGTCTCGTTCTAGTCAAAATTTTAGGCTTAGGTTCGCATTTGGTTTCGTTTTCCTAAGGTGGGCAAGAAGAGAACGGTGATGAAATCCGAACCCTTATCTTGTATGGACAGTCCTTGCCCTTTACTAGGAAATTAAAGCAGCCGTTTTCAATTCCTCAGCATATATGCAAACGAAGGAATACAGTAAACCCGCTGACAGGGGATTCACGGGTGTTTAGAAAAACTTACCTCCCGTACCGGACGGGGGATGAACCGCTAAAGTCGACTCGGGCCACGACTCATATTTCATGTACGAACCCGAGGGGCTGAGGCGATATCGTAATTGTCGTCCTTCTCTGCAAACAATTTATATTTAAACTACCCTTTCGTAGAGTTAAAAAAATAAAGTCCCAAAGTCCACAGTCCAAAGTCCAAAAATAAAGTACAAAAGAAAAAGATAATCTAAAAAAATAAAAAATTGTCTCTTTCTCTTTTTTTTTTTAATTAATTTTTATTCTTCTTTTCTTTCGCTCCTTTCGCTTTTCTTTTACTCCAAATCTTTAAGTATTCACCAAAAGCTTTGGCAAATTTTTCTTTCGTTCCAAACTCCAAAATCTGTAAGGAAAAGAAAAAAACCCAAAAACGTAAAGAAGAACAAATAAAATAAAAAGGAAAAACAAATAAAAACCTAAAAAAAAAAATCTAAAAACTCTAGTCTAAAGACAAGTTTGCGTCGGCGGCGCCAAAAATTGATGTGATTTCAAGTTGTTGTAATAATAGGTTCATTGAGACTTGTGAAAGCAATAGATTTTAAACTTATAAAACTTAAAAAATAAAGAAAACTTAATGCAAAATTTATTTCAATATATTAAAAATAACCAAGACATTGATTCCACTATTACACATGAATGAATGTGGTAAATAACCACAAACTCTAATTATCTTTTAAGTCCCTTATTTCTTAACTCACAAATAATCAGGAAAATTCTCAAATATTAATTGTATTCCCTAAGCATAGATTATCAATTGACTAAACAAAGTACAACCTATCAGATTGAATCACAACTAATTAAGAAAATTACGCAAACAATTAAAAACTCTGCAAAAACAGTGATTGAGTGAATTATAAATTATAAATTAGAGAAAATAAAGTAGTTTATTCATGCGTAAATAGCTTCCTCATTGCCTTGGTTGTGGGAGAATTAGCTCATCATCATGTTGGAAACACGCTCAAAATTCATTTTTATTGCTCAAAGGATTTACAAATGATGAAAATGGGTGAAAATGATTAAAACCGGGTTTATAAAAATTATATTTGTTACAAACCGAACTGTTATAGGGAACGATGAAACCTAACTGTCGCTGTTACTGTAGCAAAACGACTGTCTCTGTGGGTCTTTTGTACTTCGTGTTCTTGGACAGCAGCAGAAATGGTGACTCTCTCCAATTTCTCGCCTCTGCGGTGTTCAAAACTCTCCCAAACTCTTTGTAACCCTTCTCTGACTCTCAGCACCCTTTAAATACTCTTCAGAAACCAAAATACTCGATAATAACTCCATATAATCTTCATTGATTACTCTTATTCTCTACTTCATAGTCACGGGAATAATTTCCTTTTTCAACTCCTTCACACGCCTGCATGTACTCTGTATACTCTCAACAGACTCATACACATTCCATAAAAAGATTAGCACGCTGGAAACACACACAAACCTTCCCAGAATATCTCAGAAATTTTCCCGAGAGAGATTGCCATGTTTTGTCGAGCTTATATGAATTTCAATCGAATTTAAATCTCTTACCAATCCTGTTTAGTCGTAACAGGTTGGTATCAAACAAAAACAGGCAACAAATCCGACCAAATCACAATGCAGAATCGGACAAAATCATGTTGAAAAATCCCGTGAATATCAAACTTCCCTGTCTTGCTCTGAATGGATTATCCAGCCAATTTTATCTAACTCCAAAGCCCATACCATCCCTGTCTAACTGAGCTGAGCCCATCCAACAAACATCAGCCATTGAATCTCATGAAATCACGTCCAAAAGGTTAATCCTGATTCTGCCAGTCGCATGCAATGCTTTCCCGCTAAAACTGATTTTTTGAAGTGAAGAAGAAGGTGCCCCTTAACCAAATCCTTGGGTGCCGAATAACCAGTGGAGAAGGTGCCCCTTAGTAATTGAGGTGCCCCTTATCCAAAAATGGGTCCATTTAGCAATTGCCTTCCGAGGGTGCCTTCATCAACTTTTCGAGCCGAATTCTCCGAAAATTTTTATTTCACAAAAATACCTACAAACACACAAAACACCATAATAAGTACAAAATGAGTACCAACAATACAGAAAATTTAGGACAACTTAGACACAAAAATGTGTCTATCATCAATCAAGTTCCATCCAACAATCAAGGTCAGATTTATCAATTATATAAACAAATATAATGCGGAAAAGAAATAACACACAGACACCGGAAATTTTGTTAACGAGGAAACCACAAATGCAGAAAAACCCGGGACCTAGTCTATATATGAACACCACACTGTATTAAGCCGCTACAGACTCTAGTCTACTACAAGTTAACTTCAGACTGGAATGTAGTTTATCTCCTGACCAAGTCTCACACCGATTAAGGTACAACCGCGTTCCTTACACCTCTAGAACCATGTAGGATTCTGCGCACTTGATTCCCTTAGATGATCTCGCCCACAACTAAGAGTTGCTACGACCCAAAGTCGAAAACTTATAAACAAATCTTTCTCCCACATATATGTTTATCCTTTATTATGTTTTTGTTCTATCTTTTGATACAAATATCAAGGTGAACATGAACCAACTAATAATCCGGTATTATACTCTCGAAGAGTTTGTCAATTTTGAAAAGTATAAGAGAATCTCAAAGGAAGAAGACGAGTCATTCATCCATGCTTCTCAAGCTGGCCAAGTTTTCTACTGCAGTGATTTGACAAGAAAGCATAGGAATCTGGTTTTGGAATCTCCCGTAAGATCAGACCCCCATATGAATGATTTTAAAGATCCATATGTTTTCACTGCGACCTCTAGTGATGCTCCATTGATTTCAGAAATTGTTGGAGATGATGAGTATTGGAATGGAATTGCAGAGGTAATAATGCTTTATTTTTGGACTTGTTTATTTATTTGTTCATTTTTTATTCTTCTTTATGTAAAAAGAGATTTGAACATTCATTCGCTTTTTGATGTTGTCAGGGAGATGATGAGTACTCGGATGTAGATGCTCAGGTAATACTGCTCGTCTCAGTAAATTTCTTGAGAGCTTTTTTTCTTCTTACTTGATGAGCGATTAATTCTTACATATTTACTACCCAAAATATATATTGTTGGTGCTTATTTTGGTATATATTGTGTTTTTGTAGGTAAATGAATAAAATGGGCTCTTCCAAGAAAATCGGCTAAACCTAGGATTCCAAGAAGAAAATATGGACTACGGAGTACATGAGTCGTGGATACTTTTGGATATAAATGGGATAGGCCCAATTTAAGTTAGTGAAGGAGATGATAGGCTGAAGTTGGTTTAAGAAATTAACATGCTCGGGCATTTTGGTCTCGTGGATTTTAGGATGAAAGACTTGGTGATTAGTTCTCGAAGGATTTAGGAGGTATCACGTAAAATGAAAATTCCTACTCAATAATTAATGTACGAGGTATGTCTACATGGTGGAGGAAGAAAATAAACTAAATATCTTTTGCAACTAAAGAAGATTGATTTTGAGCATAAGATCAGTATGTGCTCATATAATATTTTCTTTCCCATGAAAATAAAAGCAAGTGGTCGGACATGTGGCGAGTCTTTATTAGATGATATTGTGTATTCTTAGACAAGTGGCACACTCCCATTGGGCATGACATGTGGAAGATAATTAAAAGAGGAAGGTTAGATTTTGTTGAAATCTATATATTGATGTCGAGAACAGGAAACCAGGGGAGTTATTGGAGAGCCGGTATCCAGTTTCACAATTTTCTTTTATTTCTTCTATTTAGTTTTCTTTATAATAATGAGGAACTAGAATCACATGCTGGGATTATGGAGGAAGCGTTGTTCCAATAATAAAGTGGTATTTTCTTATTTATTATTGAAATTTCTTTATGATTATTTGCACTGAACTATAATTGATTATAATATTTTGATTAATTAGTTGTGTTCTCTCTTGATGGTGCATGCTTAGCTTAGAGCTATTGATGTTCCATACTTGCGATTAACAATTAATATTTCAGAAATCTAATATTGGCAATATCTTAGAATCAAATTGAACGTATGAATTGCATAAATATTGTTGTTAACTGAATCACTTAAAAATTGGTCAATGGTGGAATCCATAGTCTCAGTTCTTTCCATAATCTTAAATCTTAAATCAATCTTCACAAGTCCGAGAGAACGACAACCTTCTTACCACTATATAAAATTCGATCATTACTATACATGCTTGTTAAATTTATTATAGTCGATACTTTATAGCAACAGATGTTTATCAGTATTAGACTATGCAGTGGTTTGGTTCCAAACTGTTAGAGCATTGCTCGGTCGAACTCGCATGCGTTGTTATCTCAAGCATGTTTGTCAATGTTAGTGATCAAAACTATAAGTCTTGATTTCTAGTTTATCATAGCTAAGTCTCGGACTAGGATAGAAAGTGTAATTGAGCTCAAGGACTTCATGGCGATTCATCATACAAGTAGAAGAACTACTCAAGGAACAGGTGAAACTTCTAGATAAAAAGGTATGTGAAGACTTGAACTTATCTATCACTCAAAAGTATATCTACTCTATCTCCTACTCTTTGAGACAAGAAATCGTATGATATATATATAGACTTTGATTATACACATTTGGTATTTCGAGTCGAGTATACCTCACCTATCTATATCTCGAAATATGAGTTGGTAAGCTTTTCACTTTAACCAAGTTCATCTTTACCATGTGACGAAAGTCATGATATGTTTCAATCATCTTGAAAATTTCTTTGATGAGAAATGGTGTAACAACTAGATTACGTCCTCTAAGAATGTTTGAATGATTGAAATGAGAGTTTAGATTACATAACCAATGATGGACATAAGCATTGTTGTGGAAACACATTTATGTATAAGTCATATTCCTTGAACCAAAGTTTTCAAACTTTGTTGATCAAGAGAACCGGAAGAATGGCGTGAGACAAGTCCGCGAAATACCGAAGTTCTCAAACCCGAGAATTTCTGTTGGAGTTTGTAAACTCTGTCCGTAACTTAAGTCCGCGAACCTAGTCTGCGAACTTGAGAAGGTTATATATCTGAAGATGATTTCTGAACTTCAACTTAAAAAGACTAAGGAATGTAGTTTGCAAACTGTGTATAAAAGTTCATGAACCGATTCAAGTGAATCAAATCATCTTTGCTTCAATTGTGTTTTATGTAGTACATGAGATTTCCTTGCAATTGAACAACTCTCTAACTAGTTCATTTGAAATCATTTGAACTAGTTAAGGTGAAGAAGAACGTGGTTGGTATAGAATGCTCATATGGCTAACCTTTTGGTTAACTATTGTTGAACCAACAAGTGCATACGTTTGGGTAGGTTAACAAACCTGGAAGCGTGCATTGTCAAGAGTGTGTAATAAGCTAAGTTTGCAATCTAACGGTTGAGAAATATTAGCTTGAATCTAAATCAAGTTTTCATCTAATGGTGGACATTGATTGCTTTGTTATCAAGGTAACTTAATTGCAAACCCTAATTTGAAAGACTATATAAGGAGAACTCTAGTATCTGTGCGAAACTAATCCCCATACCTCACGTGTGATACTAGTTTGCATACTAGAGTCGGTTCTCCTTTAACCTTTGGTTTTATTTTTCTAAAACTAGGTTAACAACATAAAGACTTCATTGGGATTGTGAAGCCAGACTGATACTATTTTTATCATAGTTGTGTGATCTGATGTTGCATCTTCTATCGTACGAGTACAATCAGATTGATTGGATTGAGATTGATATCTCCGATAGGCAAGATATAAAAAGTAATCACAAACATCTTCGTCTCATTGTTTGTGATACCACAACATCTTGTTTCGCTACCATACGATTAAGATTGTTGTGAGGTGATTGATAACTCTAGGCTGTTCTTCGGGAATATAAGACCGGATTACCAATTGGTTCCTGTTCACCTTGATTATTATCAAAAGACGGAAAAAAAACCTTTTAGGGTTTATCTGTGGGAGACAGATTTATCCTTTGGTAGATTTGTCTGTGTGAGACAGATTTGTCTATTGTCAAGTCTTCGACTTTGGGTCGTATCAACTCTTAGTTGTGGGTGAGATCAGCTAAGGGAATCAAGTGCGCAGTATCCTGCTGGGATCAGAGGCGTAGGGAGTAAAACTGTACCTTGGATCAGTGGGAGACTGATTGGGGTTCAACTACAGTCCAGTCTGAAGTTAGCTTGGAGTAGGCTAGTGTCTGTAGCGGCTTAATACAGTGTGTGTTCAATCTGGACTAGGTCCCGGGGGTTTTCTGCATTTGCGGTTTCCTGATGTCTGTGTTATTCTATTTCCGTGATATATTTTTTTTATATAATTGGAATAATATAGGTTGTGCATTTGAATCAATCAATTGGAAATCCGACCTTTGGTTGTTGATTGATCCTTGGATATTGGTCTTTGGTACCATCCAAGTTATTCCTTGTATTTGATTTGAACTCGCAGTTCTTGCTTGAGTAAATCAAATCAAGAAGAGAGATATAAACTCGTTGATATACTTTTAATTGATCAAGTCTTGTTGATTCTCTTAAAATTATATTCGAGTTTGTCCATACAGATTGCTAAGAGAAATATTGGGTGGTATTGTTAGACCCCCGTTTTTTAAATTGGTATCAGAGCAGGCAAACACGTTTAAGACCTTACAAGTCTGTGTTTGTAGCAATATAACTATATGGACTATAAAGTCTCAATTGGCGCTTCACCAGGTTTAAAAGCAAACTGTAGAAAAAGGTCTGATAAACTGGTTACTCTTCAAAAGGGTTGGATGAACAAATACGGATCAACTCTGGTCTTGTTGCGGAAATTGCAATTCTTATGGATTTGATATCTGGTAATTGCTCGGTCGAACTCGCATGTGTTAGTATCTCAAGCATGTTTTTCAATGTTAGTGATCAAAACTACAAGTCTTGATTTCTAGTCTATTATAGATAAGTCTCGGACTAGGATAGAAAGTGTAGTTGAGTTCAAGGACTTCATGGTGATTCATCATACAAGTAGAAGAACTACTCAAGGAACTGGTGGAACTTCTCGACAAAAAGATATGTGAAGACTTGAACTTATCTATCACTCAAAATTCTATCTACTCTATCTCCTACTCTTTGAGACAAGAAGTCATATGCTATATATATAGATTTTGATTATACACATTTGGTATTTCGAGCCGAGTATACCTCGCCTATCTATATATCGAAATATGAGTTGGTAAGCTTTTCGCTTTAACCAAGTTTATCTTTACCGTGTGACGAAAGTCGTGATATGTTTCAATCATCTTGAAAATTACTTTGACGAGAAATAGTGTAACAACTATATAACGTCCTCTAAGAATGTTTCAATGATTGAAATGAGAGTTTAGATTAAGTAGCCAATGATGGACATAATCATTTTTGTGGAAACACATTTATGTATAAGTCCTATTCCTTGAACCAAAGTTTTCGAGCTTTATTGATCAAGAGAACCGGAAGAATGGCGTGAGCCAAGTACGCGAACTGCCGAAGTTCTCAAACCGAGAATTTCTGATGGATTTTGTAAACTCTGCCCCGGTAACTTAAGTCCGCGAACCTAGTCTGTGAACTTGAGAAGGTTATATATCTGAAGACGATTTCTGAACTTAAACTTAAAAATAATAAGAAATGAAGTTTGCAAATCGTGGCTATAAAAGTTCATGAACCGATTCAAGTGAATCAAATCATCTTTGCTTCAATTGTGGCTTGTGTAGTACATGAGATTTCCTTGCAATTGAACAACTCTCTAACTAGTTCATTTGAAATCATTTGAACTAGTTATGGTGAAGAAGAACGTGGTTGATATGGAATTCTCATATGGCTAACCTTTTGGTTAACTATTGTTGAACCAACAAGTGCATACGTTTGTGTACGGTTAAGAAACCTAAAAGCGTGCATTGTCAAGTGTGTGTAACAAGCTAAGTTTGCAATCTAACGGTTGAGAAATATTAGCTTGAATCTAAATAAGGTTTTCATCTAATGGTGGATATTGATTGCTTTTTTACCAAGGTAACTTAATTGCAAACCCTTATTTGAAAGAATATATAAGGGGAACTCTAGTATCTGTGCAAAAATAATCCCCACATCTCACTGTGATACTAGTTTGCATACTAGAGTCGATTCTCCTTTAACCTTTGGTTTTCTTCTTCTAAAACCAGGTTAACGACTTAAAGACTTCATTGGGATTGTGAAGCCAGACCGATACTACTTTTATCGTAGTTGTGTGATCTGATCTTGCATATTCTATCGTACGAGTATAATCATATTGATTGGCTTGAGATTGGTATCTCCGATAGGCAAGATATAAAAAGTAATCACAAACATCTTCGTCTCATTGTTTGTGATTCCGCAATATCTTGTTCTGCTACCATACGATTAAGATTGTTGTGAGGTGATTGATAACTCTAGGCCATCCTTCGGAAATATTAGACCGGATTATCAATTGGTTCCTATTCACCTTGATTATTATCAAAAGACGGAACAAAACCTTTTAGGGTTTATCTGTGGGAGACAGTTGATCCTTTGATAGACTTTTCTGTGTGAGACAAATTTGTTTATTGTCAAGTCTTCGACTTTGGGTCGTAGCAACTCTTAGTTGTGGGTGAGATTAGCTAAGGGAATCAAGTGCGCAGTATCCTGCTAGGATCAGAGCCATAGGGAGTACAATTGTACCTTAGATAAGTGGGAGACTGATTGGGGTTCAACTAAAGTCCAGGCCGAAGTTAGCTTGGAGTAGGCTAGTGTCTGTAGCGGCTTAATATAATGTGTGTTCAATCTGGACTAGGTCCGGGGTTTTTCTGCATTTGCGGTTTCCTCGTTAACAAAATTTCTGGTGTCTGTGTTATTTCTATTTCCGCATTATATTTTTTTATATAATTGGAATAATACAGGTTGTGCGTTTGAATCAATCAATTGTAAATCCGACCTTTGGTTGTTGATTGATATTGATTGATCCTTGGATATTGGTCTTTGGTACAATCCAAGTTATTCCTTGTATTTAATTTGAACTCGAAGTTCTTGCTTGAGTAAATAAAATCAAGAAGAGAGATATAAACTCGTTGATATACTTTTAATTGATTGAGTCTTGCTGATTCTCTTAAAAGTATATTCGAGTTTGTCCATACATATTACTAATAGAAATATTGGGTGGTGTTGTTAGACCCCCGCTTTTTCACAAACATAGTTGACACTATCTATAAAAAATGTAAAAAGTTAAAGAGTCTGGTGATAGTTCTGTACTCTTATCTCAGACCTCATTATACTTGTAGAGTTCACATTATCTAACTCTTTCCAAGGATTAAGTTTCAGTAATTATGTGAGTTTCATTTTAATGGTATAGTTTGCCCCTTTGGTTTTCCGAATTCTATTTGTGCCGCATGAATGAATGTACACTTATTTTCCTCTTTGGTTAGCTTGTGGAAGTCGTTTTAAATTATTATTATCTTCTTTATGTACACATGGAGATTCATTCACTTATTTGTAATGTCAGGAACTACTAGCTAAATGTGGAGATGATGAATATTCAGATTGAGATGCTCAGGTAATAATGCTCGTTTCAATACTTGTTTATTTGTGGTTTGTCTTTTTATCTTCATTATGTACAAGGACATTCAATCATTTCTTGATGTTTTTAGGAACTAGATGAATGTGGACTGCAGATATTCAATCACAATGTTGTGTAGAGGTATGTTTCTTCGCATACTCATCATGCTTATGGTTTTTCACTGCCTATGGTTTATTTATTCATCTCCATGTTGATGTAAGCAATGAAATCACTATGGAAATGTTGTTGTTGTTGCTGTCTTGATGATGGATCTATTAGACCACATATGTGTATTATGTTTCGACTAGTCATGTAACCTAGCATATAAGGTCTGACATTTTACTCGTATTATGAATGTAGTTGGATACCTTTATGGATGTCGTCTCCCTCTCTCTTCCAGATGGTCTCATGAGGGTCACTGATGTCATGCTTGATGGTAAGATCGCTGTTGTTTCTGGATAAGTAAATGTTGGGAAGGGTTGTGCTTCTGCAGTTCTGTGCTCAAGCAAGCTGGTGCCAAGGTCATAATGACTGAAATTGATGAAATTTTTAGGACTTGTATCACTTCTCTTTAAGAAACCTTGAACTTGTTAATTAGCAGCTGAATCCTTTTTTTTCTTTTTGTGAGTTTGGACTAAATTTATGAGTAATTCAATGTAATAGAGTTGTCATTTTGTATTAGATGAATCTGGTTTTTTATGGAATTTGAATTTGAATTTCAATTTAGTTTGAGTTTCAGTTTACTGTAACTTAAATCTGAATCAGAATTGTTTCAGACCAATTAGAATGACAGCAGTCAATCAGCCAGATCTGACATATATTTTTAATATTAAAATAAATCAAATCTACGACGTCATACAGATGTCGTGCATGGCGGCAATCTGAAAGCATCGTTATTTAGGGGCACCCTGAAAATGTCGTTTCAGAAAAATACACCGAATCTACGGCACTTTCAGCGGTACCCTGATAGTGTCTTTTTATCCTATGAGAAGACACTACTGGACTATCTTAAAACGACTATTTTCCACTAGTGAAAGAAATATTAGTCAGCTCACAATAGCCTAACTGATTAACAGAAGAATTTATTGTGAATAACAAGAGTCTGAGACGAAGAACTGTTGTGATACTTTTTATATCTTACCTATCGAAGATAAATCTCGAGTAAATCTTAGAGAAGATAAAATTCAATACGATAAAACAAGTAAGGTTAGAATACACAACTACATATAAAATAGTTGGATCTGGCTTCAGTAATCCCAAATGAAGTCTTCAAGTCGTTAACCTAATATGGTTTTGGAAAAACCTAGGTTACAGGAGAATCGACTCTAGTTTGCAACCAGGACATAAGAAAGTACCGGGATTAGGTTTTCTAGTTGCTAGAGTTCTCCCTTATATAGTCTTTCAAATCAGGGTTGCTTACAATCAAAGCTAAGATAGCTTAGTAACAAACCATTCAATATTTACCGTTAGATGAACTCCTGATTTAAGATTCAAGCTAAGTCTGCTTAGAAATTAAGCAATTAATCTCCACCGTTAGATGGTTGTAGCTTGTTACACATAAATGAAATATACTTATATTTAGATATGGGTAACCGTACCTAAACGTGTATATTGGGTTGGCTCAATAACAGTTAACCGAAGTTAGCCATATGAACACTTTTGTCTTAGTCGTATTCATATATCACTTCTAGATCAAATATGATGATCAATCAATCATGATAGATAATCAAATGAATCTAATTGTGCTTCAAATATAGTTGTTGAATTGTTCACTATCTCATTGAAATATTCATGAACAAATTGAAACGAAATCGGTTTGATTCATCATACAAAGTACTTATACAAGAATCAATTCATGAACATTAAGCCACGATTTGCAAAGTTAATTTGCATTCTTTAAATCATTAATGTTTTATTTCATGATTATGAGAATCATACATTGCCGATTTTAGAACTTAACCACTGTGTTTGCAAACTGTCTGCGCGAGTAGCAGCTCGGACCTTGGCATAGTCAAGTCGTTCGCAGACCCGGTTCGCGAACAACCGTTCCGGATCCAACTCAGGTAAACCCGTTCACATACTAGGTACGCAAAAAAAAGTTTGGTACCTTCTCAGGTAAATCCTTTCGCATACTAAGTACGCAAACAAGAGTTCCGGACCCGAATCATCACAATACAATTCACATACTAGGTATACATACCGTGTTGTATCCAGACATGGGTAATCATTCTAAACTCTCATTTAAATCATTGAAACATCCTTAGAAGACGACAATTGTAATCTCACACATACCATTATCTTCAAGTAATTTTCAATTGATCGAATGATCAATACGAAACTTCCCGAGCTAACATCAAATGACTGTATTACACAAATCATATAAGATGTTCAAGGTAATTTTCACATGATCATATTTTGACTTAATATTTAGTTCCAATAAATAAATTGTTTCCAAATAAACTCGTCAAAAATACGATGAACATAGCTAAAGCAAAAAGCTTCTAACACGTATTTCGAGAAATATATAAGCAAGATAAACTCAACTCGAAATATCAAATGTGTATAATGTATGTATATCTATACGACTTAGTCTCATTAAAAGATAAAATAGTATACACTTATGAGTGATCGAATAAGTTTTAGTCTCCACATACCTTTTGTTGATGAAGTTCCTCCAAGCTCCTCATTAGATCTTCTTATTCAATTGTTGAACGTCGTGAAGTCTAAAGCTCAACTAAACATTCTATCCTTATCCGAGACACAACTATAAGTAGACTATAAATCAAGTATATAGTTTTGATCAACTAAACTTGACAAACATTCTTGAGATAGCAACGCTTGCGAGTTCCACCGAGCAGTGCTCTAACATTTCCCAAAAGTATCACTGAATATATACCGAAATTTTGATAAAGTGACCCAGTTCTGAATTCGGGTAAAAAAAGTGCCCCCGCTTTTTTGCACTTTTCTAAACTGCCCCGTTTTTTTCTTCAAATAACGCTTTCCATCCCGTTAAATGCAAGGTGGCAGTTATCTCACCTGTTAAAAAGTCATATTTACCCCTGAACTATGTTGTGAACTATGAACCCTAACCATGAACCATGAACCCCTAACCCCGAACTATATCGTGAACCATGAACCCTGAACCATGAACAACGAAGCCTGAACTATGAACCCTAAACCCCTAACCCTGAACTATATCGTGAACCATTAACCCAGAACCATGAACTTTGAACCCTGAACCCTGAACCTTAAACCCCTAACCCTGAACCCCGAACCCTAAATCCATGAACCGAGCTCGACGAACCTGGAAAAATGAAGTAGAAGATAAACGTGACAAGTAAAGGGTAAATAAGTAAAAAATTGGATGGAAAACTAAATTAGATGGAAAAGTTAACAGTGGGGGAAGTTTCGAAAAGTTGAAAAAAAACGGGGGCAATTTATTAAACCGAAATTGAGAGTGGGACAGTTTATCAATATTCCCAATATATACCTCACTTATAAAAAGAAAATTATTCATATTATGCATATACCTTTGTGAATAATAATAAGAAAACATCAACAAAGAATAAGTGTGACATAGGTGAAGCTATTCTTACAATTTTCACCCACTGGATTTTTTTCCGCTGCTTAGCCAGATAAACGATTCTTAAGAAATCTTCCATAACATACCAATGATGAAGAGGTAAGTGGATAAAGGTTCAACTTTCCTTATACCTCTAGCTGGTTTAGAAGATTGATAAAGTGAACCATTGAGAGCAATGAAGCATAACTGAAATCACTGTAGTATTGATATACTTCCTAACAAAAGGACACACTCTTTTGAGAACTCCATTTTCTTTATCACATCAACATGATATCTCATTCTATCCTATCAAAGGCTTTTAACATATCCAAATAGAGCTAGAAACCTTTTTCTGTTTTTTTTCCATTCTTTTTCATATATTTTGTGAATTATTTCTTGAGCTCATTGGATATTATCACTTATATTCCTTCCAGAAACATAAGAAACTTGAAGAGGAAAGAAAAACTTGTATGTAACTTTTTTCATTCTAACGACCATTAACTTTGATCAGTTTGTAAGTTGTATTAGATAAAGCAATTGGTCTCGATTCATATGGAACCGTGGAATTTTAGTTTCTGGTACTAAAGTAAGATTTATCTCGTTAAGTTGTTTGAGCATAAATCCAAAACTAAAAAGCCTCTTCAGCAATTCAGTGATTTACTACTTAACAATCTCTCAGTGAGATCGAAAAAAACAAGGTGAAAATCCATTCGGCCCTACAAGCGCCAATTGTCCCCGCGTAATTGGTTGAAATAAGTTTGGGTGATGGAAGCCCATTGTATGAGTGTGTATTATTTCCAAGTACTATTTTATCCTCAATAATTAAATATTTTGGGTGAGCGTCACTAACCAGTAGGTGAGGTTAAGTTTTATATTTTGGGAGGCATATATAAAGGTCTAAATCTACTCGTAAGATCTCAAAAAACCTAGAAATATATCCACTATGTTTATTTTATAAATGCCAAACTATTAAATTAAGAAGCCAAAAAAATTACATAGGACAGTATTAGAGTAACACCCATGTCTACACTATACAACACTTGAGCCTTTATATTTATATTTAGACCTTTCGAAGAGAAAGAATTAAACCCCGGGTTTCTAGCTTCTTTAGATAATTTTTTTGAAGAATTAGACCCTGAATTTCTAGCTTCTTTAGCTAATTTGTTTGTATGGGAAAGAACTTCACTATGGATTATGTGATACAAAATAATAATGATTTCTCATGAATAAATAAATTTCTGGTATACTTACATTGATAGGGGAGGATATGCTTTAAATTGGCTGGAATTTAGTAGCATTATCACCTGGCATATTTTGGCCCCTAGGTATAACTGGGTTTTCAAAAAACAAAAACAAAATGATGTTATCATGGTAAACAATAATATTATATATATATATATATATACTAATAGTATAAGGAACATTAATCACCAAAATTATACTATTATGGAAACACTGTTCTATAACCCTATGTATGATGATGAATGTTTGGAGATAGTCAGAAGTAACAACACAATTGATTTGCGTGTTAGAAGATCAATACTGCTCTAACTATGTTGAATCTTATAACTTCTTTTGGAATTGGGATAACACTAACTGATTTTACAAGATTTACAATAGAAGCAAGAGGAACAACAACAAATTGAAGTATCAAGGAAGAGTTAGAAGAAAAAGGGGCAGAAGTATCTTTCCAGTGGGAAACATGATAAAGTTGTCATGATATTAATTCCCAAATTGAGGCAGAACCTACTTTGATGCTGCTCAAAGCAATGTACGCTAAAGCTAGGTAATTTAGATATATTATTAAGAACAACAACCATAATGTTATTAACATTAAGACTTCAACTCTTATTTTAACTAGTAGTTGTGATATAATTTTGGTAACTAATATGGCAACTTTTATTAATCTCTACAGTATCCAAAACAATTAGAAATAAAAAGTTTGAAGAAATCATCAGAAGTTTTATAATTCGATTTACTTTAATGAAAATATATCTCGCTTGATACTATCGAATATTATGGTAAGATCTATAACTATGTAATGTTTGAGAGCTGTTTGTCTCTCATTTTGATAGGAAAAAAACACTAAAAAAAAGAATGGAAGTATTAAGATTACTAATTTAAATTTGTATTTTTTTCTTTTATTTTAATCTGAATTAATTTAAAGGATTAAAAACCCACGACTAATTATATATGATTTAAAACCCACAACCAATTGTATATGATATGGCTCGTAAGATAAAACCTTTGCGGTGCACAAATGCACTATTACGGCGTGCATAAGTTTAGTAGTAAATTAATGAACCAATCTGAGTCTGAGGAGCGCCTAAGAAATTAGAAAAGAATTACCAACAAGTTTTAGGAGAAACAAAACATCCAAGATCGTGAATGTGTTTCCAATTCATGTCGCTTGTCATAATAAAAATTCGACAAAGTTTTGACTTATAATTTTACCAAAAAAGCACATACAAAAATCACTAGAAAATTATGTGCACCTTTTACAAAGAGACCAAATATACAAACTCGGAAATTGTTGCTACCACATATATGACCCATATCCTCAAAAGAACTAATAGTGTTGTCTTGGTTCTCCAAGGACATTTCCATTACAATGGTGGGATATATTAAACTAACAATATCATGTTTTTCCTTTCTCCATCCACCCACTTCATTTTACTTGTTGTATGAGCTTTTTGCGGTTGACTAGTCTTTAAGATAATACCTCTTCCAATAATTGCATCCCAAACCAAAAACACTATTATTAATTTTATTTTACATTTTTTTTTGTTGCAAATGATATACCTCATATATAATAGCCATTGGAAACCAAAATTTTATTTATTTATTTTGGGCCGATAAAAAAATAATACGGGCCAAAACAAGAAGCACAAGAGGCTTGATCCACTAGAAAAAAAATACTATAAAAGATAAGAAGGATACTAGTAACATCCTACGAGCAATTCTATTCTAAGGTGGTCGATGTCTTTGCATCGATTTCAAATCACTGCGTCATAAGTTACATTTTGGAGCTATTTAAAATCTAAGACATCTTATAGTTTTATTCCCTCTGTCTTTAATTAATAGTCCTAATCGACTTTGTCAAAATATTAAGGAAATCCTATAAAATGTCATGACTAACCCTTGACTAGCCCTATTTAATATTATGTTATTGTCAAAACTAAAATTAATATATAAAAAATTACTATAAATTGGATAGTATTATTATTTTAGGAAATATTTTAAGAAAATAAAAACAAACTTATATTGCTTTTATTATGGCGAATAAATAGAAGTTTTATTATGAATTTTATAACTATTCATAAATGTTTTTAATTAAAAAAGAAATGGCGATTAATACAAAGATATTCAATAGATTTTTTTCCTTATATATGATGATAATATCTATGATTTTGAATTAAGTTTATATTAAAAATGATTTTATGATTATAAAAAATAAGAGATATATTTGATAGTTTAAGGGAAAATATGTCTATAAACACAGTTGACAAATAAAAAAGACAGACCAAAGTAGAAATTAGGACAAATAAAAAAAGACAAAGAGAGTATCTTTTTTGATTTTAATACAATCTCCAAGTAAAATAGGAAAGGCCGAAAAAATATCACATTAGTTGACGTTGTTTATAAGATGAGCAGGGTATGGTGTTTTTGTCATTAAACTAGGACATGACCCGTGCCGTGACGACACAGGATTGTTATTGCTCTTGCAAACTGTGACTTTATTTGATGTTTCTATAGTGCTTCAAGATACTCACCCATGTATTTGGTTCAAGAATCAAGATCATAAACCTATATCATTGGATTTTCCGTAAGATTGTAAAAATAAGTTAATGAGTGAAATATCAAACGAACCCCACTCCCAAAAGTAGGTATCAACAAGAGATTTTGTTATAGTCACGCATATTTTACAAATTAATGTGTGTTAATTTGTATTTTCCTCTTCGCGGGCTTTGATTAGCTCTTGCTACCGGTTTTCACTTATGAATCTTACATAAATCAAAATTTTATAACAAATTTGTCCAGAGAAGTCGATTTTAAAAATAATCACAAAGAGAAATTATTGTGTGTTAATTTGTATTCTGCATGCAAGGAATTCAAGATGTATCCATGAAGTTGAATGATATGGTCATAATCATTAAAATATCGGCATAACAACCATTAGACATAATATCTTATCTTTTTTCAATAGCATTCAAACACTCACTTTTAAGTCCAATTTAAGAATGGGAGAAATTCCCAGAAGAAACACTCACTTTTCCATACGCTTACTTGACCGTGAAACAATTCCTTTTAGCTTTTGTCCTTGTTAAATCTTACCGCCGCCTCATCGGACTTTATTTTCCCTTTTATCACTGATTTTGCATCCTAAAATAATGTGTATTCTCTCTCAAACTTTAGTGCTCAATTCCCTTGCTCCAGTTACCCGTCAGTTGTGTCATTGAGCTGAAGTCCCTTTTTAGTTCTTTTCCAGCCTCTTGTAGTAATTTCTGCGGAAGATACATCCCGTAATCCAGAATCTGTTCGTCTGTTGGATTTTTATTTCGTATTGTGTTGTAAGCCTTTTTGTGAGATCATCGCACATATCCGGTCCAAATTTTTCCCAAAGAATTTCTGGTTTTATTGGGCTACACTGAGTGAGTATGATAATAAAAAGTCGTCGTAGCTGGTACCCAGTCTTCATCACCGTCGCCTCTTTTAGGCATTTATCTCATTCTCCGTCGTCTTCCAATTGACTCGGTGCCAAAAAGTCCACTTCTTTCCATGCTCGGGAAATCGTGGATCGAGTCTCCTAAAGTTTCCCTTCTGCCATGTCTTTCAGCTGATCGAAGCTCTTGTAGTTGCTTTCTGGCACGGTTTTGGAGAGGTTACATGTTATTTGGCTCGCCGTTAGTGTGTTCTGCATGGTTTAAACAGAAGAACAAGATTAACAAGACATAGTTTTTTCATAGATAAAACAGACTAAATCTAACAACTTTCATAAGACTAAAGAAGGGCTGAGAAAAATACATGGTATGCATGCAAGAAACAGAGGACTGAGCAGTAGGTGGTGGTCATCCAGCTTCAATTTTCTCGGTATATAAATCCCAGGTTCAAAATATTGTTAGTCTTCGGTTCCGTCCGTATTTGTTTAAAATTACCTTAAATACCATTGTACAAATCTCCTCAATCTCGTGTAACGGTTCTTTGAAGGTTCTTCAGAGCCTAAAATTGCCGGCAGTCCCATTATCCTCCCAATGTAGTCGCTCTATAAGTGTAAAGTTCCATGAAAACTATAATTGCATAGGTTAATTATCATGCTTTATCACAGGGATAGATATGTTTGCAGCATTTGTGCAAAGGCCGGGTGACTCTTCAGTCCAACTCATCTAATTTCAGCAAGAAAACTTTATGTTTTAGAGACATCAAGTAACAAATTAAAGCCCGTGAAGAGGTCATTAATTCCAACTCATTCATGGTGCTACATCTACAGTTTCATCCTTATTTTAGACTTTATATTCGCTTCGTACTATTTTTATAGTGGTCATTAACTCATCGTGTTATATTTTTTTATCGGTAAATTGAAGTCATTATATTTTTAATATCTTTCGTAGTATAGTATGAAATGTGATTTTTCCGAGTGGTAAGATAAGCCAAGGAAACCAAATGATTCAACGAGTAATTCATATCTTGTATAGATATTAAAAATAAAATCATAAAATCATGTTAAACATAAAATTCTTGTATGGGGAAAAAAGAGTATATCTAATTCTTTCTTTAATTAAACATAAAATCATGTTATTTTCCTTGGACAATATTTAAAAGATATTTGGATAGTGGTACTGGATAAACAATCAATACAAAGAGAAAAAAGAAAGTGACAATCCATTATTATGTCTTCTTTGTGTTGTCTTATTTTTGAATGTAGTTTCAATCATCCAAATCATCCATTAAACCAAGCCTTGGTGCCGTGTAGCTTGGTGCACCGTGGCTATCCCTTGTCTGTCCATTGACAAAATACTCATAAGGTATACAACAACCTGACACATGCATTTAGAGTGACGACCATATAACAATTGATGTAAAAGGTGTCACTTATTTGATAATTCAATGGATGCTCAAATATTACAATAACCCATCAAGAGTTCCAGGAACTCGCATATTTGTTTTTTATTTGGATCATTTTCAGCATTCCATGCAATAAAGGCCATTAATATAGAATGCGGGTTGATTTACATATATCACTTTCGTTCATTGAATTTAAAAGAACATACCTTCGAGTACTATCTTTGTTCTGTCGTGGCTCCTGTGGATGTATTTAAACAAATACCTTACAAATTTGATTTGAATGGAAGGCCGTAAGAAGTTGTGAATAGTTAGTTGTAGTAAATTCTAATGGAATTTGCAGGAGAAGTGGATTCTTATCACTTATATAGTGCTCCATACCACAACGGGGCATTGATGTATTTTAGATTATATACAGATATAGGAATGTTCTGGACCCTCGTTTTCAAATCTAAGCCTCTTTTTTTTATTTCTTACGAACCTAAGCCTATTGAACGGATTCCATCCAAATATGTTATCTCAGTCAATATTTCTTGTTGACTTGTCAATATCTCACCAAAATATCATTAAGTGATATCTCGTAGATAGGTGGAGATTACAATTATGCCCTTTATGCACGTGTGGGCTTCTGCAGTGTCCATCTAAGATCTGGAAATCACGGTGATTTAAACGGCTATGATTTCCAATATCTAACCATCTCGAATTTGAGTTATATAGCGAAGTTGGATATGGGTTTTGCTGCTGAGTTATGAATCGGTTTTACAGAGAATTTTTTTCTTTTTCTCGTTTTCTTCTTCCTCTGTTTTCCTATTATTCGTCTGCCATTTATTTGAGAATGAGAAATGAATATTTTGATATCAAACTAAGAGGAGTTAGATGAAGGAAGTGTTGTAGGTGGTAAAGATTTTCATGTAGTTATACAAATTCAGAAGAATAAGTGAATTACAGAAACAAAAATTTAGGGTTTGCATGAATTAAATGGGTATTTCGATTTACGATGGATAAGAAGAAATTAAAGGAGGGTTATGATTGATCTGGAGAGTTTGGCTAATGTTTTCATGCTCGAATTAAATGGGTATTCCGATTTCATAAATTTCTTGTTCGTCTCCGATGAACACCGACGATTTACATCGACCCAACTCAAATTCAACTGATTTAAATTGGAATCTCGATTTAATTTTGATTTCAATCTTCAGAGACACAATTACCACCACCAAATCAATTCAACATCCCTACCACTACCGCAACAAGCACCAGCACCATCACCAAATCAACCATAATCGTAATCAGTGAGTTGTCCACCACTACCACCGCCACTAACATCATCAACAACACCATAAAGACCTCCACCCAGATCTGATGAAATAGGTATATATGTTTTCCCGAATTTCCATTTCAGTTGAAACTTATAAACTCAAATCCCTGATTTTTAGTTTTGGATATGAGTTGAATTTCATTTTTAGTTGTATTATTGAAAGATTACGTTTGTGAACACTAGCTGTTTGTGGAAATGCCTAAGAGAATACTATTGTTAATTTTAATTTGTGAACTCATTTTTAATTTTTTGGTCTTATTGATTTTTGGATGGATGATATTTTGTTGCATTTTTCTACTTTCCAAACTTTGTTTTTTGATGTTGGTTTTATGGAAATGAATAAGGGATATTGAGTCTAGGATAAATGTGTTTTGAATTGATGGAATTCCAAGATGAGAAATCAACGAAATAAAGCAAGTTTAGAAATGTGTTTGCTGCCAGAAATCATCCAAGTGATGCTACTTCGTTAATTTTATGTGATTGTAAGGTGTGGAAGTTGTAGAAATTAAAGTGTGCATATGTTCAGGAATATTAGACTTCCTTTGAATATGAAATTGCTGCGGGGAAGGATGTATAATTTGGCTTAGGAAACAATGGGAAGCTCAAGTATGTATCACCACCAGGATGTACAGAAGGTGTTTGTGGAGATGCCCGAGGGATCAGCTTTGTATGTGAAAGCTATCACCAGCAGGACGTACAGAAGGTGGTATCTCGATTAGCCACGGATTCAATTTGTATGTGATTGATGTAGCTGCAATATCTATGAACTGAATTTTGTGATATTTACTTAAAAAATCAAGCAGTCAAGAATGGTTGCTAATAGTGGTGGCGGTCGTATAATCGGTTCTAGAAACATGCTACTCCATGAATGATGGCTTAGATGTGAATGAAGATCGTATTTGGTTTGTGTGTTGGAAGAATTGGCTGAATTTTTTACGAGTTTGTTAGCTAGAGGAAGCGACTGCAATGGGTTTCTTGTGGTGGTGAGGTTGTTGGATTCTGGATTTTGGGGAGGTATTTGGCTCGGTTGGAGTAGGCGTCTGCATCAATGACGGTGATGGCTATATTGGTGGATAGAAAATAGAAGTTGTATTGGGCTATCATGGTGCCACATATGCAGTGCCACATAAGCAGTGTGTGGTGACGTATACAGAGTCAACACGTCTGGTTGGGTCACATACCGGTTCAAATGACTATTAGATCTTTTTAGGTACAGTTAACGGGGCTAACTTTCCATCCATCAGTTTTGGTCAATACTTGCCTAGTTTTGTAAGAAGTAAAAAAACAGGCTTAGTTTTGTAAACCATAAAAAAAACAGGCCTATTTTTATAAAAAGCCCATGTATTTTCCTGATTCACTGTAATTTTTGTGTTAATGCTTCCACTATAAAATTCATTTTCAAAAGGGAGCATTTAGTTACTTCCCAGCAATTACAGATAATATATTTTACCGTTTTTGTTAGGTGTTCAATGAGACTATAGCTATTACGGATATCCGATGTAAATTCCTGATAGCCTTTCACCTGTAAAAAAAGTGGGATTGAACTGTAAACTTAAAGTGTGCATATGTTAAAGTGGGATTGAAATGTGTTTGCTGCCAGAAATCATCCAAGTGATGTTACTTCGTTAATTTTATGCGATTGTAAGGTGTGGATGTTGTAGAAATTAAAGTGTGCATATGTTCAGGAATATTGGACTTCCTTTGAATATGAAATTTCTGCGGGGAAGGATGTATAATTTGGCTTAGGAAACAATGGGAAGCTCAAGTTTGTATCACCACCAGGACGTACAGAAGGTGTTTGTGGAGATGCCCGAGGGATCAGTTTTGTCTGTGAAAGCTATCACCAGCAGGACATACAGAAGGTGGTATCTCGATTACCCACGGATTTAATTTGTATGTGATTGATGTAGCTGCAGTATCTATGAACTGAATTTTGTGATATTTACTTAACAAATCAAGCAGTCGAAGAATGGTTGCTAATGGTGGTGGCGGTCGTATAATCGATTCTAGAAACATGCTACTCCATGAATGATGAATGATGGCTTAGATGTGAGATCAGATTTGGTTTGTGTGTTGGCAGAATTGGCTGAATTTTGTACGAGTTTGTTAGCCAGAGGAAGCGACTGCAATGGGTTTCTTGTGGTGGTGAGGCTGTTGGATTCTGGATTTTGGGGAGGTATTTGGCTCGGTTGGAGTAGGCGGCTGCATCAGTGATGGTGATGGCTAGATTGATGGATAGAAAATAGAAGTTGTATTGGGATATCATGGTGCCATGTATGCAGTGCCACATATGCAGTGTGTGGTGATGTATAAAGAGTCGACACATATCGTTGGGTCACATACCGGTTCAAAGGACTATTAGGTCTTTTTAGGTACAGTTAACGGGACTAACTTTCCATCCATCAGTTTTTGTCAATACTTGCCTAGTTTTGTAAGAAGTAAAAAAAACAGGCTTAGTTTTGTAAGCCATAAAAAAAAAACAGGCCTATTTTTGTAAAAAGCCCATGTATTTTCCTGATTCACTGTAATTTTTGTGTTAATGCTTCTGTTATAAAATTCTTTTTTCAAAAGGGAGCATTTAGTTACTTCCCAGCAATTACGGATAATATGTTTTACCGTTTTTGTTAGGTGTTCAATGAGACTATAGCAATTACGGATATCCGATGTAAGTTCCTAATAGCCTTTCACCTGTAAAAAAAAGTGGGATTGAACTGTAAACTTCAATGAGACTATATTATAAGGGAATTTTGAATGCCTAACGTCGACAATACACTTTTAAGATGCACCTGTAAAATTCACTGAGACTATAACAATCGGATCTCAATTTTAGTCAGGGATAAAAAAAGTTATAATCATTATTAGGTCTTTCCTAACCCTGGCTTGAGCCAAGGATTGATAAATATTTTTTCTAAACCCTTGTTTCTTATCCATTCAAATCAAAACGCAAATGGTAACATGATTTTCCGTTTTCCGAGTTGAATCACCTAATTTATACAATGAGGGTTCTTACAATTTTGGCATCTTAAACTCGCGTTCTCATGCTCAAAAGGATGTTAGCTTTAAGAATGTTGTAGTGTCCAAATTTTATATCATACCACGGATTTTTCCCTAGGAAACGTCTGTACCTTCCATTGAGCCAATTTCATGGACTAAAACTTCCATTCTCCATAGTAAATCATATCCTGAATCTTCTGACGGACCAATTTCATGGACTAAAACTCCCCAAGTCATGGTAAAAGTTACTGAAAAACTGGAAAACATTGCACAAATTGATTTGAGTCAGCCGACTTGTGCGTCAGTTCACAGGAAACCTCAAAATTGGTGGAGCTTGTCGTTAGCTTTGTTACAATATAAAAAATCGGCGATACTTACATTTTCGTCTATCATCAATAGGTCCAAGCTTTGGACCTCATTGGTCCCCATAAAGTGTTCGGGAAATCATGACTATCGTCATCCAAATGTCCCCTTCCGCCATATCAGGCAGCTGCTTGAAATTCTTGTAGGTGTTTCTTGGAACAATTTTGGAAGGGAAACATGTGATTTGGCTCGCCGTCGGTGCGAACTACATGGTTTGAATGAGAGTACATGATTAACAATAGATATTTTTTCGGATTTAGCAAGACATATTTTTTTTCTGTAGTCAAATCAAAACAGACTGAACCAAATAAAGTGGAAAATAATACCTGGTGTTTGGGCAAGAGAGTACAGCAGTATGAGCGGTCACCAAACAACACAGTGGTTTGGTATTTTTTAAGTTTGTTCAAGATTAGATTTGAGAAACTAATGTGAACAAAGGGAAAATTATGGTGAGCTTTATATAGGCTAAACCCTACTATCATGAATATAAACAATTGTAACGGTTGTAGCATTAGTTGTATATCCCAAATAAGTCCCAAATAATAATGGTTGTAACAGTTATAGAAAGTAAAAAATTAATTTGTTAACGTTTTTCATTAAGTGTCTAAATCGTAACCGTATTTTAAATGCCTAATTTTATATCTCAAAACACATTAGTTGCTCGATCTGGACCGTCCTTTATGTGTCCAAACTATAGAAATCCGTCGATGGAGAAAAATACCATTGTATATCCCAAAACACATTAGTTGTTCGATCTGGCCCATCCTTTATGTGTCCAAACTATAGAGAGTCGTCGATATAGGAAAACACCATTGTCCCTTATAATATAGATCTTTCACACTATTTCTTAAACATATGGCTATATAGCACCTTAATGCAAGAGGTGACAAAGTCTGCATCCTATCACTAGGGATGGGGCCAGTTTAAAGAACCATAATTTTGGGCATACCAAAATCTTTCAAGGCATACTGAATGAAGACAAAAAAGGTTGTTGAATAGAAAAATCAGATAACCCCTTAACCCAAAATTTTTTTAATGGCAAATCTGCCCTTTACGTATTAGTGTTAATAATCTTGATTAGTGATTAAATATTTTGTTTAGAGATTAAGATAATTTTCAGAATTATAAGAGTTGTTTAGATGAAAAATATGAGGAAAAAAATCAAAGTTTTGGTTTGGTTAAGAAGGAGAGAAAGAGAAGGAGAAAGTGAGAAAATTATAATTCTTGATTCAATGGAGGATGAGGAGGGTCATATATCATCTAAAAAACCTAGGAAAATACACATCAACTACACCAATGATTCCCAAATGGCTGATTTCTTAGATTATGAATCATGGTTCGGCGAAACAGGTTGAGGTTCGGCTCACATCTATGAGACGAATCTACCAATTGATGAACGGTTCGGCTTACTGAATCTGTTTACTGCATGCGCCGAACCTATAATTTCCAATTCCCACCATTTTGCTAGACACTAGTTCGGCTTATATGAAAGTTTCATAGTAAGCCAAAAAACATACTGAATAGCCCGGAATAGAATCATTACTAATTCGGCTTACATATCCAAATTCGTATGTGCCGAACATAATTTTTTAATTTCTGGGTTGAAATATTGTTACTGGTTCGGCACATATGGAGAATATCGTATCAGCCGAAACCTCTTATGTTCAAGGTTCGGCACATAATATGATTATCGTCTGAGCCGAACATGAATTTGTTAATTTTTGGGTTAAAATATTGTTCGCGGTTCGACACATATTGAGGATATCGTATAAGCCGAAACCTGTAAATGTTCATAGTTCGGCACATAATGTGATTATCGAATGCGCTGAACCTGAAGGACAAATGATTCGGCGTGTAACTAACATTAGAGGATAAGCCGAACTCTGTAAATTCGGCACATAACTGTTAAGCTATTCATTAAAACTTGAAATTGACGGTGTCCATAACCCAATCCCAGCACCATTAAAAACAAAGTTCAGCACCTTAAAGCAAAGGTGTTTGCAACACCATAAAAGTGTACTTAAAACTTAAGAAAAAGTGTACCATAAAAGTTACATAAAAGGGAATTTAACCACGACCCCTCTTTTTAGTTCCACGACCACCTCTTCTTCCACCTTGTTCTTCATCTTCCGACGCATCATTACCGGGTTGGACGGTAGCACCAACTTGGCTTGTACCTTCACCAACTTGTCGAGACCTCTTAGTGGTAGGACTTTGTTCGGGTTCCTCGGGTCCTTGTCCTTTGTTGATGATTGCATCCCACTTGTCGATGAGGTATTTTTGTTCTTCCACGGTCATTGTTGTTTTGCAACCAAGTTTGGCCTTCATTTTCTTTAACATCTCCCTACCCGCGACAACCTATTTTTCATTTGAGAACAACTTATAACCATGAGGTTGAAGAGATTTTTACCATAACTAATATATGAAAACAGTATAAAGTGAAGTCATTCTTACCATAACCTTGAAAGCCTTGACTACATCTTCGGAAGTAGACTTGTTGGTGATCTTGATTGGCCTCGCCTTCCCCTTATCAGATATCTTTTGCCTTTTCTTATTGATAATGAAGGGATGAGAAATTTGGTTATACCAATCCATATAGCCCGGATCCTCTTCACATGGATCATCAAGTAAAGGTGTTAACTTGGACGCATATAATGTGTGATTGTCTAAATTATTCCAAAACTCAACGGTGGGATCAGGATCATACTTTGGTTCCCAAGATGAAGTGGTGCTTTTAGTTCCCTTACCACTCTTTGGTAACAACCTGAATTTCTCGTCAAACAAAGGAACCTTTTGGACACATCCTAATTGACGGAGTACTCGCCTAGGATCGTATATAACATAACCACCGGGATACCACAATGGCCCATGATACATACCTACCGGCATATCCTCATCTTCAACAACTTCATCTTCTTCATCTTCATTCTCATATGGTTGAAAAGCGACATCATCAACACCAAGACAGTCTAACGTCTCTCTCAAACTTGCCACCAACTTATTTTTGTTCCTTTTCTTGGAGTCCTCGTACGCGTACCGTGCTGCAGTTGGCTCAGTATCAACATAATCGACATCTTTCTCAAATACTTTGGCCAAGTTCAAAATTGGGAAATGGTCATATATCCACACCTGCATCGAAAGAACCACATTAAAAAAATCAAAGGAATTGAATTGATAGAAACAAGTTTTACTTGGAAACATCAAAGTAAGACTAAAGTTTGCAAACTCAGAGAACTGTTCGGCTTATATGGATCAAGTATTATAAGCCGAACCAAGTAAGAAAAAACTTCGGCTTAAAAGGTTTTATGGTTATAAGCCGAACCATACTCTGAACTCCCAAAAGTTACCTGGAGCAAAGTGAAGTTCCCTCCGATGTTTGTACTTGTCAACCTAGACGCGGTGGCAAGTTGGTCCAGCAGGTAAGCGAGCGTAGCCGTTCCCCAAGCAAACTTGTTACAAGTTTCAAGATTCTTTACCAATTGGAGATAATTAGCATTTACCTTGTTTCCGGTAGTGTCGGGAAAGATGTCTCTACCAAGACTATAAAGCAAGTAGGCAGTTCCGCTTTGCTTCACTTTGACGGGATCCATTATCAACAAACCTTGTATGACTCTTTCCTTTGTGTTCTCAAACTCCCTTTTCAAGTTAGTCAACTTGATCTTCTTATTCTTCTTATTTCTTCCACCTGGTATGAAAACGGTATCGACATCTTTAACTGATCGACAAAACTCCAACTCAGTTTTCATTGAACCCCAACCAAGGAATTCCAGGTACAAATTGTATAGCTCATCCCAACTCATGTCATAAAAAACAGCATACACACTTACACCCCTTGCTTTAAGACCTGTAATCTTACTAGCCTCATCAGGAGTGATTGACATCTCTCCAAAAGGTAATTGAAATGTGTAAGTTTCTGGACAAAAGCACTCGGTAAATGCAGAGGCCGACACACTATCATAGTCCTTATGTCCATAATTGATAGCAGGCCATAAAGCACTGGCTTGTACGTAAGCAATCACCTCAGGAATCTCTTCATCAAGACTCCATTCCGCTGCCCTCTGGTGTCTCAATACTCGGACTGCACGGTTGTGATCAGGAGTCTCATAAATTCTCTACGCCCAAGAATCGGCATAACCAATCAACACATTTCCTCCATCTTCCGGAAGACCATGAGGCAAACCATCTGATCGAGGTGTAATTACGTCATCTTCATCAGGAATGTGTAAACCAGTGATCCGTCGATCATCATCGTTCTTCTCTTTCTCGGGTTCTGCCACCTTGTTACCTTTCTTGTCTTTCTTGGGTTTTCCTTGGGGTTGTGTTTCTTGATGAACTTCTTGATTATCATAAACTTCTTCATCTTCAGCTATTCCTTCTTCTTGTCTTTCAATTCTTACTTGTCTTTCAATTCTTACTTCTTCTAAAGTTCCTCCTCTACCTCCCGCTCCCAATTTTTTCTTACCTCCTCGTCTAGGATCGGGAGTTTTAGAAGTAGAAGGTGTTACCTCAATCTTCTTCCTATTTGTAGCTGCATTGGTCTTGACACAAGTATGAAAGTTATAAGACTAATTCGAACATTAAAGAGATTTGGAAAGCCAAAAACTTGTAAGAAAATAAGAAGGCTCGGCTTACCCGAAATAACACATATGAGCCGAATCATGTCTTGAAATTTTTATTAGCTTACACAGAGAGTGGATCGGCTCATACCACAAAACAATTATAAGCCGATCCCATATATTCGGCTCACAACCGATACCGTCGAATAAGCCGAATCTATGATTATGAACTCAAACATGTATTCGGCGCAACATGATATAATATAAATAAGCCGATCCTACACACTTGTAAAATTTATGAAATTTTAACAATAATATTCGGCGCGACACTAATACTATCGAATAAGCCGAATCTAGACTTATGAATCGAAACCTTTATTCGGCGCAAAACTAATACAACCATACAAGCCGATCCTAAGCACATGCAAAAATTCTGAAATTCAAACAACAATTATTCGGCACAAAACTAATACTACCATACAAGCCGATCCTACGCACATGCAAAATTATTAGCCGATCCTATATGTTCGGCTCACAACCGATACCGTCGAATAAGCCGAATCTATGGTTATGAACTCAAACATGTATTCGGCGCAACATGATATCATATAAATAAGCCGATCCTACACACTAGTAAAATTTATGAAATTTTAACAATAATATTCGGCGCAACACTAATACTATCGAATAAGCCGAATCTAGACTTATGAATCGAAACCTTTATTCAGCGCAAAACTAATACAACCATACAAGCCGATCCTAAGCACATGCAGAAATTCTGAAATTCAAACAACAATTATTCGGCACAAAACTAATACTACCATACAAGCCGATCCTACGCACATGCAAAATTATTAGCCGATCCTATATATTCGGCTCACAACCGATACCGTCGATAAGATGAATCTATGATTATGAACTCAAACATGTATTCGGCGCAACATGATATCATATAAATAAGCCGATCCTACACATTAGTAAAATTTATGAAATTTTAACAATGATATTCGGCGCAACCCTAATACTATCGAATTAGCCGAATCTAGACTTATGAATTCAAACATTTATTCGGCACAAAACTAGTACTACCATATGAGCCCATCCTATACACATGCAAAACTTCTGAAATTCAAACAACAATTATTCGGCACAAAACTAATACTACCATACAAGACGATCCTACGCACATGTAAAATTTCTGAAATTCACAAAACATATTCGGCACAAAACTAACACCATCGAATAAGCCGATCCTAAATATAAGTCTCTGTGTCACCAAGTTCGGCTCAAAACGGATTTCAGATATACGCCGAGCCGTTCAAATGCACTTTCAGGGTTCAGTTTCAAGAACAGCTCGGCGCACATCTAAGATTTGTTTTGCGCCGAACCATACCCTGTAACCGCCGCAGAAACATGATTTTGACGAATTAAATCAATCAAACCAATCAAAAACATCAAATACGAGATGAGTTTGTAAAACTAACCTTCTTATTCTCATTTGTGGAGTTGGTTCTTCTTCAATCTCTTCTTCCGGTTGATTTTGTGGTTGATTTTGAGTTTCTTCTTCACTCTCTAAATCTTCTTCTTCTTCAATGGGTTGTTCAATCGCTCGATTAGAACGAGATACTGGCTTACGGCGAACCATTATATAGATGAGTTTAATCGTCGACTAAATTTTCACGAATCGACGATTAAATTTCCGCGATGATACGATGAAAAAAAAAGGAAGAAGAAGGGTTCGGCTGTTCTGGAGGAGGAAGAAGAAGGGGTTAGAGATATGAAACTGATTTTGGTTTATTGATTATAGGTTTTTGTATTAGGGATAGGGATAGATTAGTAGTAATTTAGAGAATTTAAGGGCATATAGGTAATTGAACCATCCCATAGGGTACCTCTTATAAGGTCACCCAAGTTAGGACTAGTCTTTTGTATGCCTTGAAAGTTTTAGGCATGCCCAAAATTAATGTTCAGTTTAAAGCAGAGTGTGCAAAACCCAGCCCAACTGGCTCCCAAGCTTAACGTGTCTAAGATTTTGGGCTTCCAAGCCCATTTTTGTTTTGTTACACCCATAGCCATAGCAAGATTTTTGCTTCCCATTGAGTTTACAAGACAGGATAGACTTTTTTTCTCCATATCGAACCTGTTCCTTGATATTGATACTATGAGAATAATGTGCCCTTCAAGATTCCATTAAATCAACCTAGCTTGATCCAGAGAACCAGTTAACCAAAAACACATACAATAACATGTAGCTGAATGCTGATGGAGGGCGCCCTACCCCAAGGAAAAACAAGAACGTTGGGACAGATCCTTAGTCCGTACAAATGTTTAGTGTACATTAGTGTTTAGTGTGGCGAAATTACCCTTGGAGAAAGCAGAAGAATCTCCAGTTCTCCAGTTTTAGAGTCATAGACCAACACAGCGTCAATGAAACAAGTGCATGTGCCTTGTTGCCGCAATCTATCTATTGATATTAAAATAACTTCCCTTCGGCAAGACTCTCTCTCTCTCTCTCTCAAAACCTCATTCTTTCTCAATTACTCTTGACGCACACAACACACGAACATACAGGGAGAGGGAGAGGGAGAGGGAGTGTGTGTTTCGTCTCTCTTTCTCTTGATTTCTGTGTAGGTATAAGTCGAGTAGAAAGTTTGTGCAATGTCAGTACAGAAGAGATCACCTGAGAATCTAATGGAAGATTCTTATCATCATCATCATCATCATCAACAGCAACAAGAACGTCATGACTGCTATCAAAAACAACAGACGCTCCAACAAAATGAAGAACAAATACAAGATAGAGTGGGAGACGATGGTACGTAGCAGTAGAAGATATACGATGTATATCAAATCAGTACACGAAATCAATATCAATTTCAACCTCAATTTCAGTCTCAATCTTGAATCAAATCAAGATTCTTTACTTGTTTGAAAACAACCTTATAATCTAATTTTACTTATTCAATATTATTTCTCAGATTCTGATCCAACCCCTTCTTCTAGTAGCGGTGATGATAAAGATGAGTAAGTTATTATCTACGTTCTTCTTCTTCCTCTAATTATAATTTTCAGTTCGTCGCCTTTCACTTTTTCTCTCTTCAGGTTCTTAATCGCTGATTCGATGTTTTCATTTTGATAGTTTTTATTTTCTGTATCGGTTATCGTTCCAGAAGCATTTGATTTCAGCTCCAATGGTAATTCTGTTTTGTTTTTCTTACCGTTAACGTGCGACACAGATTTCTTCTGTTTAGTTTAGCAGAGGTCACTAGCTAGGAGGATTATGCATACAATCTGGTTTCCTGGTATTCATTTGGATAGATCTCGTTGATTTTAGCCATCCTTTCTCACGATTCGATTATGTTTGGTGATTGATTTAAAAGTTGCATGTTCTGGATTACTCAGTCATTTTTCCTCACTTGATTTGACTAAGTTCAAAGTTACAGGGTCATATGCATGTTAGGCAAATCGTTTAAACACTGTTTGATATTTTTCTTGTGAAAGTTGATTGTACTAATTCTCACAAAATTCCCCGTTCAATCATGCTGGATCTTACATCTGGAAACTACGAATTTCGACGAGAATGTGATTGTTATAGCTTTCTACAGTGACGGATTTCTGAGAGCAATAGGGAAATGGAGTAGTTGAAGATTGGCACTTATACATGGAAGACTTTTCTGGACTTAATGATATCTATTTCCAACAAACAATGGAAATGAGTAATGTTGTCCAAAATGGTCTTTCATGGAAAAACTCGCTTTTGTTTGGACATCAGAGGAGTAGGTGATTAGGTGACATAAGCTTGAAACACCTATTTGCAACTTGGGACTGCTATCTCTCATAGAGATAATCCAAGGAGAAATTTTGAAATAAATTACAGTTTAATAATGAAATTGGTACTTTTTCAGAGTAGAGCTTGTCTAGATTTTGCTCAACCGAACTTTTTTTTTCCATCCATATATTTGTCAATGATTTTAACGTAATTAATGACCTTTGTTTATCCCTTTCTTTGTTGCAGTTTCGTGTTAGTAAAATTATCAGAGATACGCAAAGAAGTGCAGTGTCCAATATGTCTAGGTATGGTCCATATCTTGTTCTGTACATGGTCCTTGGGTGCCTGGCAGTCTATGGAATTTGCTCTAGAGACATACCTCTATTTTCAGAGTATAGACTACTCTTACATCGAGGCAGTGAGCTTGCAACCTGGTGCTTTTTAGGTACATTTAACAATTGGGAATCTAGCATACATGGGAAAGTAATCTGATAAACCGAAGGTTGTGTAATGACTGCCGGCTATGAACACTTTCCGAATGTTAAATGGGGGATACACATTTGTATTTTCTCTCCTCAACTAAGTTATCGGCTATGAACACTTTTCGCAATTAGTTTCTTAGGTGCACATGAACTTTACCATATCACTATGTTCTATGGTCTACTGTGTAAAGGGTCTCAATTCTCTACTCCAAATCATTCCTATTCTTCTGCATTTCAGGTTTTATGCATCAAGCATGATCTACTTATAATTTAATTACTCTGTCACCGTGATCAGCGAGACGAGAAACATTGTATGACAGAGTACCTATATTATCTTGCCAGGTATTATCAGGAAGACGAGAACTGTAATGGAATGTCTGCATCGCTTTTGCAGGGAATGCATTGACAAATCAATACGTCTTGGGTAGGCTATGAAACCTTCTGAACTTCATTTTTTCTTTATGATTTAGCTTAGGAGCAAGTTCCTGCTGGTAATGTGTTTGGTTATTTCATATTGTGGAACTCGGATCTATAAAAGTTGTAATATTACTGTAAATAAAAATTTGTGCAGGAACAATGAATGTCCTGCTTGTCGTACACATTGTGCAAGTCGTCGTTCTTTGAGAGATGATCCCAATTATGATATCCTTATTGCAACTCTATATCCAGACATTGACGAGTATGAGGAGAAGGTAAGTCATTTGAATAATCTTTTTTTCATTGTAGTTCTTACTCGAATTGCATTTGAGCATTTTTTAAACTGATAAGTGTGCTATGGTTGCAGGAACTGGCATTTGGCGATGAGGAAAAGATTCGCAATAAGCATGTAGGGTATTTAAAGTATTTATGCTTATTTATTCATCATCATCATATTTATTCTAGTCACAAAACAGTCACTCAATTATGCTTTCACCAAACAGATTGCATTCTTACATTTATTGGCTCCTACAGGCATTCTAAGTGTGCTATTAACTGTAATCTGCAACTCTTTATCCATGATATGCTTTAACCATATGTTTCAAAGCCTTGGAATGGCATGGTTAGTGGAGTTGAATAAAAGTACGGCAACCACTCTTTTTCTCTTTCATTTTAAAGTTGTAAGAGTTCACACCTAATGGTACCCTTAAGTGGAGCTAAGACCCAAACTTCATTTCGACTGTGCTTTTCTTTGTATGCTTGCTTTTAAAGAAATAAAGCTCTGTTTGGAGTTGGCATTACCTGGAACATTCTTCACAATATCTCCTTGAGCATTGGTACATGTAGTCTGAGGTTTTGTTCATGTTGTTTGTTTTCTATTTTTTAAGTAGGCAAACACAAACTAATTCCAATGCACACAAAGAAAGCTACCTTGTAATTCTGGCCACTTTGTTCATTCTTAACTGCAGGTCTTTTATTTTCTTTTCTTTTCTCCTCGATAGATCCAAGACTATATCGCCCAGACTGTTCGACGACAATCATCAGCTCTTGGTAGTACTCATAAAAACCGTACAACAGCTAAATTCGTGACTTCATCTACAAGGACAACTGATCAGCCAAATAAACGAAGAGGAAGAAGAAGAAACAACGAATCAACTCAAAGTTCTGAAGACGATGATCATGTAAACGGCACTGGTAGCAGCAATGGTAATGGTTATGTTAATTGTAACAGGGTAGATGGAAGGTCATCTTCTAGTGATGATTCAAGTATAGATCTGAAGCCAAGAAAGCGCAGGAGATGGGTAAGGGGCTGTTCTTCGCAGCCTTCTTCAGCATCTGCTAATGCAAATACTGAGTTTAATGAAAACAATGGTTCAGAAGATGTTACCAAAGAGAGTGCAGATCCATTTAAAACTCCTGGGTTCGTTAGGTTACCTGAAGTGCTTGTTTGGGGTAAGGGTGGGACTCGGAGTCACAGTCGACAAAGAAATCTAACCGCTGGGAACAGTATGAACAGTAGGATCCCTCGAAGCAACCCCCTATTCGACTTGGTAGATAATATTCACAAGTTAGAGGAAGACAACTCCGAGGCATAAAATAAGGATGCTAATTGGAAAATTTGCTTCATAAGTTCTCTACTATTGGTGGAGAGAACGCATCTGGGGTTACTTTGTTTAGTTGGTTGTACATTGCACAGGTTTATTTATTTATTTTTTGATGAACAAAATATACACAGATAGCAGTGAGATTGCTCCTCCATATCTCTCGATTTTTTTATTTTTGCAAATATTTGTTGGTTTCGAATTATAGATTTAGGAGTTTTCAGGTTGTAATGGTACTGTATTTCATATCCAGGGACAGTCGAGTACTTTTTTTTTTTCACTATCACAATAAAATCTTAGCTTTCATTCGTTCAACACAACTTGCATGCCTTGGCTGGATAATTCGATTCCATTTTTGATCACAGGTTCTATTGTTTATTGATCTGATCAATAAACAATGAAAACTGAGAAGATTTAGGAATCTGTATCTGAACCCTGACACACATGGAATCATAAAAGTTGCATCTCTTTCACATGTGTACGGCACCGGATTGACTAAAGCCCTCAAGCCCTGGGTATGTCGCGTAGGATGTCTTATAAAGAGTAGCCCATCGAAGCTCATAGCAAAAATAATTGCGAACTTTCATCTCTTTGTGTTCAGGGCTCCAAATTAGAAAGGAAACGAGTCTTAGGATCGCCCACTCGGAACTAGTTTGCAATTTCTGCCACCTATAACCTTTAAATTTTTAAAACCAAGGGAGGGATAAGGTGTTCTCGCCGATCTGATCGAAGGCTGCAGTTTTTAGGTCAGCAAAAGATTACGAATGCCTAAATTTTATATTAGCAAATTGGAAACAATGCATCATTGCAGAGATCCCTTCGGCCTGATTTAACCAAGCAGCAAGTCTAGCATCATGGCAGTTTACTTTAAGCTTTAACAAGTTTTGATCCAGGGACTGCATTCCTCATCATAATGCTTCTGTGATGATCTTTTTACAAGGAATTAAAGGTGATCATCTAAGGACATCTTACCGCATCCAGAGATTCTGGGTGAGAGTCTCGTGAGAGTAATCTATCTGTACCATAATAAAAACTTCATTACCTGTGAGTCCGTCACCTCATAGCACCACCATGTGGACCCTATTGTAATTGGCCTTTGTATACGGAAGTAATCGTGATAATAACCATGTCTACCACCTATTATTAACAGTAGGTAGAAATAAAGGACGCCATGGGGCCACACCAGCAAGAGGTGTATAATGGTCTCAGTTTCAGATCATGCAACATAGAACCAGATTTGCCTTTACGGCGAATAAAATGTCGTCGGATAGGTGGAAAAGGATGGACCTGTATGAACTGGTTTTATGCTTCATACTGGATGTTTAATCGAAAACCAAATAAAAATGACTGACGATTGGAAGTTCATATTTATCAAAAAATGTGAAATTGAAAATCCTTGGATCGAGTAGCAGTGAAGAACATTGGAACATATGTACCAGAACAATAATGCATGTAAACCTGGTTTTACGATGAAAACTGGAAGTACATAAGTTACTGATAGTAACCATTTTACCTTACCATGAGCAACTTGAATCATAGAATTAACACGCAGATATATATTCTTAACCGTCAGAAGTCTTGTAAATAATACATTGTTGAGAACACTTAAACAGATTAACATACGCACACTAGTACTGCATATAACACACCACGTTATAAAACTAGAGTACCTAAGAGAATGCGAAACCACTGCAACTCACCAGTTAAAAACAGAAACATGATCACCGTGAGATGAATATTATGCAGGTATTGCACTTAGCATTTGATTTAGATACATGTTATTAAATACTTAATATATAAGTAGGCATATATGGAATGCTAGTACCTATTATGAAGCCACAAGAGGATGACAGAAGAGAGAGAGCAGCGCACAGCTGACCTTTTACTACCTTACCGGATCTGAAAATGTTTGTAAGTGGAGTTTTCAGGAAGGCTTGCTGGCAACCTCCCGTTTTGATCAGCTTGCCTACAATGGTTTTCCTTCAACTGAGTTCCTGTTGCTCCTTTACGGCTCGATCCTTCCCCATGGGACTCCGAAGAGGATTTCCTTCGCCGTTCATTATGCCCAGCCAAACGTCTACGACAACTCCTCTTAGTTTCGTCAAACTCAGATAATTCATGGAACCTACAATTAGGAGAAAAAAGAACTCATCCTCAGAAAGCTCATAGACCAAAGCATCAAATGAGACAAATAATTTATCTACTAAAACTCTTCCGTAGTAAATGTTCAAAAATAAGAGACAAATCTCCCTTAATTACTGGTCAGCAATTTATACTTTCAAGTGATGTTTCTCGAGTGCATACCAAGAAAATTTTTCCACACAAAAACATGACAATAGAGATCATAACAAAGTTAGGGACCTAATGTTCTAATTAGAGCCAGTGTTGAGCACACCTTGATTAAAACCCCTCATGGGGTATAATAATATGTTAACATAAGTTTGTCCCAAAAATCTCGAAACATTCTAAGAAAATATGATCATGTTCTAGCACACACTAAACCCTGTACAATTAAACTCTAGTCAAATCCTGATCACAGACAACTAGCCCTAAAAACATAAATAAAATAGAACAAATTCTACAAGGGAATAAAGAAGAAGAAGATGATTCTTAACCTGCTACATTGCTGACAGAATCTTTGTCGAAGACCGGCAACAATAACAACTGGAGCCTTAGAGTGATGTTCGCAAACCTTGTGACGTCTATGATACCTTTTAGCTTCACTTAGATCAACATTACAGTTCTCAGCTTGGCAAGGCAAAGCAATTCCACCACCACCACCACCACCACCACCACCACCAAGACTACTTGATCCCTTCTTTGAAGAAGTAAAATAAGAAGAAGCCTTTTTCCGTTTATCATCGTCACAAGACCCAAATCCTTCTTCATCTACTACATCATCATCTTTCTTTGATTTCTCCTTCAAACTTCTTTTTCCTCCGTCTACTCTGCTACTCTTCATACCCTCCATTTTTTTAGTGTGAGAGAAAGAGTGAATGAAGAAAAATAAAGACTTGGGTTTTGAGTAGAGGAAACACAACAATGATAAGAAGTATATCAATGAGATGAATTTAAGTAAAGGTAAAAAAATAATGAAAAATGAAAAAGAAGAGGGGACTATTTAGGACCACAAACTCCGTTCTTTTCATCCTTTTCCTGTCAGTGAGTGAATGAGTGAGTGATACAGTACTGTGTGAGAGAAAGAGAGATTGAATGATTCAGTTCATGGATGGGAATGTTAATTTTCTGAAATGAAAAAGAAAGAGTGTTTGGAACCTCTTACTGAGGAGTGATGACTTGTCCACCAAGATTATTTTCCTTTTTGTTGGTCACGTCAATTTTCTAAGTTTGTAGTACGCTATGCTTTTTATAAGCTAGAATAAGAATAAGCTAGAACCATAAACCCAACTACGTCAAAGAATAAGAATAGTGAAGAAGAATCAGTTGACCCTTATTAAGGAGGTGGTGAATCAAACTTTTTATAAGCCTACTGAAATGTTTGCCCTCCTAATCTGAGATTGACTCTACGAGCTTAGTGCCTAGTGCGTCGGTAACAACTTTTCTTCCTTTTGCCTTATCTTGGACCCCTACCATGCACAAACTCAAGGCTCAAGCTGTTCACTGCCTCTCCCTCTCAATCTTAGTCATTATCTGCACGAACCGATTTGAGAGCGACAATTCGGCCTTTTTTAAGTGGATACTGTTCATCTTTTCATCCTTTTCTTTTCTTTCGGGGGCATCTAACTCAAAATCGATTAGCCACGTACAGTTAAGATCATTATATTCGAACTTCATTGGCAACTAGCTAGCCCTGGTCTGGAATTGTACCTTTTTCTGACGGAGAGAAGGATCAATCTATTCTAGTCTCTAGATGCCTCACCGCTGACTTGCCCCGACCAGATGCCAGGGTTGGAAATTATTATATTCTTGATATATGCCCACTTATATATGTGGTGATATTTTTCAGCCGAACAATTAACTGGTAAAACACGTTTCACCCAGAGCTCGGACGGTCTTTCAGATTTTACTTACGGTTAGGGCTGCACAATGGGTAGGGTGGGTAGGATATGACCTATACCCGCCACCCTACCCGTTTACTGGCGGTTAAGAAAATTTTTACCCGCCACCCTACCCGCCATTAAACGGGTAAGATCCTACCCAATCCATTCTCTGGCGGGTCGGGTAGGGTAGGGTGGCGGGTATAACCGTTTTTTCCCCCTTCTCCATGACTTTCTGAAGTCTGAATTTCAGACTCTGAACAAGAAAAGGGACCATGCATGTTGTGCTAGTAGACCAACGATGAATTTAGAAACAAAAGCATAACCATAAAAAATGTACAAACAAAAGTATTTTCAAGAAAAGAGTTGTATTCTTTTTGAAATAGACGATGAATCCCAGCCCAATTCCATGTTCTTCACGTGACCTTGTTCTTCATATAACAGTATCATCACCAAAAGCTCTTCATATTGACCTTCTTCTTTAATCATCATCTACGATGATGGAATAAGTACTAAGATCACCAAATAAATCTGCGTACAAGTTATCTCTTGTTAGATTCAGTCATAATAGTGAATGATTTGATGCAAAGTTCAGTCATAATACCAACATCAAGTAATATCACAACAAGTTCTGTATCTGTTAATGTTTGAAAGACAAAATAAGAGGCTAGGAAATTGCTAAATTCTATGAGTTCGAGATAGTAACTATACTTCAAAAAAAGTACAGAAAAATAAGTAGAAGAAACTGCTCCTTTGATAGGTTTAGAACTAACATGCAACTCAGAGCACTGTATTCAGAAAAGGCAGTATATTTCAGAAAAGGCAGAAACCCAGACATGAAATAATGTTATCATAAATCTACAAGTGCTGAATAAGCAGGACATTATCTTATAACCTTAACATATTATGGCCAAACAAAACCATGTGCAAGCATACACAAGAATAATGACAGAGACCTAACTCTAATCATGTTCAAGTACCCGTCATCCTTTGCATATTTTTTGTTTTCTGAGTTCACATCTCTTTGCATATATCACCACTACATCAATAAAAAGACACCAAAGCTATATCTGCAACTTCACGGTTTCCTAATGAGATACATGCCAGGTAGTTCTACAACACCTAATACAAGACAATGCATTTATATGCTTGAATCATCCTTTACAGTCATCAAAAGATCTGATTTAGGCACTGCGAATTGTAAAGCAATTCTGACTTCAAGCTACATGGCACTTGATTACAACAACATGATAAAATAGAAATCCTTGCACCGAAGGAGAACCAACAAATGTTGATTAAGAGGTCTCAGTATACTTACTGATGGAAATATACATATGGTTATATTATATTATAAGAAACTGAAAACAACAGAGACTTGACAAATGTAGGAGAATCAATGTAGGAAAGTTGTATACCTGACTCTAAGACGTCATCCTCCTTCTCTTCAGCTCCAAATGTAGATGGATCCATATCAATCGGTGTCCTTAACCAGTTTTGTAGGAGAATCAATGCTTCCACAGTTCGGGGTTTTAAAGAACTTCGGAAATGACCAAGTATTCGCTTTCCAGTACTGAAAGCAGATTCACTTGCAACTGAAGAGACGGGAATAGCAAGTACATCTCTTGCTATAAGTGATAGAATATCAAATCTTGCAGCATTGCTTTTCCACCAAGTGAGTATATCAAACTTCGAACCATTTTTGTTGTCTTTTGTTGGTGAGTAAATCTGTTCCGATAAGTATCTTTCCATCTCTTGCTATTTCATCAAGAAAATCAGTACTGTCAATATCATCAACATTAACACCCATTACTGATTCATCGGGAATATCGAAGATAAACCTCTCACGAAATGATTTATCAGATCGTCCTAGCCTTATAAAGACTTTTTCGTATTTTTCTGCTACATCCAACATCAAGTAAATGGAGTTCCATCTTGTTTTCACGTCTAACACTAATCCCTTTTTGTATTCCATTCTTTCAAGAAATAAGGCATCTAAGAATTTCTTCATTCTAGCAGGAGAGACCGTGACGTATTTAACCACCGACCTGATTCTGCTCACTGAAGTATGATATTTCTTTAACCCATCCTTAACAACTAAAGTTAATACGTGGGCAGCACACCTTACATGTAAATGTTTACCTCCTACAATTGACGATCCCCAACTTACAACTTTCTCTTGGACATATTCAATTGCTTTTTTATTTGCAGATGCATTATCGAGCGTGATGGTGAACACTCTCTCAAGACCCAACTCTATCAAACATTTCTCCAATGCTCTTCCAATATGCTCACCTCCATGACTAGTAATTTGATAGAAACATATTATTCTTTTGTGTAACTTCCAGTGGTCATCGATGAAGTGGGCAGTAACTACCATGTAGTTGTAGTTCTGAATGGATGTCCATGTATCGGTTGTGAGACAAACTTTAACCTTGTTCAACTTGAAATAGTTCACCAAATTGGCTTTTTCACTCAAAAACAGTCCACAGATATCACGATAGACGGTCATCCGCGATGGAAGTTTGAACCTCGGCTCAAGATATCTACAAAATGCTATAAATCCTTCTCCTTCAACCATTCAGAAAGACTGTTCATCTGTGATAATGGACTTTATCAAGGCTCACCTACATCCATCTTGACAGAACGTAACCCCAACTGTTTGCTGCTGATCTCCCAGATTGCTAGGCTGACCGAGAGAGTCCAACTGCGCAGCTTCTAGTGACTCCATATACTTCCGACACTTGGTCAAATGCCAGTTCAAATTTGATGTGCCATACTTCTTACCACCAGCCCTATATTTACCACCTTCACAGTAGTTACATTTCCCCCATTTAATACCAGCTTCATCAACACTCTTTTGGAAATGCTCCCACACCGAAGATGTTCTGTTCCGCTTCATACTTTCCCTGACCTCATGTTGAGAAGATGGTGGAGGTGGAGGTGGCGGAGATATAACAACACTGACCCTTTGTTGCACAGATTGATATGAATCTTGAGAGGGAATAGGAGGTCTCGTTGACATCAATTCTGTAATCTCAACCATGCTTCCTCACTAGTCACTTCTTCAACCAGTAAAGAATACTGCAACCAGTAATGCTACTGCAACAGTTACTAAGCCTGAGAACAAAGTAGAACTTCTACTGTAGAAGAATACTGCAGCTAGAGAAAAGGTTCCAATAGAAATAGAGGTTATAAGGCAAAGAACAAGTGATATGAATAGAAAGCAAACAATTAAGAAAGCAAACATTTAAGCAGAGAGTAACAATTGATATGAATAGAAAGCAAGATACACCATTTATGATTGAAACCCTGTGATTTTTCAATCAATTTAACACACAAAAAAAAAATGAAACAAAATTCCTATTATCAATTTGACTCTCATCTCTCCCTGGATGAGAATAAGAACTCTTAAGGGGTATGAGTGTCTAATCATGCTCATCATATGTGGGATGTATAGGTTTTGTAACAAGGTATAAGCTCTGCTCCCTGAAACAATCTGTAATAGAACAAACCTACTTTTTGTTCTCTAAATTCATTTATTGAGCTATGTTAAGAATTGTTTTATAAGACAAAAGGTTCCATAAGCTACACTTAAGTCAGTTGATTTACTTGAACAACAGTTGACCATATATCATACATGTTAAACAACGGACAACTAGAAGCAAAGACACGAAAATTCATTTAAAATTATCAAAGATACAGATCAAGAAATGTGTCTATAAGGGAGGGAACCAAACCTGATAACGTTACTTAACAGTTCAAAGCCTAAGCAGATTGCAAGTGAGGGAAAATGGTCACCAGCATCGTTTCTCTTAAGAAATATCTGTATGCATAATCAAATAGATGAAGCAAAGAGTTAATACACAGTAAATCAGGGCAGCCACATAGCTATCTAATTCAAAACACTTACATTATGGAAAACCGAGTATAATAAAATAGATGAAGCAAAGAGGGTTTTATATAACAAAGCAAACAAACCCAAGCAAAAGAATACAGAGAAATCCTAATTCCCACGTTCTATTTCAGTAGTATAGGGTTTTTCATAAAAATTTCAAAATCAGTTACTAATATAAAATAGAAAATCTAATTAACACATCAACACCTTAATGAAAGCCTAATCCAAAAGAACAAATCAAAACACAAATTGAAAGCTTTAAACACTTACATCTTCAGATCGAAACCCCCAAAACCTCAAACTGCACTTGCAGCCTGAAACCCTAAATTTTCTTCTGCAGAGATAAGAAAGTGGATTGAGATGAGAAAAAATATATTCAAACACATAATGATACACAAATCGAACACACAAATCACTTACATCTTCAGCTTCAGATCGAAACCCAGACTTCACTTCGCTACTGCAGAGACGAGGAGATGAAATGGTTCGAATGAAAAGAGAGAAATGGTTCGAATGATAAATAGATGAAATGGTTCGATAGAAAGTAAAATCCATTCAAGGGTTACTTTGTCTTTTACCCCTAATATGTTTTAAAATAACAAAAAATAGGCAGGAGGAGAAAACAATACAAGGGTTACTTTGTCTTTTCAGTATTAGACGGGTAGACGGGTAGGGTAGGGTAATTTCGTGCTTTACCCGTCATCCTATCCATTTAACGGCGGGTAAAAAAATCTCTAACTGTCACCCTACCTGCCAAATAATGGGTAGGATAGGATAAGGTTACAACACTGACGGGTAGGGTAGGATTGGCGGGTATGGATAGGGTATGTGCACCCCTACTTACGGTCGTGGACTTAGGTGCAGAGGTGGAAAATGTGCCGGCCACGCATAGGCTGGCATGTGAAACCACGTGTTGCGCCGTGTTCTGCTATTTTAGTTGAAAGCTAAGCCCAGCACAATTCACTGGCACAAGACACGGATAAGCTAAAGCCCAACACAGTACATGGGCATAAGACACGAATAACTGAGGTGTGTCGTGCCAACACATTCATTTTATATTTTTTCAAATACGTTATCGTACAAGTATTTGTGCCAAGGGTAATTTAATACTTATTACAAGGTGATTATAATAATTTTAGCAAAATTATTCAAAATTTTGCTTATAAAATTATATTCCCTCCGTTTTTGGAAAAGAGATACTTTCACTTTTTCAATTTGGCCTATAGTATATTGCATAATATTATATTCTTAAAAATAAGTATTTGTCAATGTAATGACCGTTATTGTTTATCTTACTATCAAGTCAAGTGCTGGTTTATTTGGAAGGAAAGGTGTCTTAGAACTTTTGAAGATAAATCCAGAACAACTGATCAACTTACACTTGATATCACTAGATACTATGCGTATTGGCATCCAATTAAATTGAATACTTTGAGTGAACCACAATGTAGAACCATAAAACCAACACCACATTGGCAATTCCCACTCATTTACACCTTCAAATTGAATTGTGATGCTTCTTGGTTATCTGAGAATACTAATGCAGGGTTTGGTTTTATCCTTCGTAACTGGACATGAACCTTCAAGGGAGCAGAATCAGGCATTCAGAACTTCCACAGCTGAAGAAGCAGAAGCTCTAACTGAACTACAGGCAACTAAATGGGCCAACTCAAATAACTTGCAAAATCTAGTCATTGAAAGAGATAATCAGGCAGTAATGAGGTACTTAAAAGGAAAGGTTTCAACTATCTGTTTATGGGTAAAAACTGTGTCTGCTGGTTTTGGTAAATTTGGGTGTGTGGATGAGAAACGAGCCTAAACCTTAAACAAATGCACTGTACAGGAGTACTTTAGATTACATATATGAATCTGTACAATCCTGGCCTAAACCAAGAAATGGTCGTTCCAATCTTGCTTCGGTCACAAAGTGAAAGAGAAGGGTTGGTCTTAGGGAGGGAAGAGAAGAAGGCGTTGAGACCAGAATGTGGAACTGGCTTGGCTATTTCTGAAGGCGTGGCTATTTTATGAATTGTATCAGAATGTGGAACTGGCTTGTGGAATGTAAGCTATCAGTTCTTTGGTGTTTTTCTGGATACTGTGTTGTTGTTAACCCAAAAACTGTTTTCTGGATGAAATAGGTAAAAACTATTTATACAAGTCATATTAAACGCATCCTGATCTCGTAGAAAGTGGGAATCATTGAGTGATGGAGAAGTGGGGTAATGTGTAAATGCCAGAGACCACATTCCCACTATGAAGGAAACGGGTTAGTTTACACCCACTACTTCTTGCCGCCACTAACTGCCCTGCTTTCTGACACTTTATTATAATGGGCGTGTTGCACGCCGCACGCTGTAAACCTTCATACCAATACCCTGATGAGCATCCCCCAGTTTGTGACATGTTTGATGTCTCGAGTGTTTTCATGGAAAACGTGTAGCAGATTGCTATGTGTGAAAATTCAATGTCAGGAGATTTTCCGCAGGATAATAACATGTGATGCTATTAGGCTTGTATTAGTTGGTCGTCTAAGACTTTCCACAGGCCTATGAATTCTGTGGCGAATTTGGACGGCTGAGATCGTAATTCATGAGAAAAGGTGGCCATCGATTATGGCCACATTCTGTTGGCGCCTGATGATAGCACAGTGGCGCCATTGGCACATGCCAATAGCGTAGTGGCATATTTAGCACATGCCAGTAGCACAATGGCATGGTTGGCATAATTAGCGCATGCCGGTGGCACGGTGGCGCAAGTAGCACCTGACGTGGCCATGGCCGTTAGATTTTGGCACATTGGTGTTAGACCCAAATATGGCTTGGCAATATTAGTTCCAGTTGCCACATCAATCCCAATGCTCTGGGTAGCATTACTTGGCTTGGTTGGCGTAGCAACTTTACTTAAATTAGGGTTTGGCATGCCAAAACCCTAATTAGTGCGTGTGGCATGTGGTCGCGGCACAGTGACATTTTTGTGCAAACGGTGTCATAGCCATGCCAAAGGAACTATAACAAGGCCATAATGTGGAAACGACCACAAGAGCAAGGGTTTCTATGAGTGGCTATGGTATGGCGCCATTCTTAGGGTTTCATGGGTCCCACATGGCATGTTGTGGGGCCCTAAGTGGCGTAATTTGGGCCACGACTGGAAATTAGGGTTTCGACTAACGCCACTAAAGCAAGGTCGTGTTTCTGATTAGGATACCCTAATTGAAGTCTGTTATGGCGTTGGCCATGAATAGAAGGTGGGTTAGCGCATAGGCGCGCTATTCATGGCACGTCCGGCATGCTGCTGCGGCAAAGTGACACGTTTGGCATGTTTGGCATGCACGTTTAGTGCATTGACGCGGCATGGCATGTTTGGCATGCCATTAGAATGCAGAGCGGGGTGGATCGTTTGGCATTCCATTGGCATGTTGGCACGATTTTGGAAAGCCAATTTGGCATTATGGCCATCTGGAGAAATTTTACCTCTTTTAATACTGTGGCAGGTTTAGAGCGACCTGATTGGTCGATAAAAAGAGGGGCCGACCAAGCATGGGAGTGGCCACACTTCCAGTGCGCGTAGCGAATTTAAAGCGACCTGATTGGTCTATGGGAAATATGATCGACAAGTATGGGCCCAGTCACAACTCATGTGCGTGTGGCGGGTTTAAGGCGGTATGATTGGTCGACGGGAAACATGGGTCGGTCGGGCAACATGGGGTGTGGCCACTTGCAAGTGGCGCCGGCTGGCCTGTGGCATGGCCACACCTCCCTTTGTTGCTTCTCCTATTCCGCGGCTCCTTTTATTTCTTGTTTCCTGGGTAGGATTTTGTACCTACTAATCCATGGCGGATTAATTGCCTAGTTCGCCTAAGCTTAATTTCGACTGGTGGTGTCTAATATACTGCGCAGGGGGCAAAAACCTAATTTTTGCAAATTAGTCAGGGTAATATCTGAATCTTGTGAATTATCACAAAATTGATTGAATTCTATGTATTGACACAGAGTTATTTAAGTCTATTGCCAGAGAGCAGTATGCTTTCCGATTGAGTACTTGTATGCATGGACCTTAACCTTGATACTTGGAAATTCGTGCTACTCTGCTGTGAGTGAACAAAAATTGTAATTCCATATCAATATTAAGGGTTCGGTTGTAGCATAGAAAGCATTCAAATAAATTTATATCAATTGAATAATATAGGCAGGGTGCCGAATTTTACAGAACATCTGGGATTGTTGCTACATGCACCATTCTGGATTAATTTCATGAGAAAATATTGAGTTGCTTAATAAATTCGCCAGTGGAGAGGTTGAACACTCATCACTTTTACATGGCTCTGTTTCTTTGCATAGCGACGACACATTAAATGCAAGGTCTTACAATTTTAACCTCGAACTAAAAAACACCACCAACATTAAGTCCACTGCTTAGTACGTAAAAATGGCATTATTGCGGAATAAGCATGATATGGTGACAGATAAGGATAAAAATTGAAAGGACAAGACATAAGGAGATTACCAGGAAAATTTGATTGTCCTTTGGTAATGGACTTGAATGGCCGACGATTTTGTACTGGCGTGTTATTCGGCCAGGGAGCTCTGGCGTCAGGGAACGTTGGCGCTGGCTTGGCCACGGAATTCTGCGTCACGGAGCATTGGCGCTGATTTGGGCGTGGCTAAATCCAAAGCAGATTCCTTGTCCTACCCAAACTCCTAGGACAGCGTGCATATAAAAGGCATCGCACATCCTCTCATTCTTGCTTCGTTGGCTTTGATTTTGCAGTGGCGAGCTTCTTTCCGTCAGCAGCCCAGGTGAGTCAATCATCACGAATAGATAAGTATCTAATCATCTGATATTCTGTATCTAGAGCCTTCATGTACGGCAGGTATAGAGTTTTTCATTTTCAGGTTCCATCAGCTTGTATAATATAAAAGATCACTTCGAGCTTTTCTTTTCTCACCACAGGATTGCGTTCATCTCCTTTAGGTATTGTTTCATATCCTCTTGCAGTTTTCCTTTTGTCTTCTTTTATTACAAGGCTGCTGATACAGACATAATGATTCTCTGCAGTGTACGATGGGAACACCTGGTGATGATCATTCTTCCAATTCCTCGGAGAAAAGATTTTAAGTTGACAAACCCAGAGTTTCTGCGTATGAGGAGGTATTAAACAAAATTGATCCTTTGTTTCGTGAGGCTGGTCGGACCATACAGTGTATGCCTCTTGCTCATCTACACATTGTTTGAGGGCGTGTTCAAGCTTTCATGGCTTCAGTTGACATGGAGGAGAAGTGGAGACGTGATGAAGCATCCCAACGCATTGAGGCATCTCAGCATGACGAAGAATCCAGCATCCCAGTGCAAGGGCTAGAAAGGTTTGCTGCTCGACTGAAACGGCGAAGGTTCGAGCATAAGAAACTTCCAGGCGGGAACAAGTTTGATTACTCTGTTCATAATGGTATCGTAATCCTTGACTTTGATGTTGACGAACCCGAGTATCCTCAAGAGGCTGTTGGAGCAGTTTCTGAGAAGGATGTCGGTGCGTCCCACGATAAGGAGACTGAAATGGCTTCTGGAGAGGATGATGAAGCTACTGTTGGAGAGGCTGAAGCGAATGTTGGGGATGTTGTTGAAGCGTCCATTGGAGAGGGCGCTGAAACAAGCGCTGGCGCAGCCATTAGAGAGGTTGCTGAAACAAATACTGGAGAAGGTACTGGAGTAGGCTTTGGAGAGAGTGCCGGAGCAGACCTTGACATTAATAACTAGTTTTTTTTTTGTTATTTCCTTTCATAGAAAAACAACCTTTTAGCGGCGTGTAGCTGTCTTGATACTTCAGGATTTTTTTTTATTCACGTGACTGAAGCCATGCTTCACCGAGTAATATTCTTTCATTCATGCTGCTTTGGATGAATGAATAAAATCTCCCGAAAGAATCCCAAAATCCCCTTTTGCGAAAAAACAAAACAAGTTCTTCCATTCTTCGAAAGTGATTCGGCAAATGGAAAGCCAAAACGCATGAACAGCGCAGCAATAATGCTGGTTGGCGTGTCACATTCCCTCCCTTTAGCTACTTCCACAATAACACCCTCGCATGTCGTTGGCAACAGTAACTCAAAACAGGGAAAACAGTAGCAATAGTTAAGGATTTGACCAACCTTTTATTTGATCTTGCAAATTACACAGGGAGTCCGTGGCATGCCGCGCGCCACGAGAAGCGAGGAAATCTTGTCTGGCGAAGGTCGAAGCCAGCTGATAGAAGGTGTCTGTGCTGCCGCTTGATAATCTTCTTCCATGCGTATTCCCCGCTTCATTATTTCGAATGAGATATCTCTTGTAGGGTTTGATTTTGAAGTGACGGGTAATGGCTTTGTGAGGCTTTAGATTTACTTGGTACTTTTCTTTTGAGATGATTCAGGAAAACTTATTTTTGAAAGAAACGATGCTTCAATTAAAATCGAAACCCTAATTATGAATGCAAGCAGTGCAATCATTTTGGAGGAATTACAAATATTGCATGAAAAGGGAAGTTGTTGAAGGAAATACTAGGAATTTTTAGGCGAGAGGCGGCGTGACTCCTTAGGATTTGAAGGGTTTGAGCCACCGGGAATGTATTACTACACCTTCTAATTTTTCAGCGCTGATGAGCTTGAAGTAGCCTCCCAAAATAACTTCTGCTAATAAGTATGGATCGTCTGTGGAATCGGATGAAGGAGGTTGAGCGGCAACTTTCACTACCATGTCTCCAACTTGGAATGGGTTATGATGTTGCGCTGCTATTTGATTCTTGGATCCATTGTTGTTGATTAAGTCAACTTCCAAACTTTTGATGAAATATTTGAAGGGACCAGCATCCCATTCACATCTTCCAATGGCGCTCGGGTTGGTAATTGGATCGAGTCCCCAGGCCTGGACGAGAGGAGAAGTGACTGATTGCAGAAAGGGTTGTTCAATGAGACTTACTTCTGTCCGAAATCTGCGTATGTACGTTGATGGGCTCTCTACAGGCAATTGGGTTACATTGGAAAGTTGTAGATACGATAATATAGTCCTCAGGGTCGGACTTCTTGTTGGAAATTTTTTCAGGCACGGACACCGGCAGAGTACATACTCCTAACTTTGCTTGATTTCGAGGTTAATGTAGCCGTAACCGTTTATTGCTTCTCCTTCTGGGTTTTTGACCACAATCGGGGAGTGAGTGGCTTCCTGCTTTGAAATTCCTACAGCTCTCAGAGTCTTGACGGTAACAATGTTGAAGTCGGAGGCCGCGTCGATTAGTGTGCTATCGAACTCGACATTCATCGGGTGAGTAGTGGTCAGCAGTCCCCAGTTGCACTTTCTAACAGTGTTTCCCTAGAGAGGTTGGGATTTGGGAGTGGCTTCTAAGACAGAGAAAAGTCGTTCGCCTGACATAACGCGATTGAAGGCTGCAAATATGTCTTGACTCTGCGCCTTGGAGAAATAGAGGATTTCTCACACACGCTGCATCATGGACTGCACGGTTTTGTAAACGGAGTCCCCAGAAAGCATACAACTCCTGACTGAAAGAGGATCTCTGTGAACTCCCTCATTACCCAGTTGAAGTTCTCCTGCCTCTACCTTTTCCTTGAAGATGCGTTTCAATCTATTGCATTGATTGGTCGGGTGATGGACGAACCTGCGGTAGCGGCAATACTTGGGATTTGCCATTTCCTCTTCAGTTGGCGGACGCCTGATAGGAGGCAGATTGATGGCATCGTCTTGAATCCATGCTTCCAAGAGTTCAATTACTTCCTTGATTGGGAATGAGAAATCTAGGGCAGCTTCTAATGCTTCTTGACGTTTCACAGGAGCTTTAGTCGCGGCTTTCCGAGGCGGAGCCACCTGATGTGCTGGTGTTGTACGCTTCGGTTGCTGCTCTTCCGCCGGTGCTTTCCTCCTTCATTCACCACTCTTGCAGAGGGGCCAGTGTTATATTTCTTGTTGATGAGGCGTCTGTTTCCTCGAGTTTTTCATGCATCTTCACCCCTGGCTGGCCTGGTTCTTTCTAACAATGCTGGTGTTGTTGTAGCCGACCATTTGGCAGCTTCATGAACTCAGAGAATGTCTGGAATCGTAGATTCTCCGGCAAGGCGCGATAAATGGGAACCATGCCGTTAATATATGGTAGCTCTCTAAAAGAGTCACAAACATTATACCTGCAAGTGCACAGGGTCTAGTGTATAGAACAGGGCAAGCAGGGTCGATCCACAGAGACAAGGTGTGAGTAAGCTAAAATCTTCCTAAGCTAAAGTTATCTAAACAAGTAACTAAGTGACAGTGAGATAGTGACAGTGAAAATTAAACAAAGGCAGTGAAGTTAAGAGACAAAGAAACAAAGAAAATTCAGTGGCAGTGAGCCAAAGGCAGTGTCAAAGAATAAGAAAAACGTAACCAAAACAGAACATGGGAGAGAAATTGTGGATGGGAATAAAGTGTATGGAGATGGATGAGAATTCCCTTCACCTAGCTAGTTCACCTAGGTTAACCTTGTCATGTGTCTAGTTAACTACCTAAAGTCCTTGGATTAACCCCTAGCATTGCCTATCTGATTAAAGCATAAACAATCACAGGTCAATTAGGTTCTAGGCCTCTAACTAATATGGCTTTGTTAATCCCTCAGACTATCACTGACCCCTAGCATTAATGGTCTGTTTAAAGCACCACTAATCACAAGCCAGTGAACCCTTGGAATGTCACTAACCTAAGTGTTTTGAGCTCAACAGGATGTAACCCAAATGGCTAACCAACATGGTTCAATGGTCTTCTCACCCTAGTGGTGGATTAGAACATAACAAACATGGTGATTAACATAACATGATTAAAGTATCAAACATCACAAAATTAACAGTAACAGTAAACCCTAAAAATTAAAATTGAAGAACCCTAAATTGATTTGAAATGGAAATTGAAATTAAACATGAAGTTAACCCAATTAGGGGGTATCTCGGATGACCCAAGAACACCCTTTAACATCCTACATCAGTTCCTACTTATAATTTACAACAAAATCCCTAATTTTGAGAAACCCTAAAATTTGAAAACCCTAAATTGATTTGGGGAAAATCAAATTCTCTCACCCATGTGTGAATTCTGCTCGACCCATGCCCTGTTGATGTTCCCTCTGCTCCTCCTCAGCTCGAACTGCTACCAATTGCGTCTACTGATGCCCTAGCTTTTCTCTTTCTTATCTGTAGCACCTAGGGTTGATGCTAAGAACAAGAAAGGGAAATACTAGGGAGCTGGATGATGGTGATGGCTCTGATTTGGTCGAGAGAATGGAGATGGTGAAGCTCGAGGTGGTGATGGAAGAGATGGTGGTGGCAGTGGAGTTGCAGGCGGTATGGTGGTGGAGAAGAAGTTTTGGGGAAAGAAAATGATTTGGGAAGAAGAGGGTGTTTGGCTTGAGGTCGATGGGTTCGATGGCTAAGGTGTTTAGCGGGTTCATCAAACTTTGATGCCTAGCGAGGATACGCGTTGGATGTGAAGATGGTTGGTAGATCTAACGGTGGTATGAGAGATGAATCACTTCGACCGTTGGATTGTGAAATACAACAAAGTTAACGGCGAAGATCGAGGTTAGGTGCTGTAGTGTTAAGCGGAAGTATCGAGATTTGATGCGCAGGCAAAGAAGCGACCGTAGGATCTAAATGTGATCTAATCTGAAGGCTTGGAATTTAGGTACTATGGTGTTTTGCAGGGACTTCAGATTTTGATGAACGATGAAGAAGCGACCATTGGATGATGAGATGGATCCGATCTAACGGCTGAGAATGGAGGCGGGTATGGATATAGAAAATGGGTTTGGGTAAGGGTTTTGGGCCTTGGGTATGCCAAGCCCATATCTTCTTTAAGGACAATTCTTCTTCTTCAAGCCCACTTCTAGCCTTTTGGTCTTGTGCACAACATTCTTCGCGGCTTCCTTGTGTAATTCCTCCCGGCTTTTCACTACTTTTCTGCTCTTTTCCGCTCTGCTATTCATCCAAACTTTATTTATTACCTAAAAATGCAAAATTAAGTAAAAAATATATTTATTCTTGAAAACAATGAAAATACAGAATATGGGATAAAATGTAGAATTACTGCACAAAAGATGAGTTAAATGCCAACATAAAGGGATAAATATATACATTATTTGGCACTCATCAAATACCCCCAAACCTGAATTTTACTTGTCCTCAAGTAAAACAAAACTAAGGAAATCCTACCTATACCACTGTCGCTGGTCTCTCGAATGCATTTAGCGTATGCACTAAGCCTTTTAAACCACTAAGTGTCCCTAGTGGACGAGTTGAAGTCTCGTGAAGGTTTGCTTAGAACGTACCTACAAAGTTCTAGGTCAAAATATAAGCTCAGATTCCATCAAATGTGACATGTGCAAGACAGTTTAAGCTCACAGCAAAATGGAGATGTCAATCTAGCTATCGAAGGCACAATCCTAGCACTGATAACAAATAAGGACATGTGATAAGAGTGTAAAGTGTATCTACACATGTGTAAAGAAAGATCTGAAGTTATGACTACTAATCACCAAGAGATAGTTTCTCAGGCTAAGAACCAAGGTCGAAATCTAGCTAGCTGTCCGGACTTTACGAGAATTGTGAATGAGTTGGAGGTGTTTCACAATTACTCGCGTTGTACATCAATGGCATACACCCTCCTTGCTTATTACAAAGAAACAACAAAATGACTATTTACATGACTCTTATTTACATTGACTACTCTCTTTTTATTTTTGGAACAAGAGAGAATGGAATTGATAAATACTTGATTTTTTTTGTATTTTTCTGATATATATATATATTTTTTTTTTTATTTTTTTTTTTGCACAAGAACTTGAAATTGATTTTTACATATGGTAGCTCTTTTGATACATAACAAAAAGAAACAAAAAATTACATGACACTTTGCAAGAGGTAGCCCTTTTTGATGCACCCAGTTAAATTCGATGGTTGTCTTTCTTAATGTAACCTCCACCTTCTATCCCAACCAACCAAAGAACAAGCTAGTCAAGTTTCGTTCAGTATTCTAAAGTGATTGGCAATCGTGACTTCCTATCAAACACCTTGAAGATCGAGGCCATACATGTATTGGTAGATCGTGCGCGTGCAAATTTCTTATCACTATGTGAATTGTGCTAGAATCAGGGTGCCTAAATATCTAGACTAAGACTCCTAATAATTACATATTTGCACAAGAGTCAACATTTCAAGGTAAATGAGCTCCATTTTTATGATTTTTTTTTTTTAATTTTTTATTTTGATTTTTTCATTTTTTTTCAAAAAGAAGGAGTTCTTGTTTTCAATTATGGCATATTATCAAAGTATCTACTTTTCACCCCCAAACCTAAACTAAACATTGTCCTCAATGTTTCAAAATATGAACAAAATTATAATACAACATATGAAGAGGATCATGTTGAGTAGAGAAAAAGGAAAGAGAATACCCGATTTCGGCGAAAGCAATATTAGAACTCCGTTATTCAAGGCAAGAATCCAACATATGTCAGCCGAGATCATATTGGATTAGCAAAATATATACAAAAGGAACAAAAGGATTTTTAAAATTTTTATCTACTAGATTATATACAAAAATTCACCATACACTAACAATCTAAAGAGTTGAGGATCAACCCAAAAGACAAAGTGTAGAGGTTTCAACAGCTTCACACAATAATAATATGATAGGCATGCAAGTGAAGCTGTGAAACAAAATGAGCTACCCCCAAACCTGGATTTTTCAACAGATAAAATTTTGGATACAAAATCTCGCAGTTTTGGGGGTTCATCATGTACAAGGTCTAACTCAAAGTGAACTGTGCTAGGGACGGGAAAACATGCTAATTCCAACTGTGGCTCCTCAAAGATATTATACTTAGATGCAAAATAGTCCAAAAGGACTTGGGAAGCACACAGTTCCAAACCTAGATTAGGGACTCTCAGAAAAGTCGGTTTGACAATATGGGTACAAACCAAATCTAGGTTGGGTGGAAGGCCATCAGATTGTGACTTATGTAGGACGATAGGCACATCATTACTAATCACATCAACATCTCCTAAGTCTTCTACACGTGTCACAACATGCTCACAATCATCAAACAAATTGGCAAGATCACAATCAGAGTCATCAACATCATCAACAAATTTATTCTCATGCATCGGCAAATCAGGAGAAATATCACAATGTGACCTAGGTAGAGAATCAGACACATCAATTATATTTTCATGCATAATAACATTAGTGTCTACAGAAGATTCAACCATTCCTATGTCATGCTCATCTTCACAGAATAATTGTACGAATCCCATGTCAATATCAAAATCATATGAATTACAATGAGTATTAGAAAAAACAACATTCATGAAGGTCGAGGGCGAGAAGCCATATGTTATTGAACCAACAGGTTCCACAATATTTTCATGTTCTTCTAACATATCATCATAATCATCATAATCATCATCATGGTAGCATGCATATTGGTCCTCATTAACAGTGGTGGTGTCATTAGTCGATTCATGTTCCTCTAAATTAGGTTCATATTCAACATCATTTACATGAATGGGACTAGACACTTCATTAGGGACAACATACATTTCCTCATGAATTTCCTCCTTTTGTAGGTGAAGCAAAATCTGATCTAAATATGCCTGAATTCGTGATGTAGATCTATCGAAGTTTTGCTCACTGAGTCTGAAAGCTTTTGTGGTGGAGTCTAAATTCATGGGAGTACAAAATTCTTCATGTTCAAATTGTGGTGATTGGTACATGTGTGCATGGTCATTAGGGTTTATAAAAGATTGATCGCAACCCTCAAAGGATTGATTACGGTCCCAATGACTACCATTCTCACAATTTATGGGCATTTCATACCTTGGATTTTCTCTAGATTGCCTAAAATTATGCAAAATATGACAATGCTCAACAGGGTGGTCTAAACTACCACATGCAGGACATGCATAGATTTTAGGTTGCCTAAGAAAATTAGATGTGACAGATTCCTCATGTGATTGCATTTCTAAAGCTGCGATTCGAGCTTCTAATTGATCGATCAGTGATGATTGTGTGAGTGAGGCACTAGCAAAATGTTCATTTTCACGTTGTGGCGAATGATGCATGTGTGAATAGTCATTAGGGTTCATGTATTGAGGCTCGGGACTTTGAAAATGTCCATAATAATTCCTATGACTATTGACATCATGGTCTATGGGAGGTTCATAACGTGAAGTTTGTCCACACGCAAGTTCTCTAAGGGATTTGTTGTATTCCCCAACTGTAGAAAAAGATCTATACATGATTGGCTCAAAAGCTAAGTAAAGAATGTACAAAGCTCAGAATTTGGTTTTTAATGGGTTTGGATTTTTGGGAAGAATTTGGTTTTTAATGTTGGGAGCAAGCCCACATTGGTGGGAGACATTTGGTTTTAATGGGAAAAAGAAAAATTTTGGTTTTTGTGTTGGGAGCAAGAATTTTGGTTTTAGTGTTGGGAGCAAGCCCACATTGGTGGGAGAAATTGTGTTGCCAAGGGAAGGTGAACTAAGCCTACAATGTGTATGCAAACTGAAGCCCAATGTAGCTTTTGAAATAGCCTAACTGTTGCTTGTTTGGTCGGAGGCCCAGTTGGGCTTTCAAAAGTTCAGTTTTTCTAATTTAAAACTACAGGCCCAAATCAGTCTAACATCACAAGCCCACAAGCAATTAAACAAACAAGCCCACAAGTAATTAAGATTACAAGCCCAACAGAAAAATGGAAAAAATTATTACAAGCCCACAAATTAAAAATGGAAGCCCACAGGTTGGGTTCTCTTAATGGGTTGGGATTAGGCTTACCTTTTTAGCACAGCCCAGCTGCTCTGATATTGTTGCAAAAACCCAGTTGGGCTTTGGTTCTTTTCCTTGGTGGCGTCCCAGCAGAGGAAAAACAGGTTCAGAACAGCAGGTCCAACAGCAAATGAAGTGAAGCAGATGCAGATGCAAATGCTATGCAGTGAAATGCAAAAATAGCTAATAAAACAACAAGAAAAACACAGCACCAATCCCCGGCAACGGCGCCAAAAACTTGGTGGTCCCCAAAAACAGCAACAGAAAACAACACAAGATGAACCAAGGCCTAAGCCAAGGGCAGGGGTGATAAAGAAACTGACAAGAAGCAATACTAAGGCAAGAATACAGACATTAATAGTGAGTAACAGTGAGTAACATTGAGTAACATGGCAAACTAACATAACATGGCAAACTAACATGACAACAAATGCAATTAAGAGTGAAAGTGCAACTAACAGGAGCAATGAAAGTTAACAGGAGCATCACATTACAAACTAACAGTGCAATTTAACAGTGCAAGAATTGAAATTGAACTAACCCAAATTGGGTGGAAACTTGGCTAGTCCAAGAACAGTTTTTACATCTCCTACACATCCCCTTTTATAGTTTTACAAATCCCTAAAATTTCTACAAACCCTAATGTTGATAACCCTAAATTGATTTTTGGGGAAAATCAAATTTGACATACCAATTGGATAATTTCGACCCAACCCATGCTTTGTACTGGCTTTACGCTGCTCGAAATCCCCTATTCTTCGTCTTCTTTGCACTGCAACCCTATCTTGGAGCGAAACCCTAAGCCTGCCTCTCTTAATCTTAGCACCTATGTGAGAAGACGCTACGAGGGAGAGAGATAGACTAGGGGGTTCGATAGGTCTCTTGGTCGGCTGGTTGTGGTGGTGGTGGAGCTCGAGGTCTGGTGGTGGCAGTGGAGGTGATGGTGGCGGTATGGGTGTTTCTGCAGAGGGTATGGAGGAGGAGAGGTCGATGGAAGAAGGGGAAGGGGATGTTTGGCGATGGGTATAGGGTTCGATGGCTAAGGTGTTGAGCGGGTGTATCAAGATGGGTGAACCGCGATCTGAAGCCGCTGGATATGGAGATGGTAGGTGGATCGGACGGCTAAGAAAGAAGCAGCTTGTATCGACCGTAGGATGTAAAATACAACGAAGTCTACGGTGCGAGATTAGGTTAGGTGTTGTAGTGTAAGGCGGAGATATCAAACTTTGATGAACAGCAAGGGAGCAACCGTTGGATTCAACTACCATCTAATCTGAAGGCTTGGAATTTCAGCGCTGTGGTGCTTGGCAGAGACTTCAGATTTTGATGCTCTATGAAGGAGCGACCGTCGGATGCTTCTGAGAACTGATCTGATGGCTGAGAACGGAGGCGCATTTGTGTGTAGAAAATGAGGTTGTGCGCACCATTCTTCGCGGTTTCCTTGCATAATTTCTCCCGGCTTTTCACTACTTTTCTGCTCTTTTCGCTCCGCGACTCATCCGAACTTTATTTATTACCTAAAAATGCAAAATTAATTAATAAAAATATTTATTCTTGAAAACAATGAAAATACAGAATATGGGATAAAATGTAGAATTAATGCACAAAAGATGAGTTAAATGACAAAGAAAAAGGGATAAATATATACAATATTTGGCACTCATCAAATACCCCCAAACCTGAATTTTACTTGTCCTCAAGTAAAACAAAACTAAGGAAATCCTAACTATACCACTGTCGCTGGTCTCTCGAATGCATTTAGCGTATGCACTAAGCCTTTTAAACCACTAAGTGTCCCTAGTGGACGAGTTGAAGTCTCGTGAAGGTTTGCTTAGAACGTACCTACAAAGTTCTAGGTCAAAATATAAGCTCAGATTCCATCAAATGTGACATGTGCAAAACAGTTTAAGCTCACAGCAAAATGGAGATGTCAATCTAGCTATCAAAGGCACAATCCTAGCACTGATAACAAAAAAAGACATGTGATAAGAGTGTAAAGTGTATCTACACATGTGTAAAGAAAGATCTGAAGTTATGACTACTAATCACCAAGAGATAGTTTCTCAGGCTAAGAACCAAGGTCGAAATCTAGCTAGCTGTCCGGACTTTACGAGAATTGTGAATGAGTTGGAGGTATTTCACAATTACTCGCGTTGTACATCAATGGCATACTGGTAGGCCCTGAAAGGGTATCTAAAAATTATCCCCGGCCAAAAACTTGGTGGGCCCGGAGATATGTATAAAAATGAGCGCAATAAAAACGGGAGCCTACAGTAATACCGCAAGTGCACGGTCGTCGGTTGTAGCTCGTGCAAGTACGGGTCGATCCACAGAGATCGGGTGTGTTTTGAAATGTTTCTAGCTAATTTAGGTTCCTAGATTTGCTTTGGGCTTAAAAGCCTTTTGGAAGTGTTGGGCTTAATGTACTATTGGGTTTGTTCAAAATAAAAAGAACTGAGCTTGGGCTCAGTTTGGTCTTTGAAGTGCAAATGGGCTTTGGCCTTACAATGAGTTCAGGTTTTTTTGGGTTAAGCCCACAATTAATTGAATTGGGCTTTAGCTCTAACCTATCAATACACTAGGCTTTGGCCTTAATGAAATTGGGCTTTGGTTTTGGTCTTCTGATGAGCTCAAATTGTGCTCTGGGCTTTTGGTTAACTATGGAATGGGCCTTAGTGAACTGTGGCTGGGCTTAGTGAACTGTGGCTGCAACAGCAGCAGTAGCAGGACTGCACAGCAGAAGGGCAGCAGCACAAGTGAAGCAAACAATGCAAAGCAGCAGAAGCAAGAGCTGCACAGCAGAAGAAGTGGCAGCAGAAGAGAACAATGCAGCAAAGGAGTTGCAGCAGACAACAGCAGCAGCACTGCAGCTACACAGCAAGGGTAGCAGGTGCAGGAGAAATAGCTGCACAGCAAGGCCAAAAAGAAGTAGCAATGCAGCAGTGGTAGCAGTAGAAGTGCAGCAGCAAAAGTGACAGAATGCACAAGGAATAGCAAGAACAGCAACAACAGGGTGAACAGCAACAAAATGAACCAACAGGGTGAATAGCAAAATGAACAGCAACAACAGGGTGAATAGCAAAAACTAAACAGCAACAACAGGGTGAACAAAAGCAAAACAAAACAAGAGCAACAGAAAACAACACAAGAATGAACCAAGGCCTAAGGCCAAGGGCAGGGTTGATAAAGAAACTGACAAGAAGCAATACTAAGGCAAGAATACAGGCATTCCTATAGAATGGGTTGAAAACTAGCTTGCTATAAGCACTAGCTTCTCCCAATGCACAATCAACACTGCAACCTAAGCATACAACAAGAATGGCAAGAAAATCAGCTTGCTATGAGCACTGATTTCTTGCCATTGCACAATCAGTTCATTGCTTTACAGGATATCTAGCCTAGCATTCCAACAAATGTGAGTGAATAAAACATGACAGTGACATTAACAAATTACATGGCAGTGAATTAAACATTAACAGGAATTTAACCTAAACAGGATACTAACAGGAGCTTGCACAATAAACATGAACACAACTAATCAGAAATTAACAATGAATGCATTAACAGAACATAGTAAACATGAACCAAAACTGAACTGAAATTGAAATGATATTATGAACTGAAATTTAAAAGTGAACCAAAGTTAACAGAACTTGGAAGTTCTGGATGTGGGCTAGTCCCAACATAATTTCTACAACACACCCACACCCATTTATATACCCATTACATCATTAGGGTTCTACCCAATTTCTCACCCAAACTGACAGTAGCTAGGGTTGGTGAAAAAAAATACAATTAAACCCAAAATTGGTTCACCTAACCTTCTGATATCAACCCAATCAACCAACCCATGCTTCAATTAGACGTACAATTATGTTCCCCCAATTATCCCCAAATTATGAAATTAGGGTTTATAAGAAATTGAAATTAATGCATACCTAATATCTGAAAACACTTGAGAGCTTCGACCCATGCTTCTATTTCCTCTAGTGTGTCTCCTGCTACTCTCAATTGCTTCTCTAACCTAACTTATTTCATCATCCCTTAATCCTAGGGTTTCAGAGAAAAAGGGTTGAGAAATGATGAAATAAGTTGATAGAGGGGTAGGGTAGTGATGGGTTTACGTATGGAAGAGATTTGAGGGCTTGTGTGGAGTTGGTGGTGGTGGCAGCGAGTTGGTGGAGCAGGTGGAAGGGGAAGTTGCAGGAGGTGGCTCTGCAGAGGGGTACGGTGGAGAAGAATGGGTTCGATGGTTGGGAGAAGGGGTTGTTTGGTTAGGTGGATGGTGCTCGGGTGATAGAGTGTTAGGCGGCTTCATCCAATCTTGATGTTCTGTGACGCTGAGCCGCGAGATGCGAAGATGGTAGGTAGATCGGACGGTGATGCGGAGGTAAGCGATGAGCGACCGTTGGATTATATGATACAACAAAATCAACGATGCCAGATGGAGTTAGGTGTTGTAGTGTTAGTCGGAGATATCAAACTTTGATGAACAGCAAGGGAGAGACCGTTGGATTCAATACCATCTAATCTGAAGGCTTGGAATTTCAGCGCTGTGGTGCTTGGCAGAGACATCAGATTTTGATGCTCAGCAAGGAGTGACCGTCGGATGCTTCTGAGAAATGATCTGATGGCTGATAACGGAGGCGCTTTTGTGTGTAGAAAATGAGGTTGTGCGCACCATTCTTCGCGGCTTCCTTGCGTAATTTCTCCCGGCTTTTCACTACTTTTCTGCTCTTTTCGCTCCGCGACTCATCCGAACTTTATTTATTACCTAAAAATGCAAAATTAATTAATAAAAATATTTATTCTTGAAAACAATGAAAATACAGAATATGGGATAAAATGTAGAATTAATGCATAAAAGATGAGTTAAAATGCCAACAAAAAGGGATAAATATATACAATATTTGGCACTCATCAAATACCCCCAAACCTGAATTTTACTTGTCCTCAAGTAAAACAAAACTAAGGAAATCCTAACTATACCACTGTCGCTGGTCTCTCGAATGCATTTAGCGTATGCACTAAGCCTTTTAAACCACTAAGTGTCCCTAGTGGACGAGTTGAAGTCTCGTGAAGGTTTGCTTAGAACGTACCTACAAAGTTCTAGGTCAAAATATAAGCTCATATTCCATCAAACGTGACATGTGCAAAACAGTTTAAGCTCACAGCAAAATGGAGATGTCAATCTAGCTATCGAAGGCACAATCCTAGCACTGATAACAAAAAAAAGACATGTGATAAGAGTGTAAAGTGTATCTACACATGTGTAAAGAAAGATCTGAAGTTATGACTACTAATCACCAAGAGATAGTTTCTCAGGCTAAGAACTGAGGTCGAAATCTAGCTAGCTGTCCGGACTTTACGAGAATTGTGAATGAGTTGGAGGTATTTCACAATTACTCGCGTTGTACATCAATGGCATACACCCTCCTTGCTTATTACAACGAAACAACAAAAGATGACTATTTACATGACTCTTATTTACATTGACAAATCTCTTTTTATTTTTGGAACAAGAGATGATGGAATTGATAAATACTTGATTTTTTTTTTTTTTTTTTTTTTTTTTTTTTTTTTTTTTTTTTTTTTTTTTTTTTTTTTTTTTTTTTTTTTTTTTTTTTTTTTTTTTTTTTTTTTTTTTTTTTTTTTTTTTTTTTTTTTTTTTTTTTTTGGAAGAAGGAAACACTTTTGATATAATTACAAAAGGAAACAAAAGATTACATGACACTTTGCAAGAGGTAGCCCTTTTTGATGCACCCAGTTAAATTCGATGGTTGTCTTTCTTAATGTAACCTCCACCTTCTATCCCAACCAACCAAAGAACAAGCTAGTCAAGTTTCGTTCAGTATTCTAAAGTGATTGGCAATCGTAACTTCCTATCAAACACCTTGAAGATCGAGGCCATACATGTATTGGTAGATCGTGCGCGTGCAAATTTCTTATCACTATGTGAATTGTGCTAGAATCAGGGTGCCTAAATATCTAGACTAAGACTCCTAATAAAAATACATATTTGCACAAGAGTCAACATTTCAAGGTAAATGAGCTCCATTTTTTATGATTTTTAATTTTTTTGAATTTTGATTTTTTAATTTTTTTTGGAATTTTTCACTTTTTTCAAAAAGAAGAAGGAGTTCGTTTTTAATTATAGCATATTATCGTGGTATCTACTCTATACCCCCAAACCTAAACTAAACATTGTCCTCAATGTTTCAAAATATGGAAAGAATTAAAATGCAACATATGGAAAGGGACATGCTGAGTAGAGTAAAAGGAGAGAGAATACCCGATTTCGGCGAAAGCAGAATTAAAACTCCGTTATTCAAGGCAAAAATCCAACATATTTCAACCGAGATCATATTGGATTAGCAAAATATATACAAAAGGAACAAAAGGGTTTTTAAAATTTTATCTACTGGATTATATACAAAAAATTCACCATACACTAACAATCTAAAGAGTTGAGGATCAACCCAAAAGACGAAGTGTAGACATTTCAACAGCTTCACACAATAATAACAGGAAAGAAACGCAAGTGAAACTGTGAAACAAAATGAGCTACCCCCAAACCTGGATTTTACAGAAGATATAATTTTGAAAACAAAATCGCGCAGTTTTGGGGGTTCATCATGCACAAGGTCTAGCTCAAAATGAACTGTGCTAGGGACGGGCAAACATGCTATTTCCAACTGTGGTTCCTCAAATGTATTATACTTAGAAGCAAAATAGTCCAAGAGGACTTGGGAAGCACACAGTTCCAAACCTAGATTAGGAATTTTCAGAAAAATTGGTTTTACAATATTGGTACAAACCAAATCTAGGTTGGGTGGAAGGCCAACAGATTGTGACTCATGTAGGAGAATAGGTGCGTCATTATCAATCAAATCAAAATCTCCTAAATCATCTACATATGTCACATCATGCTCACAATCATCAAACAAATTGGCAAGATCACAATCAGAGTCATCAACATCATCAACAGATTCATTCTCATGCATCGGCAAATCAGGAGAAATATCACAATGTGACCTAGGTAGAGAATCAGACACATCACTTATATTTTCATGCATAATAACATTAGTGTCTACAGAAGATTCTACTATTCCTATGTCATGCTCATCTTCACAGAATAATTGTACGAATCCCATGTCAATATCAAAATCATATGAATTACAATGAGTATTAGAAAAAACAACATTCATGAAGGTCGAGGGCGAGAAGCCATATGTTATTGAACCAACAGGTTCCACAATATTTTCATGTTCTTCTAACACATCATCATAATCATCATCATGGTAGCATGCATATTGGTCCTCATTAAAAGTGGTGGTGTCGTTAGTCGATTCATGATCCTCTAAATTAGGTTCATATTCAACATCATTTACATGAATGGGACTAGACACTTCATTAGGGACAACATACATTTCCTCATGAATTTCCTCCTTTTGTAGGTGAAGCAAAATCTGATCTAAATATGCCTGAATTCGTGATGTAGATCTATCGAAGTTTTGCTCACTAAGTCTGAAAGCTTCTGTGGTGGAGTCTAAATTCATGGGAGTACAAAATTCTTCATGTTCAAATTGTGGTGATTGGTACATGTGTGCATGGTCATTAGGGTTTATAAAAGATTGATCGCAACCCTCAAAGGATTGATTATGGTCCCAATGACTACCATTCTCACAATTTATGGGCATTTCATACCTTGGATTTTCTCTAGATTGCCTAAAATTATGCAAAATATGACAATGCTCAACAGGGTGGTCTAAACTACCACATGCAGGACATGCATAGATTTTAGGTTGCCTAAGAAAATTAGATGTGACAGATTCCTCATGTGATTGCATTTCTAAAGCTGCGATTCGAGCTTCCAATTGATCCACAAGAGATGATTGTGTGAGTGAGGCACTAGCAAAATGTTCATTTTCACGTTGTGGCGAATGATGCATGTATGAATAGTCATTAGGGTTCATGTATTGCGGCTCGGGACTTTGAAAATGTCCATAATAATTCCTATGACTATTGACATCATGGTCTGTGGGAGGTTCATAACGTGGCATATGCCCATAAGCAAGTTCTCTAAGAGTTTTATTTCCATCCCCAGGAGCAGACCAATATCCAGACATGATTGGCTCAAAAGCTAAGTAACTATGTTACAAAGCTCAGAATTTGGTTTTTAAAGGGTTTGGATTTTTGGGAAAAATTTGGTTTTTAAAGGGTTTGGATTTTTGGGAAAAATTTGGTTTTGGTGGGAGACATTTGAAAATTTGGTTTAAAATGGGAGTAAAAATAAAAATTTGGTTTAAGATGGGAGCAAGTAAAAATTTGGTTTTAAAATTGGGAGCAAAGTAGAAATATTTTTTTTTTTTTTTTTTTTTTTTAAAGAAAAATAAAATTAAAAAAAATAAAATTTGGTTTTTGAATGGGAGCAAGCCCACTGTGCAAGCCTCTAATGAAATGGAAGGAAGGCTGCGGCCCACAATCGGTTATCAGCTGGGTTTAAACCCAGAGTCCAAAATACAAGTCCAATGGAAAAATTTAAACAAGCCCACACAAAATAAATACAAGCCCACAAATTAAACAACAAGCCCAAAAATAAATTATTACAAACCCAAAATAGAAAAATAAAAAGCCCAAAAAAATTGGGTTAATTATTACAAGCCCACAATTAAAAAAATTGGAAGCCCACAGGTTGGGTTCTCTCAATTGAATGGGTTTAGGCTTACCTTTTTAGCACAGCCCAGCTGCTCTGATATTGTTGCAAAAACCCAGTTGGGTTTTGGTTCTTTTCCTTGGTGGCGTCCCAGCAGAGGAAAAACAGGTTCAGAACAGCAGGTCCAACAGCAAATGAAGTGAAGCAGATGCAGATGCAAATGCTATGAAATGAAATACAAAATAGCTAAAGAAAACACAAGAAAAACACAGCACCAATCCCCGGCAACGGCGCCAAAAACTTGGTGGACCCGGAGATATGTATAAAAATTAAGCGTAATGAAAACGCGGGCCTACAGTAATACCGCAAGTGCACGGTCGTCGGTTGTAGCTCGTGCAAGTACGGGTCGATCCACAGAGATTGGGAGTGTTTTGGAAGTGTTTTAGCTAATTGGGTTCCTAAATTGTTATTGGGCTATGAAGCCTTTTGGCTTAAATTGGGCTTTGAGTACTAATGGGTTTGTTCACAATAAAAGGAATTGAGCTTGGGCTCAGTTGGTCTTTGAAGTGTAATTGGGCTTTGGCCTTAACTTAGGCTTTTGATTAAGCCTGAATTGGATTGGGCCTTAATAATGAACTTGGGCTTTGGTCTTAAACAACTGGGTTTTGGTTAAGCCCACAGTTGACTGAATTGGGCTTCAGTTTGAAGTGAGCTTTGGGCTTGAGTGCACAGCAATGAACTGAATTGGGCTCAGCTGGCTTTGGAAGGCAGCAGCAGGAGAAGAAGTGGCAGCAGCACAAGTGAGCAGCAACAGCAGGGGAAAGCAAACAATGCAAAACAGCAGTGCAATGCAGTGAAAGAAAGAAAGCAGCAGAGTTGCAGAGAAGGCAATGTAGCAGCTGCACAAGCAGTGCACAACAACACAAGGCCAAGAAGAAGGAAAAACAGTTAACAGGAAAAGGAGTAGCAGCAACAGAAATAAATCAGCAAATAAACATGGAAGTAAAACAGTGACAGAAACAAAGAACAAAGCAACTACAAGCATAAAACAGTGCAAGATGAACCAAGGCCTAAGCCAAGGGCAGGGGTGATAAAGAAACTGAAATGAAGCAAGGCTAGACTAAGGCATTCAGGAGGTATACTAAAAGAATGGGAAGAGAACTAGCTTGCTATGAGCACTAGTTTCTCCCAAAGCTCAATCAACACTGCAACCTAAGCATACACAAGGAATGGCAAGAAAATCAGCTTGCTATGAGCACTGATTTCTTCCATTGCACAATTAGTTCAAAGCTTCACAGATACCTAGCCTAGCATTCCATCAATTGTGACAGCAAATTAAACACAACATTACACAAACATTACATGGCAGTGAGCAACAACACATGTTAACAGGACAAATGTAACAGGAATGAATTGGAAATCAAACATGAAATTAAACAAGCACATAACATTAACAGAACATAACATAAGCACATTTAACAGTGACAAAGCAAGAAATTAAAACATACACATTTAACTGAAATTGAACTGAAACATGAACTGAGCTGAAACTGAAAATTAACAGGACATGAAAGTCCTGGATGCTGGCTATTCCAAGCATAACTATTACAACACACACATAAGGCTATTTATAGTCACAGACCCAAATTTCTCAAAATTATAAAATTAGGGTTTATAGAAAAATCCCCAAATTCCAACAGTGAAATTAGCTCACCTAATCGTCAAATTGACGTCGACCCATCCTTTCTCTGACTCTCCTGTATCACTCCATGCCTTCAATTTCACTCTAGCTCAACCTAATTTACCAATTTTGCACGCCTAGGGTTTCTGATAGAGAACGTGCAAAAATTGAGAAAATAGGTGGCTAAGGAGAAGGGAACAGATGGTATTGGTTGTTGGGTGATGGGGTGATGATGGTGGAGGAGTGGTGGTGGCAGTGGAGTTGGTGGTGATGATGGTGGTGCGGCAGTTGCAGGGTGATGGCTCTGCAGAGGGGGTTGGTGGAGGAGATGGCTCGACTGTTTGGGAGAAGGGGGGTGTTTGGGTAGGTGGTATAGGTTCGGTTGCTAGAGTGTGAGGCGGTTTCATCAAATTTGATGTTCTGCGACGCTGAGTCATTGGATGCGAAGCTGGTAGGTAGATCGGACGGTGATGCGGAGGCAAGCGATGATCGACCGTTGGATTATATGATACAACAAAATGAACGGTACTTGATGGGGTTAGGTACTGTAGTGTAAGGCGGAGATATCAAACGTTGATGAACAGCAAGGGAGCGACCGTTGGATTCAACTACCATCTAATCTGAAGGCTTGGAATTTCAGCGCTGTGGTGCTCGGCATAGACTTCAGATTTTGATGCTCTATGAAGGAGCGACCGTCGGATGCTTCTGAGAAATGATCTGATGGCTGAGAACGGAGGCGCTTTTGTGTGTAGAAAATGAGGTTGTGCGCACCATTCTTCGCGGCTTCCTTGCGTAATTTCTCCCGGCTTTTCACTACTTTTCTGCTCTTTTCGCTCCGCGACTCATCCAAACTTTATTTTCTACCTAAAAATGCAAAATTAATTAATAAAAATATTTATTCTTGAAAACAATGAAAATACAGAATATGGGATAAAATGTAGAATTACTGCACAAAAGATGAGTTAAAATGCCAACAAAAAGGGATAAATATATACAATATTTGGCACTCATCAAATACCCCCAAACCTGAATTTTACTTGTCCTCAAGTAAAACAAAACTAAGGAAATCCTACCTATACCACTGTCGCTGGTCTCTCGAATGCATTTAGCGTATGCACTAAGCCTTTTAAACCACTAAGTGTCCCTAGTGGACGAGTTGAAGTCTCGTGAAGGTTTACCAGAGGTGTGCCTACAAAACCTAAGGACAAAATATAAGCTCATATTCCATCAAACGTGACATGTGCAAAACAGTTAAGCTCACAGCAAAATGGAGATGTCAATCTAGCTATCGAAGGCACAATCCTAGCACTGGTAACAAATAAGGACATGTGATAAGAGTGTAAAGTGTATCTACACATGTGTAAAGAAAGATCTGAAGTTATGACTACTAATCACCAAGAGATAGTTTCTCAGGCTAAGAACTGAGGTCGAAATCTAGCTAGCTGTCCGGACTTTACGAGAATTGTGAATGAGTTGGAGGTATTTCACAATTACTCGCGTTGTACATCAATGGCATACACCCTCCTTGCTTATTACAATGAAACAACAAAATGACTATTTACATGACTCTTATTTACATTTACTATTCTCTTTTATTTTTGGAACAAGAGATGATGGAATTGATAAATACTTGAATTTTTTTTTTTTTTTTTTTTTTTTTTTTTTTTTTTTTTTTTTTTTTTTTTTTTTTTTTTTTTTTTTTTTTTTTTTTTTTTTTTTTTTTTTTTTTTTTTTTTTTTTTTTTTTTTTTTTTTTTTTTTTAAGAGTAAACACTTTTGATACAAATACAAAAGGAAACAAAAATTACATGACACTTTGCAAGAGGTAGCCCTTTTTGATGCACCCAGTTAAATTCGATGGTTGTCTTTCTTAATGTAACCTCCACCTTCTATCCCAACCAACCAAAGAACAAGCTAGTCAAGTTTCGTTCAGTATTCTAAAGTGATTGGCAATCGTAACTTCCTATCAAACACCTTGAAGATCGAGGCCATACATGTATTGGTAGATCGTGCGCGTGCAAATTTCTTATCACTATGTGAATTGTGCTAGAATCAGGGTGCCTAAATATCTAGACTAAGACTCCTAATAAAAATACATATTTGCACAAGAGTCAACATTTCAAGGTAAATGAGCTCCATTTTTTATGATTTTTAATTTTTTAATTTTTTTGAATTTTGATTTTTCAATTTTTTTTGGAATTTTTCAATTTTTTCAAAAAGAAGAAGGAGTTCGTTTTCAATTATGGCAAATTATCGTGGTATCTACTCTATACCCCCAAACCTAAACTAAACATTGTCCTCAATGTTTCAAAATATGGAAAGAATTAAAATGCAACATATGGAAAGGGACATGCTGAGTAGAGTAAAAGGAGAGAGAATACCCGATTGTACGGCGAAAGCAGAATTAAAACTCCGTTATTCAAGGCAAAAATCCAACATATTTCAGCCGAGATCATATTGGATTAGCAAAATATATACAAAATGAACAAAAGGGTTTTTAAGAAATTTTATCTACTGAATTATATACAAAAAATTCACCATACACCAACAATCTAAAGAGTTGAGGATCAACCCAAAAGACAAAGTGTAGAGGTTTCAACAGCTTCACACAAATATAACAGGAAATAAACGCAAGTGAAACTGTGAAACAAAATGAGCTACCCCCAAACCTGGATTTTTTAACGGATAAAATTTTGGAAACAAAATCTCGCAGTTTTGGGGGTTCATCATGTACAAGGTCTAGCTCAAAGTGAACTGTGCTAGGGACGGGCAAACATGCTAATTCCAACTGTGGTTCCTCAAATGTATTATACTTAGAAGCAAAATAGTCCAAGAGGACTTGGGAAGCACACAGTTCCAAACCTAGGTTGGGCATTCTCAGAAAAATTGGTTTTACAATATTGGTACAAACCAAATCTAGGTTGGGTGGAAGGCCATCAGATTGTGACTCATGTAGGAGAATAGGTGCGTCATTATTAATCAAATCAAAATCTCCTAAATCATCTACACATGTCACATCATGCTCACAATCATCAATCAAATTGGCAAGATCACAATCAGAATCAACATCATCAACAAATTCTTTCTCATGCATCGGCAAATCAGGAGAAATATCACAATGTGACCTAGGTAGAGAATCAGACACATCACTTATATTTTCATGCATAATCACATTAGTGTCTACAGAAGATTCAACTATTCCTATGTCATGCTCATCTTCACAGAATAATTGTACGAATCCCATGTCAATATCAAAATCATATGAATTACAATGAGTATTAGAAAGAACAACATTCATGCAGGTCGAGGGCGAGAAGCCATATGTTATTGAACCAACAGGTTCCACAATATTTTCATGTTCTTCTAACATATCATCATAATCATCATCATGGTAGCATGCATATTGGTCCTCATTAAAAGTGGTGGTGTCATTAGTCGATTCATGTTCCTCTAAATTAGGTTCATACTCAACATCATTTACATGGATGGGACTAGACACTTCATTAGGGACAACATACATTTCCTCATGGATTTCCTCCTTTTGTAGGTGAAGCAAAATCTGATCTAAATATGCCTGAATTCGTGATGTAGATCTATCGAAGTTTTGCTCACTGAGTCTGAAAGCTTCTGTGGTGGAGTCTAAATTCATGGGAGTACAAAATTCTTCATGTTCAAATTGTGGTGATTGGTACATGTGTGCATGGTCATTAGGGTTTATAAAAGATTGATCGCAACCCTCAAAGGATTGATTATGGTCCCAATGACTACCATTCTCACAATTTATGGGCATTTCATACCTTGGATTTTCTCTAGATTGCCTAAAATTATGCAAAATATGACAATTCTCAACAGGGTGGTCTAAACTACCACATGCGGGACATGCATAGATTTCAGGTTGCCTAAGAAAATTAGATGTGACAGATTCCTCATGTGATTGCATTTCTAAAGCTGCGATTCGAGCTTCTAATTGATCCACAAGAGATGATTGTGTGAGTGAGGTATTAGCAAAATGTTCATTTTCACGTTGTGGCGAATGATGCATGTGTGAATAGTCATTAGGGTTCATGTATTGAGGCTCGGGACTTTGAAAATGTCCATAATAATTCCTATGATTATTGACATCATGGTCTATGGGAGGTTCATAACGTGAATTTTGTCCACACGCAAGTTCTCTAAGGGATTCGTTGTATTCCCCAACTGTAGAAAAAGATCTAGACATGATTGGGCTCAAAGGCTAAGTAAAGAGTTTACAAAGCTCAAAATTTGGTTTTTAAGGGAATGAAAAACATTTGGTTTTTGATGGGAAACATTTGGTTTTTATGGGGATAAAAGAAAAAAAATTTGGTTGTTAATGTGGGAGCAAAATAAAATTTGGTTTTAAAATCTGGGAGCAAGTAATTTTTTTTTTTTTTTTTTTAAAAGAAAAAAATTTTGGTTTTTGAATGGGAGCAAGCCCACTGTTTGTTTTGTGTTTGCTTTGGCTCAGCTGGTTTGAAAACGTTTGGTGAAACTGAGTCCAAAATCTCGGCCTAGAATTTGGGTACTCGGCCCACTAACGAGTTAACCTAGCGTGATCGGTTACAAGCTCAGCTGGGTTTAAAAACCCAGAATACAAAATACCAGTCCAAATTAAACAAGCTCACAAAAATTAAATACAAGCCCACAAATTAAACAAACAAGCCCACAGAAATTAATTACAAACCCAACAGAAAATAAAAAGCCCAAAAATTGGCTTTAATATTACAAGCCCATAATTAAAAATTGGAAGCCCACAATTCGGGTTCTCTTAAATGGGTTACCTTTTAAGCACAGCCCAGCTGCTCTGATATTGTTGCAAAAACCCAGTTGGGCTTTGGTTCTTTTCCTTGGTGGCGTCCCAGCAGAGGAAAAACAGGTTCAGAACAGCAGGTCCAACAGCAAATGAAGTGAAGCAGATGCAGATGCAAACGCTATGCAGTGAAATGCAAAAATAGCTAATAAAACTACTAGAGAAACACAGCATCAATCCCCGGCAGCGGCGCCAAAAACTTGGTGGCTCTCTAAAAGAGTCACAGAAATGATTCCTGCAAGTGCACAGGGTCTAGTGTATAGAACAGGGCAAGCAGGGTTTGTCCACAGGGACAAGGTGGGAAAATATTTGCCATTTTTAGTTTCTTGCTTCTTTTGCTAACTTGTTCTTAGGGGCAGTGAACAATGAGGTTGTGTGGTGTTATTAACACCACAGTGGACAATTGATGGGCTGTAAAGACAGCAATGGAACAAGAGAAAAAAAATTAAGGAAAACAGAAAAATAAAAGTGGACAGTGAAGGTGGATGAGTGAAGATGTTATGGATGGAATAGGTGAGAACTAGGGGTTTGAATTCACCTTGGCTTAGCTATGCAGTCTTCTATTAGGATGTTAAACACAACTATGGTCTTTTCCAAAGTACTAGTTGTCTTTCTAAGGTACAACTAGTCAAAGGCATATGAATTCAGCATGGAGTTACAGTTTATCAACATCTTATACATCTAACTACAATGCATACATGGCATACAATGTGAAAGTGAGATGATGACATACTAAGTTCAATTCTTTCCTAAACTTGTTTATCCTTCAAGAGCAATATGATCAATGTAATACACACAGTAGACCAAGGCTTTATCAAATCCCTAGCATGATGGATTAAAACATGATGAACATCAATGGATAAACATACACTGTTGGATAAAATTAAAATTGGAAAGAAGTAAAAACCTAAAACTATCCTATAGACGCACTGGCTAGTCCAGGCATGCCCAATTTCACACCCAAGACGTCAATTTATACATATAACAACTTTACCCCAAAAACCCCTAAAACAGTGAAATTAGGGTTTACCAAAAATTGAAATTAAGTTTTACCTAATCACTGAAAACACTTGACAGCTTTGACCCATGCTTCCTCCTCGTCTTCTCCTTCTTTTCCCATGCTGTGATTACAACTCTATTCCGACCTAATTTATCAATTTCACCTCTAGGGTTTCTAACATGGGTGAAGCGTGAAATTGAGAGATTAGGAGGCCATAGAGTTGGTGAAAGTGGTAATAATGATGGGGGTAGTGATGGGTTAGTGATTTGAGAGCTCGAGTGGTGGTTGTTGAGGCGGCAGGAAGTTGGTGGCGGAGCAGGTGGTGGCAGAATTTTCTCTGCAGACGGAGGTGAGGGAAGATGGAGTCGATGGAGAAGAGATTAGGTGCTGTTTGGTTTAGGGTATAGGGTTCGGTCGCTATGGTGTGTAGCGGGATCATCGAGTTCGATGTTTGGCGAATCTCGACCGTGGGATATGGAGATGAAAGATCAATCTGACGGTGAGATGAAGTGGATCCTGCAGCGACCGTTGGATTATACAATACAACAAAATTAACGACACCAGATGGAGTTAGGTGTTGTAGTGTTAAGCAGAAGTATCGAGGTTTGATGCGCAAGTAAAGAAGCGACCGTAGGATCTAAATGTGATCTAATCTGAAGGCTTGGAATTTAGGCACTATGGTGTTTTGCAGGGACTTCAGATTTTGATGAACGATGAAGAAGCGACCATTGGATGATGAGATGGATCCGATCTAACGGCTGAGAATGGAGGCGGGTATGGATATAGAAAATGGGTTTGGGTAAGGGTTTTGGGCCTTGGGTATGCCAAGCCCATATCTTCTTCAAGAACAATTCTTCCTTCTTGAGCCCATTCCTAGCTTTTTGGACGTGCGCTCCATTCTTTGCGGCTTCCTTGCGTAATTTCTTCCGGCTTTTCACCACTCTTCAGCTCTTTTCCGCTCCGCAAGTTATCCAGACTTTATTTATTACCTAAAAATGCAAAATTAAGTAAGAAAAATATTTATTCTTGAAAACAATGAAAATACAGAATATGGGATAAAATGTAGAATTACTGCACAAAAGATGAGTTAAATGCCAACAAAAAGGGATAAATATATACAATATTTGGCACTCATCAAATACCCCCAAACCTGAATTTTACTTGTCCTCAAGTAAAACAAAACTAAGGAAATCCTACCTATACCACTTTCGCTGGTCTCTCGAATGCATTTAGCGTATGCACTAAGCCTTTTAAACCACTAAGTGTCCCTAGTGGACGAGTTGAAGTCTCGTGAAGGTTTGCTTAGAACGTACCTACAAAGTTCTAGGTCAAAATATAAGCTCAGATTCCATCAAATGTGACATGTGCAAGTCAGTTTAAGCTCACAGCAAAATGGAGATGTCAATCTAGCTATCAAAGGCACAATCCTAGCACTGATAACAAAAATAGGACATGTGATAAGAGTGTAAAGTGTATCTACACATGTGTAAAGAAAGATCTGAAGTTATGACTACTAATCACCAAGAGATAGTTTCTCAGGCTAAGAACCAAGGTCGAAATCTAGCTAGCTGTCCGGACTTTACGAGAATTGTGAATGAGTTGGAGGTATTTCACAATTACTCGCGTTGTACATCAATGGCATACACCCTCCTTGCTTATTACAAAGAAACAACAAAAGATGACTCTTATTTACCTTGACTACTCTCTTTTATTTTTGGAACAAGAGAGAATGGAATTGAAAAATACATGATTTTTTTTTTTTTTTTTTTTTGATAAGGAAACAGTTTTGATACAAATACAAAAGGAAACAAAAGATTACATGACACTTTGCAAGAGGTAGCCCTTTTTGATGCACCCAGTTAAATTCGATGGTTGTCTTTCTTAATGTAACCTCCACCTTCTATCCCAACCAACCAAAGAACAAGCTAGTCAAGTTTCGTTCAGTATTCTAAAGTGATTGGCAATCGTAACTTCCTATCAAACACCTTGAAGATCGAGGCCATACATGTATTGGTAGATCGTGCGCGTGCAAATTTCTTATCACTATGTGAATTGTGCTAGAATCAGGGTGCCTAAATATCTAGACTAAGACTCCTAATAAAAATACATATTTGCACAAGAGTCAACATTTCAAGGTAAATGAGCTCCATTTTTTTATGATTTTTTAATTTTTTATTTTGATTTTTCATTTTTTTCAAAAAGAAGGAGTTCTTGTTTTCAATTATGGCATATTATCAAAGTATCTACTTTTCACCCCCAAACCTAAACTAAACATTGTCCTCAATGTTTCAAAATATGGAAAGAATTATAATACAACATATGAAGAGGATCATGTTGAGTAGAGAAAAAGGAAAGAGAATACCCGATTTCGGCGAAAGCAATATTAGAACTCCGTTATTCAAGGCAAAAAATCCATCATATGTCAGCCGAGATCATATTGGATTAGCAAAATATATACAAAAGGAACAAAAGGGTTTTAAGAAATTTTATCTACTGGATTATATACAAAAAATTCACCATACACTAACAATCTAAAGAGTTGAGGATCAACCCAAAAGACAAAGTGTAGAGGTTTCAACAGCTTCACACAATAATAATATGATAGAAACGCAAGTAAAACTGTGAAACAAAATGAGCTACCCCCAAACCTGGATTTTACAGAAGATATAGTTTTGAAAACAAAATCGCGCAGTTTTGGGGGTTCATCATGTACGAGGTCTAACTCGAAATGGACTGTGCTAGGGACGGGCAAACATGCTATTTCCAAATGTGGTTCCTCAAATGTATTATATTTGGATGAAAAATAGTCCAAGAGGACTTGGGAAGCACACAGTTCCAAACCTAGATTAGGAATTTTCAGAAAAATCGGTTTGACAATATCGGTACAAACCAAATCTAGGTTGGGTGGAAGGCCATCAGATTGTGACTTAGGTAGAAGAATAGGCATATCATTATCAATCAAATCAAAATCTCCTAACTCATCTACACATGTCACATCATGCTCACAATCATCAATCAAATTGGCAAGATCACAATCAGAATCATCAACATCATCAACAGATTTATTCTCGTGTATCGGCACATCAGGGGAAACATCACATGGAATACTAGAAGAAATATCATGCATTAAGGTCGGGGCAGAGAAGCCTAATGTATTTGAACCCAAAGGTTCCATAACATTTTCAGTATAGACATGTTCTTCTAACATAACATCATAATCATCATCATCATCATGATAGAGATTTTGCAATCTAGGATAATTTTCAATCCTAAGGTCGGAGCTATTACAAGAATAAAACTCTAATTCATGGGGGTGACTCATATCATGTGGTGTTGTTCCTGTTTCCCTAACGGATTCCCATTGATGGGTTTTCTCTGCAATCTCGGCTAAAAAATTCCATGCATCATCCACAGATTTATCAATAAACTCACCATTACACATAGACTCAACCATGGTTCGAGATTTAAAGTCTAGTCCCTCATAGAGGATGACGACAAGTCTCCACTTCTCAATTCCATGGTGCGGACATTCACTCAACAATTCATTAAAACGTTCAAAATAGTGAAAAACAGTTTCCTCATCCAATTGGACAAAACAATTGATACTTTGACGAATAGCGATGGTCCTATGATGTGGAAAGAATTTTTTGAAAAATAGATCTGTGAGTTGGTCCCAAGTGTTGATTGATTGTGGTCTCAAACCATAAAACCATGTTTTGTCCCTTTCCTTTAAAGAAAATGTAAACAAACGCAATTTCAGAGAGTCTTCGGACATATGATCAGGTTGCATAGTCCGACAAATTTGTTCAAACTCCCTTACATGAGTATAGGGGTTCTCAGAATCGAACCCCCGAAATATAGGAAGTATTTGTATCATGCTTGCATTTATTTTAAAAGGGTTATTGGTTTGAGGTAATACAATACATGATAATGGAATTTTTATTGACGGATACATGTATTCATGGAGAGCATGAGGTTGGCCCATTTTGAAAAGACACAAAGCCCACTATTTGGTTTTAATGGGTTTTCAAAATTTTGGTTTTTTATGGGAAAATTTTGGTTTTGATGGGATATATTTGAAAGAAAATTTGGTTTAAAAATGGGAGCAAAGTAGAAAATTTTGGTTTTTGAATGGGAGAAAAGTAAAAATTAAATGGGAGCAAGTAAAATTTGGTTTTTGAATGGGAGAAAAGTAAAAATTTTGGGTTTTTTTTTTTTTAACAGAAAATAAAATTTGGTTTTTGAATGGGAGCAAGCCCACTGTTTGTTTTGCGTTTGCTTTGGCTCCGCTTGGTTGAAAACTTTTGGTGGAACTGAGTCCAAAATCTCGGCCTAGAATTTGGGTACTCGGCCCACTAACGAGTTCAACTAGCGTGATCGGTTACAAGCTCAGCTGGGTTTAAAAACCCAGAATACAAGATACAAGTCCAATTTAAACAAGCTCACAAAAATTAAATACAAGCCCACAAATTAAACAAACAAGCCCACAAATAAATTATTACAAACCCAACAGAAAATAAGAGAAGCCCAAAAATTGGCTTTAATATTACAAGCCCACAATTAAAAAATTGGAAGCCCACAATTCGGGTTCTCTTAAATGGGTTACCTTTTAAGCACAGCCCAGCTGCTCTGATATTGTTGCAAAAACCCAGTTGGGCTTTGGTTCTTTTCCTTGGTGGCGTCCCAGCAGAGGAAAACAGGTTCAGAACAGCAGGTCCAACAGCAAATGAAGTGAAGCAGATGCAGATGCAAATGCTATGCAGTGAAATGCAAAAATAGCTAATAAAACTACAAGAAAAACACAGCACCAATCCCCGGCAGCGGCGCCAAAAACTTGGTGGGCCCGGGAATGTGTATAATTGAAGCGCAATAAAAACGGGCCTACAGTAATACCGCAAGTGCACGGTCGTCAGTTGTAGCTCGTGCAAGTACGGGTCGATCCACAGAGACTGGGAGTGTTTGGAGTTTCTAGCTATTTTGGGCTCTAAATTGTTGCTGGGCTTTGAATACCCTTTGAGTAAATTGGGCTTAATGGGTTTGTTGTAATGATGAAATGGTTTTAGGCCTTGGGCCTTTGAATGATTTGGGCCGTGAACTAGAGCTAGGCTTTTTAGCTATGAACATGGGCTTTTAACCTTTGGAATTGCACTGGGCCTTGTAACAGTGAATTGGGCCTTTGATTTTGAATTTGGGCTTGGGATCAGTGTAGTGAACTGAGCCTTAGGCCTTAATCTGAGCTGTGGTCTGGGCTCAATATTCTTGAAGTGAACTGAGCCTTGGGCTCAGTTGGATGGGCCTCAGGTTAAGCTAGGCTTTTGGTTTACACCTGAACTTGGCCTTTCCTTGGAAATGAGATGAACTGAGCTTGGTAATGAAGTGGGCTTTGGTTGACTCAACAGTGGACTGGGCCTTTGGCCTTACAATGAGCTGGTCCTTTGCAAAACAGAATGCAATTAAGAGACAATGGCCAAGGCAGGGCAGTAAGCTAACAAGCCAAGACAATGGCTCTAATGAGGCAAAGGAAGCTAGAGAAGACAATGCTATTTACAATGCAATGCTATTTATAGTGAAATGAAAACAGAAAAGAAAAAAAGCAGCCCAGTTGCAGCAGCAGCAGTACTGCACAGCAGGGGAAAGAAAGCAGTGCACAGCAGCAGCACAAGCAATGCAAGTAGTAGCAGCAGCAGAACAAGGAGTAGTTGAAGTAGCAGGATCAAATGGCAAACAAAATGAAGGACAAGTGAAAGTAAAACAGTGGCAGTGAAGGAATGAGGAAAAGTGACAGTGCAATGAAACTAAACAAGAACAATGGAAGTAAACCAAGGCCTAAGCCAAGGGCAGGGGAGATGATGAAGCTAACAGTGATGACAATGCAAGGCCAAGGCAGTGGCTCTAGGCATACAAATAGAATGGAAAGAGAATTAGCTTGCTATGAGCACTAATTTCTCCCATTGCTCAATCAAATCAGTGCATCCTAAGCATACAAATGGAATGGAAAGAGAATTAGCTTGCTATGAGCACTAATTTCTCCCATTGCTCAATCAAATCAGTGCACTGAGGTTTCTAGCCTAACATTCCACTAAACATGTATCACATAACAGGTGCATTAACATTAAACAGAATTAACACTAACAGGATTACGCACTAGGAGAATTGAAGAAACTAAACATCACAGCATAAAACTAAAATTGACTTCACACACATTAACATAAATGAAATTGAACTGAAATTGAAAATTGAACTAAAATTGAACTAAAATTGAACATTAACAGAGCTAAGTTCTGGACACTGGCTAGTCCAGCATGAAAATTACACACACCACAGTCCCCTTTTTATACCAAATTTACATTTTAGGGTTCTTACACCCAATTCCCAAATTACAGACAAAATTAGGGTCTGTGAAAAGTTAACCCTTACCCTGAAATTGTCTCCTCTGTCGAACCCATCTCCCCTCTGCTTCTGTCTCTTCGAGCAACCCCTTCTTTTGGTCTCCTCTGTCGACTGTGGTGAAACCCTAGTTTTATCTCTCTCTTGATTATAGCACCTAGTGTGTGGGGGTGCTAAGAACGAGAAAGAGAGGCAACTAGGGAATGGGTTTATGGTGTCTGTGGTGAGGGTGGCGCAGGCGGCGGTGGCAAAGACTGGTAGTGATGGTGGTGGCAGGGAGAGGTGGTTGCAGAGCTCTCTGCACACGGTCGGGGGACAAGGAAGAAAAAGAAAGAGAAGATGAGAAATGTAATGCGTAGTTCTCGATGGTTTTTAGGGTATGGGATGTTCTGGTGTGAGGCGGGTGCATCAAGAGATGATGTTTCGCGAGCTGGGCCGTGGGATGTGTAGTTAATGGATGATCTAACGGCGAGATGGGGATAAATCTTGAGCGACCGTTAGATTACGAGATACAACGAAACTGACGGCTCCGGATGGAGTTAGGTGCTGTAGTGTTTGGCAGGAGCTTCAGACTTCGATGCACGATGATGGAGCGACCGTTGGATGATGAGATGAATCCGATCTAACGGCTGAGAATGGAGGCGGATATGGATATAGAAAATGGGTTTGGGTAAGGATTTTGGGCCTTGGGTATGCCAAGCCCATATCTTCTTTAAGAACAATTCTTCCTTCTTGAGCCCATTTCTACCCTTTTGGTCTTGTGCACAACATTCTTCGCGGCTTCCTTGTGTAATTCCTCCCGGCTTTTCACTACTTTTCTGCTCTTTTCCGCTCTGCTATTCATCCAAACTTTATTTATTACCTAAAAATGCAAAATTAAGTAAGAAAAATATTTATTCTTGAAAACAATGAAAATACAGAATATGGGATAAAATGTAGAATTACTGCACAAAAGATGAGTTAAATGCCAACAAAAAGGGATAAATATATACATTATTTGGCACTCATCAAATACCCCCAAACCTGAATTTTACTTGTCCTCAAGTAAAACAAAACTAAGGAAATCCTACCTATACCACTGTCGCTGGTCTCTCGAATGCATTTAGCGTATGCACTAAGCCTTTTAAACCACTAAGTGTCCCTAGTGGACGAGTTGAAGTCTCGTGAAGGTTTGCTTAGAACGTACCTACAAAGTTCTAGGTCAAAATATAAGCTCAGATTCCATCAAATGTGACATGTGCAAGTCAGTTAAGCTCACAGCAAAATGGAGATGTCAATCTAGCTATCGAAAGCACAATCCTAGCACTGATAACAAATAAGGACATGTGATAAGAGTGTAAAGTGTATCTACACATGTGTAAAGAAAGATCGGATGTTATGACTACTAATCACCAAGAGATAGTTTCTCAGGCTAAGAACCAAGGTCGAAATCTAGCTAGCTGTCCGGACTTTACGAGAATTGTGAATGAGTTGGAGGTATTTCACAATTACTCGCGTTGTACATCAATGGCATACACCCTCCTTGCTTATTACAATGAAACAACAAAATGACTCTTTACATGACTCTTATTTACATTGACTATTCTCTTTTTATTTTTGGAACAAGAGATGATGGAATTGATAAATACTTGATTTTTTTGGAAACACTTTTGATACATGTACAAAAGGAAACAAAAGATTACATGACACTTTGCAAGAGGTAGCCCTTTTTGATGCACCCAGTTAAATTCGATGGTTGTCTTTCTTAATGTAACCTCCACCTTCTATCCCAACCAACCAAAGAACAAGCTAGTCAAGTTTCGTTCAGTATTCTAAAGTGATTGGCAATCGTAACTTCCTATCAAACACCTTGTAGATCGAGGCCATACATGTATTGGTAGATCGTGCGCGTGCAAATTTCTTATCACTATGTGAATTGTGCTAGAATCAGGGTGCCTAAATATCTAGACTAAGACTCCTAATAAAAATACATATTTGCACAAGAGTCAACATTTCAAGGTAAATGAGCTCCATTTTTTATGATTTTTCATTTTTTAATTTTTTTGGAATTTTTCAATTTTTTCAAAAAGATGGAGTTTTGTTTTCAATTATAGCATATTATCGTGGCATCTACTCTATACCCCCAAACCTAAACTAAACATTGTCCTCAATGTTTCAAAATATGGAAAGAATTAAAATGCAACATATGGAAAGGGACATGCTGAGTAGAGTAAAAGGAGAGAGAATACCCGATTTCGGCGAAAGCAGAATTAAAACTCTGTTATCCAAGGCAAAACTCCAACATATTCGGAGTCACAATGGATGAGCACAAAATATATACAAAAGGAAATTTAACTAACACATTATCTACAAGAAAATTTGGTTTTTAATGGGATTGGACTTTTTGGGAAAAATTTGGTTTTGTCGGGAGACATTTGGTTTTGATGGGAAAAAGAAAATTTTTGGTTTTTAGGGAAACATTTGGAAAACTTTGGTTTTTATGGGAGAAAAACATTTGGTTTTTAATGGGATAAGGAGACCAAGCCCACTGTTGGGTTTTGCGAAGCCCAGCTACGTTTTTGAAAAACAGGCCCACTGCTGGCGAGTAAAGCTCACTGTTGGTTTTTGGAATTTTGAAATTTTGGCCCACTTGAACTTTGGTTCAGGCCCACAGTTCAGAAACAAGCCCAGGTAACAATTTGAAATTTGGGCTCTTAAATAGCCAAAGGTCGAGGCCCAACTGGGCTTTTGAAAACGTTTTCTGTTTTTGGGTCAAGCCCACAGTGTAAATGTTTTGTTTTCAAATGGATGTTAAGCCCACAGTCCCAGAAATTTAGTTGGGCTTTGGCTAGCTACTAACTAAAATATGAGGCCCAACTGGGCTTCCAAAAGTTTAGTTTTCTTTAATTCAAACAACAGGCCCAAATCAATCTAAAACCACAAGCCCACAAGAAATTAAACAAACAAGCCCACAAGAAATTAATTACAAACCCAACAGAAAAATGGAAAAAATTATTACAAGCCCACAAATTAAAAATGGAAGCCCACAGGTTGGGTTCTCTTAATGGGTTTAGGCTTACTTGCTTAAGCACAGCCCAGCTGCTCAGTTTGGTTGCAAAAGCCCAGTTGGGCTTTGGATCATCCTAAGCTTTTGTCTTTGTTGAGGCCCAGTTGGGCTTGGCTTATGAATGGCAGCAGCACCACTTCAGGCCTAGCAGCAGGGGCAGATCAGCAGCAGCAGCAACAGCACAACAGCAGGCTTTGCAGGTTCACAGGGCCACAGCAGAGCCACAGCAGAAGGCAGCAGCAGTTAGCAGGAAGGCTTCAGGCAGCAGTTCTTGGCAAGCAAGTCTCAGGAGGGGCAGTTCAGCAGCAATTCAGGGGCAGCCTTAGCAGCAAGAGGCTCTCAGGCACAGCAGCAGCTTCTCCAGCACTTGCCTTGGCAGCAGCAGCAGCAGACAGCAAGGAAGAAAAGCAGCAACAGGAAGCAGCAGCAGCAGCAACACCTGTTGGCTCAAAAATAGAAGTAAGTTTCTTGCTAGAAGTTAAGAAATTCAGCTGCACTACACAGCAGCTACTAAAACAGCAAGTTACACTAAAATGCAAGAATGCAATGCATGATGAGTATGCTAGAATGAAACAATATGCAAAAACAGCCAAGAAAAATTCAACACAACACAACCAAGTCCCCGGCAGCGGCGCCAAAAACTTGGTGGCTCTCTAAAAGAGTCACAAACATTATACCTGCAAGTGCACAGGGTCTAGTGTATAGAACAGGGCAAGCAGGGTCGATCCACAGAGACAAGGTGTGAGTAAGCTAAAATCTTCCTAAGCTAAAGTTATCTAAACAAGTAACTAAGTGACAGTGAGATAGTGACAGTGGAAATTAAACAAAGGCAGTGAAGTTAAGAGACAAAGAAACAAAGAAAATTCAGTGGCAGTGAGCCAAAGGCAGTGGCAAAGAATAAGAAAAACGTAACCAAAACAGAACATGGGAGAGAAATTGTGGATGGGAATGAAGTGTATGGAGATGGATGAGAATTCCCTTCACCTAGCTAGTTCACCTAGGTTAACCTTGTCATGTGTCTAGTTAACTACCTAAAGTCCTTGGATTAACCCCTAGCATTGCCTATATGATTAAAGCATAAACAATCACAGGTCAATTAGGTTCTAGGCCTCTAACTAATATGGCTTTGTTAATCCCTCAGACTATCACTGACCCCTAGCATTAATGGTCTGTTTAAAGCACCACTAATCACAAGCCAGTGAACCCTTGGAATGTCACTAACCTAAGTGTTTTGAGCTCAACAGGATGTAACCCAAATGGCTAACCAACATGGTTCAATGGTCTTCTCACCCTAGTGGTGGATTAGAACATAACAAACATGGTGATTAACATAACATGATTAAAGTATCAAACATCACAAAATTAACAGTAACAGTAAACCCTAAAAATTAAAATTGAAGAACCCTAAATTGATTTGAAATAGAAATTGAAATTAAACATGAAATTAACCCAATTAGGGAGTAACTCGGATGACCCAAGAACCCCTTTTAACATCCTACATCAGTTCCTATTTATAGTTTACAACAAAACCCTAAATTGAAAATCCCCAATTTTGCAAACCCTAATTTTTAAATTCGAAATTAAACTCACTGATTCTCTGAATTTGTCTCCCCTGTGCTCGACCCATGCTTTTTCTGACCTTCCTGCTCCTCTCTCATGCTTCAATTTCTGTCTCTAACCTCACCTATTTCATCAACTTCTAAACTAGGGTTGTCGGGTTGAGAAGTTGATGTAATAGATGGCTAGAGAAGAAGGGGACGTGATGGTGGTATCTGCTACGGTCGGGGAAGAAGTGATGGTGGTGGAGAAGGCGAGGTAGTGACAGTTTGCAGAGACAAGGCATGGAGGTGGTGGTGGTTCTGCAACTGATTTTGGGAGAAGGGGAAGAAGCTCGACTGTTTTGGGAGAAAGGAAGTGTTTGTTTGGGTATAGGGTATCGGGTTCTACGGTATGAAGCGGGTGTAGCGAGTTTTGATGAACAGCAAGTAAAGAGCGTTGGATGATCCCATATAGATTGAATCGAACGGCTACGATGGAGAGGTATGTGGAGACCGTTGGATTATGAGATACAACAAAATTGACGACACCAGATGGAGTTAGGTGTTGTAGTGTTAAGCGGAAGTATCGAGGTTTGATGCGCAGGCAAAGAAGCGACCGTAGGATCTAAATGTGATCTAATCTGAAGGCTTGGAATTTAGGTACTATGGTGTTTTTCAGGGACTTCAGATTTTGATGAACGATGAAGAAGCGACCATTGGATGATGAGATGGATCCGATCTAACGGCTGAGAATGGAGGCGGGTATGGATATAGAAAATGGGTTTGGGTAAGGGTTTTGGGCCTCGGGTATGCCAAGCCCATATCTTCTTTAAGAACAATTCTTCCTTCTTGAGCCCATTCCTAGCTTTTTGGACGTGCGCTCCATTCTTTGCGGCTTCCTTGCGTAATTCCTCCCGGCTTTTCACTACTTTTCTGCTCTTTTCTGCTCCGCAAGTCATCCGACTTTATTTATTACCTAAAAATGCAAAATTAAGTAAGAAAAATATTTATTCTTGAAAACAATGAAAATACAGAATATGGGATAAAATGTAGAATTAATGCACAAAAGATGAGTTAAATGCCAACAAAAAGGGATAAATATATACAATATTTGGCACTCATCAAATACCCCCAAACCTGAATTTTACTTGTCCTCAAGTAAAACAAAACTAAGGAAATCCTACCTATACCACTGTCGCTGGTCTCTCGAATGCATTTAGCGTATGCACTAAGCCTTTTAAACCACTAAGTGTCCCTAGTGGACGAGTTGAAGTCTCGTGAAGGTTTGCTTAGAACGTACCTACAAAGTTCTAGGTCAAAATATAAGCTCAGATTCCATCAAATGTGACATGTGCAAAACAGTTAAGCTCACAGCAAAATGGAGATGTCAATCTAGCTATCGAAGGCACAATCCTAGCACTGATAACAAAAAAAGACATGTGATAAGAGTGTAAAGTGTATCTACACATGTGTAAAGAAAGATCTGAAGTCATGACTACTAATCACCAAGAGATAGTTTCTCAGGCTAAGAACTGAGGTCGAAATCTAGCTAGCTGTCCGGACTTTACGAGAATTGTGAATGAGTTGGAGGTATTTCACAATTACTCGCATTGTACATCAATGGCATACACCCTCCTTGCTTATTACAATGAAACAATAAAAGATGACTCTTTACATGACTCTTATTTACATTGACTATTCTCTTTTTATTTTTGGAACAAGAGATGATGGAATTGATAAATACTTGATTTTTTTTGTATTTTTCTGATATATATATATATATATATATATATATTTTTTTTCTTAATATATACATCGATTTTTTTTTATTTTTTTTTTTACAAGGAAACACTTTTGATACATATACAAAAGGAAACAAAAGATTACATGACACTTTGCAAGAGGTAGCCCTTTTTGATGCACCCAGTTAAATTCGATGGTTGTCTTTCTTAATGTAACCTCCACCTTCTATCCCAACCAACCAAAGAACAAGCTAGTCAAGTTTCGTTCAGTATTCTAAAGTGATTGGCAATCGTAACTTCCTATCAAACACCTTGAAGATCGAGGCCATACATGTATTGGTAGATCGTGCGCGTGCAAATTTCTTATCACTATGTGAATTGTGCTAGAATCAGGGTGCCTAAATATCTAGACTAAGACTCCTAATAATTATACATATTTGCACAAGAGTCAACATTTCAAGGTAAATGAGCTCCATTTTTTATGATTTTTCATTTTTTAATTTTTTTGAATTTTTTCGATTTTTTCAAAAAGATGGAGTTTTGTTTTCAATTATGGCATATTATCGTGGTATCTACTCTATACCCCCAAACCTAAACTAAACATTGTCCTCAATGTTTAAAAATATGGAAAGAATTAGAATGCAACATATGGAAAGGGACATGCTGAGTAGAGTAAAAGGAGAGAGAATACCCGATTTCGGCGAAAGCAGAATTAAAACTCCGTTATTCAAGGCAAAAAATCCAACATATTTCAGCCGAGATCATATTGGATTAGCAAAATATATACAAAAGGAACAAAAGGGTTTTTTAAGAAATTTTATCTACTGGATTATATACAAAAATTCACCATACACTAACAATCTAAAGAGTTGAGGATCAACCCAAAAGACAAAGTGTTGAAACATAGACAGTTTCAAAACACTAAAATTGGACTGAAATGGGAGTGAGAGTGAAAAACCAAATGAATCACCCCTAAACCTAAATTGTTCAACAGGTTTACTTTTAAGCACAAAATCTTTTAATTTTAGGGGTTCAGGATTCAAAAGGTCTAACTCATAATGGACTGTTTTCGGGATGGGCAAAGAAATGCATTCCAACTGTGGCTCTTTAAAAGTGTTATATTTTGAAGCAAAATAGTCCAAGAGGACTTGGGAGGCACACAGTTCCAATCCTAGATTGGGAATTTTCAGAAAAGTTGGTTTAAATTTTTTGTTGCAAACCAAGTCTAGGTTGGGTGGAATAATCTCAATTTGAGATTTAGGTAAGAAAGTGGGTACATCTAAATTATTTTCATGGGTAAGATCAATAGTACCAACACATACTTTCCCTAAATCAGAAACAGGTAAAACATGCTTACATTCATCGAACAAAACATCAAGACCTAAATCAGTATCATGATTGTTCGAAGTACTCAAATCATCACCGGAAGAAATAACATTTTGTGACTTAGGCAAGGAATCAGACACATCAAATTCGTCCTCATGCAAAATAAAATTAGTGTCTACAGAAGATTCAACTATTCCTATGTCATGTTCATCTTCACAGAAGAATTGTACAAGCCCCATATTAGAATCAAAATCATATGAATTACAATGAGTATCAGAAGAAACAACATTCATGAAGGTTGAGGCTGAGAAGCCATATGTTATTGAACCAAAAGGTTCCACAATATTTTCAGCAAAAACATGTTCTTCTAACATATCATTATCATCATAATCATCATCATGGTAACATGCATATTGATCCTCATTAAAAGTGGTGGTGTCCTTAGTCGATTCATGTTCCTCTAAATCAGGTTCATATTCAATATCATTTAGATGAATGGGACTGGACACTTCATTAGGGACAACATGCATTTTCTCATGAATTTCCTCCTTTTGTAGTTGAAGCAAAATCTGATCTAACTTCGCCTGAATGCGTGACATAGTTCTATCAGAATTTTGCTCACCGAGTCTGAGAGCTTCTACGGTGGAGTCTAAATTCATGGGAGTACAAAATTCTTCATGTTCAAATTGTGGTGAATGGTACATGTGTGCATGGTCATTAGATTGACAAAAACTTGGTGGGGTTTGAAAACACACAAAAAACTCTTGCAAGTATACAAGGCCAAGTTTTAGTATAGAAAATAAGCAAGGGATCATTCCACAGGGACTTGGGTGTGTAGTTGAGGTTTCCTAAGCTAAGCAGTGACAGTAAGTGACAGTGGCAGTGACAGTTACAATGGCAATGAGCCAAAGGCAGTGAAGTAAAGAATGAAGGTACTAGGGTCTTTGAATCTACTTCTTGATCCTAGACTAAGGCAGATCCTAATCAATCATGTTTTTGTTTCATCTCAGGGAAGATTGTAATGGATGATTTATCAACTAATTTTACTAGCATACCCCTAGCATCAGCTGTCTTTCTACATCACAGCTGATCACAGGTTTACTTGCACAACCACTTAATCTATCAACTCTAAGGCATTTGGGATCAATCCTTCTAATGTACTGAATTTTTAACCATTATCACTCACTTACCCCTAGCATCAGCTGTCTTTCTACAGCACAGCTGATCACAGGCTTGCTTGTTCAAATGGCTACTAGCAGTCCTAACTCATTTTTAGCACTACAAGAACAATGACAGATTACTAACTATCTTAACATACAATCAAGAGTTTCATCTAAACCCTAGCACATGAAATTAGAACATGATAAACATAATTAACATTTGAAATTGAAATTAACTGACTTCAAAACATGAACTGAAAACAACTTGGAAGCACTGGCTATTCCAGGCCCCTTGGGTGAAGCTCTGGCTAGCCCAGGCATGCCTACAACACACACCATATCATCCTATTTATACCCAATTTATACAATTCTAGTTCATACACACAATTCCCAAAAATCCCCAAATTTAACAGTGAATTAGGGCTATGAAATTTACCTACTTTGATGGGTCTAATCTTACCCACAATGTCGACCCAATATTCCTCTGACTTCACTGCTTCATTCCCACGCCTCAATTTCTTCTTTAGCTTCACCTAATTCATCAATCTCTAACCTAGGGTTTCAGGGATAGGGAAGGTGCGAGATTGATGAAGTAGGAGGCTAGAAAGATGGGGAAAATGATGGGTTTTTCTTTTATGGAAAAGGTAGAGTGGTTTGGTGGTGTTTGGCGGCGTCAGGGAGTGGTGGCGATGATGGAGAAGGTGGTGACAGTGGAGTAGTGGTTCTGCAGAGGTGAGGTGGGGGAAGATGGGTTCGATGGGAAAGAAGGAAGGGTGCGTTTGGTTTGGTAGGGGAAGGTGTTAGGTGCTCGTGTGTTTGGCGAGTTTAGCAATTGTTGATGAACAGCGAGGATGCGACGTTGGATGCGAAGATGATGGATCGATCTAACGGCGAGACAGAAGGAAGCGAGGAGCGACCGTTGGATGCGGAAGTACAACGAAACTGACGGCTCAAGATGGAGTTAGGTGCTGTAGTGTTTGACAGGAGCTTCAGACTTTGATGTACTGGTGATGCTGCGACCATAGGATGCTGAGATGATCCAATCTGACGGCTAGAAAAGGAAACGGGTATGGATATAGGAAATGGATTTGGGTGAGGGTTTTGGGCCTTGGGTATGCCAAGCCCATATCTTCTTTAAGAACAATTCTTCCTCTTCAAGCCCACTTCTAGCCTTTTGGTCTTGTGCACAACATTCTTCGCGGCTTCCTTGCGTGATTCCTCCCGGCTTTTCACTATTTTTCTGCTCTTTTCCGCTCCGCAATTCATCTAACTTTATTTGTTACCTAAAAATGCAAAATTAATTAAGAAAAATATTTATTCTTGAAAACAATGAAAATACAGAATATGGGATAAAATGTAGAATTAACGCACAAAAGATGAGTTAAATGCCAAGAAAAATATATAGAAATATGCACTTTTTAGCACTCATCAAATACCCCCAAACCTGAATTTTACTTGTCCTCAAGTAAAACAAAACTAAGGAAATCCTACCTATACCACTGTCGCTGGTCTCTCGAATGCATTTAGCGTATGCACTAAGCCTTTTAAACCACTAAGTGTCCCTAGTGGACGAGTGAAGTCTCGTGAAGGTTTGCTTAGAACGTACCTACAAAGTTCTAGGTCAAAATATAAGCTCATATTCCATCAAATGTGACATGTGCAAAACAGTTTAAGCTCACAACAAAATGGAGATGTCAATCTAGCTATGTAAGGCACAATCCTAGCACTGATAACAAATAAAGACATGTGATAAGAGTGTAAAGTGTATCTACACATGTGTAAAGAAAGATCGGATGTTATGACTACTAATCACCAAGAGATAGTTTCTCAGGCTAAGAACCGAGGTCGAAATCTAGCTAGCTGTCCGGACTTTACGAGAATTGTGAATGAGTTGGAGGTATTTCACAATTACTCGCGTTGTACATCAATGGCATACACCCTTCCTTGCTTATTACAATGAAACAACAAAATGACTCTTTACATGACTCTTATTTACATTGACTACTCTCTTTTATTTTTGGAACAAGAGAGGATGGAATTGATAAATACTTGATTTTTTTTTTATTTTTTTTTTTTGATAAGGAAACAGTTGATACAAATACAAAAGGAAACAAAAAATTACATGACTCTTAGCAAGAGGTAGCCCTTTTTGATGCACCCAGTTAAATTCGATGGTTGTCTTTCTTAATGTAACCTCCACCTTCTATCCCAACCAACCAAAGAACAAGCTAGTCAAGTTTCGTTCAGTATTCTAAAGTGATTGGCAATCGTGACTTCCTATCAAACACCTTGAAGATCGAGGCTATACATGTATTGGTAGATCGTGCGCGTGCAAATTTCTTATCACTATGTGAATTGTGCTAGAATCAGGGTGCCTAAATATCTAGACTAAGACTCCTAATAATTACATATTTGCACAAGAGTCAACATTTCAAGGTAAATGAGCTCCATTTTTATGTTTTTTTTCAATTTTTTATTTTTTAATTTTTTTTAATTTTTTCGATTTTTTCAAAAGAAGAAGGAGTTCGTTTTCAATTATAGCATATTATCATGGTATCCATTCCATACCCCCAAACCTAAACTAAACATTGTCCTCAATGTTTCAAAAGATAACAAAATTATAATGCAACATATGAAGAGGAACATGCTAAGTAGAGTAAAAGGAGAGAGAATACCCGATTCGTCGAAAACACGAACCGAACTCCATTATTCACCGGCTAGAATCCAACATTTTCAACTTAGATCATATTGGATTAGCAAAAATATATACAAAAGAAACCAAAAAGTTTTAAAATTTATCTACTGGATTCTATACAAAAAATTCACCATACACTAACAATCTAAAGAGTTGAGGATCAACCCAAAAGACAAAGTGTAGAGGTTTCAACAGTTTCACACAAATATAACAGGAAATAAACGCAAGTGAAACTGTGAAACAAAATGAGCTACCCCCAAACCTGGATTTTACAGAAGATATAATTTTGAAAACAAAATCGCGCAGTTTTGGGGGTTCCTCATGCACAAGATCTAACTCAAAGTGTACTTTGCTATGGACGGGCAAACATGCCATTTCCAACTGTGGTTCCTCAAAGATATTATATTTAGATGCAAAATGGTCCAAGAGGACTTGGGAAGCACACAGTTCCAAACCTAGATTAGGCATTCTCAGAAAAATTGGTTTTACAATATTGGTACAAACCAAATCTAGGTTGGGTGGAAGGCCATCAGATTGTGACTTATGTAGGACGATAGGCACATCATTACTAATCACATCAACATCTCCTAAGTCTTCTACACGTGTCACAACATGCTCACAATCATCAAACAAATTGGTAAGATCACAATCAGAGTCATCAACATCATCAACAAATTTATTCTCATGCATCGGAAAATCAGGAGAAATATCACAATGTGACCTAGGTAGAGAATCAGACACATCAAATATATTTTCATGCATATTAGCATTAGTGTCTACAGAAGATTCAACTATTCCTATGTCATGCTCATCTTCACAGAATAATTGTACGAATCCCATGTCAATATCAAAATCATACGAATCCCCGGCAGCGGCGCCAAAAAGTTGGTAGGCTTCTAAAAGGTCCTACAAATTATAACCGCAAGTGCACGGTCGTCAGTTGTAGCTCGTGCAAGTACGGGTCGATCCACAGAGACTGGGAGTGTTTTGGAGTTTTCTAGCTATTTAGGCTCTAAATTGCTATTGGGCTTCTAATTGTGCTTTGGGCTTAGTGGGTTTTTGTAACAATGAAATGGTTTTGGGCTCAGTTGGCTGGGCCTTTAGATTAGCTAGGCTTCTGAGCTATGAACTAGATTACACTGGGCTTTTGTAAAACAAGGTAATGAATGCAGTAACAAGAACAGGAGAAACAAATGAGAAGAAAGAGCAAATAGTGGCAGTGAAGCTGTGATATTTACAAAGCAATGAAGATGGTAGTGAAATAATGAGACAATGGATGATAAAACAATAAACACAAGAAAACAGATACAAATACAAAACACAAAACAGGTGACAGTGGCAGTGGAGAGTGATAGTGAAGAAAAGCAAAGGAAATGGTGAAAATGGCAGTGAGGATGGCAATGGAAATGAAGCAAAGAGAAAGACCAAGGCAGTGAGCCAAGGGCAGGGACAGTGAGCAAATAAGAATAACAGAAATAAGAAAACAATGAAGACAAGAGGATGATCACTAGGACGTTGAATCCACCATTAACCTAAGGGATATTCTAATCACAACTAAAATAATTACCAAAGTGCTAATTGTCTGATTAAAGCACAACTAGTCTAAGGGCTTAGCAACACTGAACATGAGCTGCACATGATGAAGACTATCTCAGCATTCCAAACACAACATGAATGTCATAATTTGATCTGACTCCTTACTGGTTCATAGCTTCATCTAATCCTAGCATTTGAGGTTCAGAACATGATAGACATGAAGATAAACATACATTAACAGTTGACAGTGAAACAAAACATGAATTTAAACACAATAACATAACATGGGAAGCACATAACAGTGGATAAACTTAGAACATAAACATGAACAGGAGCTGATATAAAATGTAACAATCACACACTCAAATTAAATACATGTTGGAGTTCAGAACAGCTAAAATTAACAATGCATTTGAATTGAGAATCATGGAATTGAAAAGATTGAAACCCTCAAAGCTACAGTTCATGGAAATAACAAAACTAAACTATTCTACTGATGCTCTGGTTAATCCAGGCATGCCCTCTCATACACACCCACACTTCCTATTTATACCCACAGACCCAATTTCCCAAAACTACAAAATTAGGGTTCTTTCCCAAAAATCCCCAAAATCAAACAGTACATAATTAGGGTTTCTCACCTAATTCACTTAATTCAACCATACCCCTATCATCTCTGTTCTTCTCCATGCTTTTTTCAATTGAAAATTGGGGACAATTTCCCAAATACCTAATTTGGCAGAGAAATTAGGGTTTCGGATTTTACCTTCTTTGATGCGATTTCTCTTCAATACACACTGACCCATCCTTCCTCTTGTTCTCCTACTCCATTCCCATGTGTCAGTTTGTCTCTAGCTTCACCTAATTTCTCTTCCATGTCCATCAATTCTTTTTCCCTAATTTTCAAAACCCTAGACTAGGGGAAATCAGTGAATAGGAAATGATGGGCACGTTAGAGGGATTTGTGAGTGATGATGATGATGTTTGTTGGCAGTTGGTGGAAGTGGTGGTTGTGGCAGGGTGATGGTGGTGGAGTTGGCAGGAGCAGAGCTCGACTGCTCGAAGGAGGAAGATGAGAATTTGGGTAAGGTGCGTTTGGCTGAAGGGTATAGGTGTTCGATACTTGGGTGTTAGGCGGGATATCAAGATTCGATATTGGCGAATCTGAGTCACTGGATGCGAAGCTGGTAGGTGAATCGGATGGCTACCCCTGAAGAGTCTGGTATCGACCGTCGGATGTCTTGATACAACGAAGTTAACGGCGAAGATTGAGGTTAGGTGCTGTAGTGTTTAGCGGAAGTATCGCTATTTGATGCGCAGGCAAAGAAGCGACCGTAGGATCTAAATGTGATCTAATCTGAAGGCTTGGAATTTAGGTACTATGGTGTTTTGCAGAGACTTCAGATTTTGATGCTCTACGAGGGATCGACCATTGGATGATGAGATGGATCCGATCTAACGGTTGAGAATGGAGGCGGGTATGGATATAGAAAATGGGTTTGGGTAAGGGTTTTGGGCCTTGGGTATGCCAAGCCCATATCTTCTTCAAGAACAATTCTTCCTTCTTGAGCCTATTCCTAGCTTTTTGGACGTGCGCTCCATTCTTTGCGGCTTCCTTGCGTAATTTCTTCCGGTTTTTCACCACTCTTCAGCTCTTTTCCGCTCCGCAAGTTATCCAGACTTTATTTATTACCTAAAAATGCAAAATTAAGTAAGAAAAATATTTATTCTTGAAAACAATGAAAATACAGAATATGGGATAAAATGTAGAATTACTGCACAAAAGATGAGTTAAATGCCAACAAAAAGGGATAAATATATACATTATTTGGCACTCATCAAATACCCCCAAACCTGAATTTTACTTGTCCTCAAGTAAAACAAAACTAAGGAAATCCTACCTATACCACTGTCGCTGGTCTCTCGAATGCATTTAGCATATGCACTAAGCCTTTTAAACCACTAAGTGTCCCTAGTGGACGAGTGAAGTCTCGTGAAGGTTTGCTTAGAACGTACCTACAAAGTTCTAGGACAAAATATAAGCTCATATTCCATCAAATGTGACATGTGCAAGACAGTTTAAGCTCACAACAAAATGGAGATGTCAATCTAGCTATCAAAGGCACAATCCTAGCACTGATAACAAATAAAGACACGTGATAAGAGTGTAAAGTGTATCTACACATGTTTCTAGAATGACCTGAAGTTATGACTACTAATCACCAAGAGATAGTTTTTAGGCTAAGAACCGAATTCTAAGCCAAGCTAGCTGTCCGGCTTTACGAGAATTGTGAATGTTCACCCAATGAGTTGGTGATATTTCAGTTTACCCGCGTTATACATCGATGGCTGCACCCTCCTTGCTTATTACAAGACTATTTACAACAAAAAGATGACTCTTTACATGACTCTTATTTACATTGATTACTCTGTTTTATTTTTGGAACAAGAGAGAACTATTGTCTTTAACATGACAAAACATGGAATAAATAAATACTTGATTGATTATTTATTTATTTTGATTTTTTTTTTTTGATTTTTTTGATTTTTTTTTGTAAGAAATAACTTTGATCTTTACAACATAGTGACACTTTTGATACATGAACAAAAAGAAAAACATAAATACATGACTCTTAGCAAGAGGTGGCCCTTATCGAATGCATCCGGTCAAATTCTATGGTTGCTTTTCTTAACGTATTCTCCAACTTCTATCCCAGCCAACCAAAGAACAAGCTAGTCAAGTCTCATTCAGTATTCTAAAGTGATTGGCAATCTAACTTCCTATCAAACACCTTGAAGATCGAGGCTATACATGTATTGGTAGATCGTGCGCGTGCAAGTTTCTTATCACTATGTGAATTGTGCTAGAATCAGGGTGCCTAAATATCTAGACTAAGACTCCTAATAATTACATATTTGCACAAGAGTCAACATTTCAAGGTAAATGAGCTCCATTTTTATTTTTATTTTTTTTTCAATTTTTCAATTTTTTTGGAATTTTTCAATTTTTTCAAAAAGATGGAGTTTTGTTTTCAATTATGGCATATTATCGTGGTATCTACTCTATACCCCCAAACCTAAACTAAACATTGTCCTCAATGTTTCAAAAGATGTAAAGAATTATAATACAACATATGAAGAGGATTATGCTGAGTAGAGAAAAAGGAAAGAGAATACCCGATTTCGGCGAAAGCAAAATTAGAACTCCATTATTCAAGGCAAAAATCCAACATTTTTTTAGCCGAGATCATATTGGATTAGCACTATATATACAAAAGAAACAAAAGATTTAACTAAGAAACTATCTACAAGAAAATTTGGTTTTTAATGGGATTGGACTTTTGGGAAAAATTTGGTTTTGTCGGGAGACATTTGGTTTTGATGGGAAAAAGAAATTTTTTGGTTTTTAGGGAAACATTTGGAAAACTTTGGTTTTTATGGGAGAAAAACATTTGGTTTTTAATGGGATAAGGAGACCAAGCCCACTGTTGGGTTTTGCGAAGCCCAGCTACGTTTTTGAAAAACAGGCCCACTTCTGGCGAGTAAAGCTCACTGTTGGTTTTTGGAATTTTGAAATTTTGGCCCACTTGAACTTTGGTTCAGGCCCACAGTTCAGAAACAAGCCCAGGTAACAATTTGAAATTTGGGCTCTTAAATAGCCAAAGGTCGAGGCCCAACTGGGCTTTTGAAAACGTTTTCTGTTTTTGGGTCAAGCCCACAGTGTAAATGTTTTGTTTTCAAATGGATGTTAAGCCCACAGTCCCAGAAATTTAGTTGGGCTTTGGCTAGCTAGTAACTAAAATATGAGGCCCAACTGGGCTTTCAAAAGTTCAGTTTTCTTTAATTTAAACAACAGGCCCAAATCAATCTAAAACCATGCCCACAAGAAATTAAACAAACAAGCCCACAAGAAATTAATTACAAACCCAACAGAAAAATGGAAAAAATTATTACAAGCCCACAAATTAAAAATGGAAGCCCACAGGTTGGGTTCTCTTAATGGGTTTAGGCTTACTTGCTTAAGCACAGCCCAGCTGCTCAGTTTGGTTGCAAAAGCCCAGTTGGGCTTTGGATCATCCTAAGCTTTGGCTTCAATACTCAAGGCCCAGTTGGGTTTGGCTTATGAATGGCAGCAGCACCACTTCAGGCCTAGCAGCAGGAGCAGATCAGCAGCAGCAGCAACAGCACAACAGCAGGCTTTGCAGGTTCACAGGGCCACAACAGAGCAACAGGTGCAGAAGGCAGCAGCAGTTAGCAGCAACAGGCAGCAACATGGGCCACAGCAGCTCAGCAGCAGTCTTGGCCTGGCACAAGCAGGAGCACCACAGCAGCACAAGCACAGCAGCTCAGCAGGAGAGCAGGAGTACAGCAAGCACAGGAGCAGCAGCAGCTCCACAGCAAAAGCAGCAGGATAGGCAGGTACCTGCTGGCTCAAAGCAGAAAGTGAGTAAAGATGCAAGCTATGATGCAGGAATGTAAGTGAACAATATGCAAATGAGTATGCAATGCAGGGAAAGATGCAAATGCAATGAACTATGATGCAAATATGAAGATGAAAGTGAATGCAACAAAACAACAAAGAACAAATCAACACACAGCGCCAAGTCCCCGGCAGCGGCGCCAAAAACTTGATAGCTAAGGAATTAAACCTAAAACTATGGTTATATTTACACCTGCAAGTGCACAGGATCTAAAGTAGAAAGTGAATAAGCAGGGGTTTGTCCACAGGGACTTGGAGGGAGCTATTGTTGTTTTCCTAGAGATTTTTGTGTTGTGTTAAAACACAACTGAGCTGTTTTGGTGTAACTGAATTAGTGACAGAAAGTAAAGCAAGGTAACAGGGTACTAAGGCTTCAAATCCACCATTTTACCTATGCTAAGGCAATCTCAGTTCAATACTGCTCTTGTCCCTTGTTAGTTATCAGTCAGCTTCTAGGCTTTCTGACTAACTAGATGGCAGTGGAGGTTCTATGCCTGCTGCTCATCAAAGGGTTGGGTTAGAAAGGAGGCTAAAGGCACTAAGATAATTCTAAACCTTGTGATAGTTGGGGATCTCACACTGCAACTACCCGCAGAGAAGCCACTTAGGTGTTTTAACAACCTAAAGGATGTTCTTTGATTAAGACTATCCTAAACATTTCAGCACAACAAGCACAATATCTAGCTTGGATTGAATTAGCAGAAGCATCATGATTTCATCTCCCCCTTAGCAATTAAACTAGAACATGATGAATTGAACAACTGAAATTTAAAATGAACTGATATTGAAAACAAAATTAACAGTTGAGGTCCTGGATATTCCAGGCCTCTTGGTGGTGCTCTGGCTAGTCCAGGCATGCCCATTACAACAACCCAAGGTCTCAATTTATAGTTGCACACGTCTAACCCTAGAATCCCCAAAATATCAAAATTAGGGTTTCAAAGAAATCAAAATTAAATCATACCTACTTTCTGAAAACACTCAATAACGTCGACCCATTCTTCTATTGCGTCTTTTGTGTCTTCCCATGCCTTCAATTTGTCCATTGATGCCTACCAACTATTCTCTCCAATTTCACACACAAACGGCTAGGGTTTGGGGAGATGTGAAATTGAAAAGGCTAGTTGAGAGACATAGAGGTGATGATGGACTTAGGGTTGGTGGTAAGTGGAGTTAGTGGTGGTTGTGGTAGTGGCAGAGAGTTGGTGGCGGAGCAGGTGGTGGAAATGGGTTCTGCATCGGGGGTGAGGGAGAAGAGATGGAGAAGAAGGAAACTCGATGGGAATTAGGTTGGGGTGCGTTTGGTTCTGTTTTGGGTAGGGTTAGGTATTGTGGTGTTGAGCGGGTGCAGCAAATTTTGATGAACAGCGAAAATGAGCGTTGGATTGTCACTTCTGAAATGGATCTAACGGCAAGATGGAAGCAGGCTTGGAGCGACCGTTGGATGTATGATACATCAAAACTGACGGCTTAGATTGGAGTTAGGTACTATGATGTTTGACAGGAACTTCAGAGTTTGATGCACGATGATGAGGCAACCGTAGGATGATGTGATGGATCCTATCTGACGGTTCTCATGGAAATGGGTATGGATATTGGAAATGGATTTGGGTAAGGGTTTTGGGCCTTGGGTATGCCAATCCCATATCTTCTTTAAGAATAATTCTTCCTCTTCAAGCCCACTTCTAGTTTATCCGGCTCTTGCAAACATCATTCTTCGCTGCCTTCCTGCGGGAGTCTTGACCGTTTCTTTGCTCTTTTCGCTCAACAATTCATCCAAGCTTTATTTAGTACCTAAAAATACAAAATTAATCAATAAAAATATTTATTCTTGAAAACAATGAAAATACAGAATATGGGATAAAATGTAGAATTAATGCACAAAAGATGAGTTAAATGCCAAGAAAAATATATAGAAATATGCACTTTTTAGCACTCATCAAATACCCCCAAACCTGAATTTTACTTGTCCTCAAGTAAAACAAAACTAAGGAAATCCTACCTATACCACTGTCGCTGGTCTCTCGAATGCATTTAGCGTATGCACTAAGCCTTTTAAACCGCTAAGTGTCCCTAGTGGACGAGTTGGAGTCGCGTGAAGGTTTGCTTAGAACGTACCTACAAAGTTCTAGGAAAAAATATAAGCTCAGATTCCATGAAATGTGACATGTGCAAGACAGTAGAAGCTCACAGCAAAATGGAGATGTCAATCTAGCTATCAAAGGCACAATCCTAGCACTGATAACAAATAAAGACATGTGATAAGAGTGTAAAGTGTATCTACACATGTGTAAAGAAAGATCGGATGTTATGACTACTAATCACCAAGAGATAGTTTTTAGGCTAAGAACCGAATTCTAAGCCAAGCTAGCTGTCCGGCTTTACGAGAATTGTGAATGTTCACCCAATGAGTTGGTGATATTTCAGTTTACCCGCGTTATACTGCTCTACACACTCTCTATTTATAGCATACAAATACCCAATTTTTTCAAACCCTAAAATTAGAAATTAGGGTTTTTCAATTCCCAAAATTTTTCACCTAAACTTTGAATTGACGTCGACCCATGTCTCTTTTCTTCTCTCTCGGTCCTTCTCTGCCTCCAATTGCGTCAATTGCTCCCTAATTCGAGGTGTTTTATCAACCCTCACCTAGGTCAGTTGGTGAGAGGAGTTAAAGCAACTCGGCTAGGGGGATGGTGTGGTGTCGGGTGATGATGGTGAAGAAGTGATGGCGCTGCAGAGGTGAGGTGGTAGAGATGGTGGCAGGGAGAGGTGGTGGCGGACATGGAGAAGGTATGGGGGTGGAGCAGTTGCAGAGAAATGAGGAGATGGAAATTAGATTTAGGTTCTCTTTTGGTCGATTTAGGGTAGTGTAGGGTTTGGTGCTCCAGTGTGTGGCCGGGTCATCGGGTGTTGATGAACATCGAGGAGATCTGTTGGATTGTGGAGTTTGGAAAGAATCGAGCGGCTAAATGGACGGATGCGAGGAGCGACCGTCGGATGCTTAAGTACAACGAAATTCACGGCATCAGATGGAGTTATGTGTTGTAGTGTTAAGCGGAAGTATCGAGATTTGATGCGCAGGAAAAGAAGCGATCGTTGGATTCAACTACAATCTAATCTGAAGGCTTGGAATTTAGGCACTATGGTGTTTTGCAGGAGCTTCAGATTTTGATGAGCGATGAAGGAGCGACCATCGGATGATGAGATGGATCCAATCCGACGGCTGAAGATGGAGGCGGTTTTGGTTATAGAAAATGGGTTTGGGTAAGGGTTTTGGGCCTTGGGTATGCCAAGCCCATATCTTCTTTAAGAACAATTCTTCCTTCTTGAGCCCATTCCTAGCTTTTTGGTCTTGTGCGCACCATTCTTTGCGGCTTCCTTGCGTAATTTCTTCCGGCTTTTCACTACTCTTCAACTCTTTTCCGCTCCGCAAGTTATCCAGACTTTATTTATTACCTAAAAATACAAAATTAAGTAAGAAAAATATTTATTCTTGAAAACAATGAAAATACAGAATATGGGATAAAATGTAGAATTACTGCACAAAAGATGAGTTAAATGCCAACAAAAAGGGATAAATATATACAATATTTGGCACTCATCAAATACCCCCAAACCTGAATTTTACTTGTCCTCAAGTAAAACAAAACTAAGGAAATCCTAACTATACCACTGTCGCTGGTCTCTCGAATGCATTTAGCGTATGCACTAAGCCTTTTAAACCACTAAGTGTCCCTAGTGGACGAGTTGAAGTCGCGTGAAGGTTTGCTTAGAACGTACCTACAAAGTTCTAGGTCAAAATATAAGCTCAGATTCCATCAAATGTGACATGTGCAAAATAGTTTAAGCTCACAGCAAAATGGAGATGTCAATCTAGCTATCGAAGGCACAATCCTAGCACTGATAACAAAAAAAGACATGTGATAAGAGTGTAAAGTGTATCTACACATGTGTAAAGAAAGATCTGAAGTTATGACTACTAATCACCAAGAGATAGTTTCTCAGGCTAAGAACCAAGGTCGAAATCTAGCTAGCTGTCCGGACTTTACGAGAATTGTGAATGAGTTGGAGGTATTTCACAATTACTCGCGTTGTACATCAATGGCATACACCCTCCTTGCTTATTACAAAGAAACAACAAAATGACTCTTTACATTGACTACTCTCTTTTATTTTTGGAACAAGAGAGGATGGAATTGATAAATACTTGATTTTTTTTTTTTTTTTTTTTGGAGCTAAAATTGAAATTGATTTTTACATATGGTAGCTCTTTTGATACATAACAAAAAGAAACAAAAAAAATTACATGACACTTTGCAAGAGGTAGCCCTTTTTGATGCACCCAGTTAAATTCGATGGTTGTCTTTCTTAATGTAACCTCCACCTTCTATCCCAACCAACCAAAGAACAAGCTAGTCAAGTTTCGTTCAGTATTCTAAAGTGATTGGCAATCGTGACTTCCTATCAAACACCTTGAAGATCGAGGCTATACATGTATTGGTAGATCGTGCGCGTGCAAATTTCTTATCACTATGTGAATTGTGCTAGAATCAGGGTGCCTAAATATCTAGACTAAGACTCCTAATAATTACATATTTGCACAAGAGTCAACATTTCAAGGTAAATGAGCTCCATTTTTATGTTTTGTTTTTTTCAATTTTTAAATTTTTTATTTTGATTTTTCAATTTTTTTTGGAATTTTTCAATTTTTTCAAAAAGATGGAGTTTTGTTTTCAATTATGGCATATTATCGTGGTATCTACTCTATACCCCCAAACCTAAACTAAACATTGTCCTGAATGTTTAAAAATATGGAAAGAATTAAAATGCAACATATGGAAAGGGACATGCTGAGTAGAGTAAAAGGAGAGAGAATACCCGATTTCGGCGAAAGCAGAATTAAAACTCCGTTATCCAAGGCAAAACTCCAACATATTCAGAGTCACAATGGATGAGCACAAAATATATACAAAAGGAAATTGAACTAACACATTATCTACAAGAAAATTTGGTTTTTAATGGGATTGGACTTTTTGGGAAAAATTTGGTTTTGTCGGGAGACATTTGGTTTTGATGGGAAAAAGAAAAATTTTGGTTTTTAGGGAAACATTTGGAAAACTTTGGTTTTTATGGGAGAAATTTTTGATTTTTGAATGGGAGAGAAAATATTTATTTAAGAAAATAAATTTGTTTTCTTTTTTTCTTTTTTTTTTTGAATTTGGGAGCAAGCCCACTGTTGGTCCTCTAATGGAATGGGAGGAAGGCTGCGGCCCACGAAACACTAAGTTTTAATTTTGAAAGTTTAATTTGGCCCAGTTGGTTAAGGCCCGATGTTTGTTTTAAAACTTTGGTTTCGAGGTCCACTCTTGAGTGGAAACAAGCCCACAATCGGTTACAAGCTCAGCTGGGTTTAAACCCAGAGTCCAAAATACAAGTCCAATGAAAGAATTTAAACAAGCCCACAAATTAAACAAACAAGCCCACAAAAATTAATTACAAACCCAACAGAAAATAAAAAGCCCAAAAATTGGCTTTAATATTACAAGCCCACAATTAAAAATTGGAAGCCCACAATTCGGGTTCTCTTAAATGGGTTACCTTTTAAGCACAGCCCAGCTGCTCTGATATTGTTGCAAAAGCCCAGTTGGGCTTTGGTTCTTTTCCTTGGTGGCGTCCCAGCAGAGGAAAAACAGGTTCAGAACAGCAGGTCCAACAGCAAATGAAGTGAAGCAGATGCAGATGCAAATGCTATGCAGTGAAATGCAAAAATAGCTAAGAAAAACACAGCACCAATCCCCGGCAGCGGCGCCAAAAACTTGGTGGCTCTCTAAAAGAGTCACAAACATTATACCTGCAAGTGCACAGGGTCTAGTGTATAGAACAGGGCAAGCAGGGTCGATCCACAGAGACTGGGTGTGTTTTGTAGTTTCTAGCTATTTTGGGTTCTAAATTGCTATTGGGCTTTTGAGTTAAGGTGATAACAATGGGCTATGGGCTTTGGTACCAATGAGTTTTGAGTACCAATGAAGTGAACTGATCCTTTGTACTCAAGTGGTCTGGGCTCAATATTCTTGAAGTGAACTGAGCCTTGGGCTCAGTTGGATGGGCCTCAGGTTAAGCTAGGCTTTTGGTTTACACCTGAACTTGGCCTTTCCTTGCAAATGAGATGAACTGAGCTTGGTAATGAAGTGGGCTTTGGTTGACTCAACAGTGGACTGGGCCTTTGGCCTTACAATGAGCTGGTCCTTTGCAAAACAGAATGCAATTAAGAGACAATGGCCAAGGCAGGGCAGTAAGCTAACAAGCCAAGACAATGGCTCTAATGAGGCAAAGGAAGCTAGAGAAGACAATGCTATTTACAATGCAATGCTATTTACAGTGAAATGAAAACAGAAAAGAAAAAGCAGCCCAGTTGCAGCAGCAGCAGCAAGGAAAAGAAAGCAGCAGCAGCAGCAGTACTGCACAGCAGGGGAAAGAAAGCAGTGCACAGCAGCAGCACAAGCAATGCAAGTAGTAGCAGCAGCAGAACAAGGAGTAGTTGAAGTAGCAGGAGCAAATGGCAAACAAAATGAAGGACAAGTGAAAGTAAAACAGTGGCAGTGAAGGAATGAGGAAAAGTGACAGTGCAATGAAACTAAACAAGAACAATGGAAGTAAACCAAGGCCTAAGCCAAGGGCAGGGAAGATGAGAAACTAACAGTGGTGGCAATGCAAGGCCAAGGCAGTGGCTCTAGGCATACAAATGGAATGGAAAGAGAATTAGCTTGCTATGAGCACTAATTTCTCCCATTGCTCAATCAAAACAATGCATCCTAAGCATACAAATGGAATGGAAAGAGAATTAGCTTGCTATGAGCACTAATTTCTCCCATTGCTCAATCAAAACAATGCATCCTAAGGCTCTAACCTAGCATTCCACTATCTAACAGTCCACTAAAGCTTCATCTGAGCCTCAGCAGTGAACTCAGAACCTGAGAAAACAAATGGAACAACACATGATTAACAGGAACAACACAACATTTAAACTAACAAACATGAACATCAACAGGAAATTAAAACAGGGAAAGAAACTAACACACATGAACATCAACAGGATATTAAGAGTAGAACATATACAGAACATCAAAGTTCTGGACACTGGCTATTCCAGCATAACTTTTACATCACACCACAGTCCCTATTTATACCCACAGACCCAATTTCCGAAATTTACAAACTTAGGGTTCCTCCCCAAAAATCCCCAAAATCAAACAGTACATAATTAGGGTTTCTCACCTAATTCACTTAATTCAACCATACCCCTATCATCTCTGTTCTTCTCCATGATTTTTCAATTGAAAATTGGGGACAATTTCCCAAATACCTAATTTGGCAGAGAAATTAGGGTTTCGGATTTTACCTTCTTTGATGCGATTTCTCTTCAATCCACACTGACCCATCCTTCCTCTTGTTCTCCTACTTCATTCCCATGCGCTAACTGCTACTCTAGACTCACCTATTTGACTGATTTCTCACCTAGGGTTTCAGAGAAAAGAATAGTGAGAAATCAGTGAAATAGAGGGCTAGAGAGAGGGGTATTAGGTGGGATAGGTAATATAGGTGGTTGTGATGATGGTGGAGGTGGTGTTTAGGTGGCTATGGAGTAGGTGGTGGCGATGGCAGTGGAGAAGGTGGTTCTGCAGAGGTGAGGGAGAAGATGAGATCGATGGTTTTGGGAAGAAGGGGATGTTTGGTTAGGTCATAGGGTTCGGTCGCTATGGTGTGTAGCGGGATCATCGAGTTCGATGTTTGTGACTCTGAGCTGCGGGATGCGAAGATGGTTGGTAGATCTAACGGTGAGATGAGAGATGAATCGATGCAACCGTTGGATTTTGAAACACAACGAAGTCAACGGTGTTAGATGATGTTAGGTACTGTAGTGTTAAGCGGAAGTATCGAGATTTGATGCGCAGGCAAAGAAGCGACCGTAAGATCTAAATGTGATCTAATCTGAAGGCTTGGAATTTAAGCGCTGTGGTGTTTGGCAGAGACTTCAGATTTTGATGATCTATGAATGAGCGACCGTAGGATGATGAGTTGGATCCAATCTAACGGTTGAGAATGGAGGCGGGTATGGATATAGAAAATGGGTTTGGGTAAGGGTTTTGGGCCTTGGGTATGCCAAGCCCATATCTTCTTTAAGAACAATTCTTCCTTCTTGAGCCCATTCCTAGCTTTTTGGTCTTGTGCGCACCGTTCTTTGCGGCTTCCTTGCGTAATTTCTTCCGGCTTTTCACTACTCTTCAGCTCTTTTCCTCTCCGCAAGTCATCCAGACTTTATTTATTACCTAAAAATGCAAAATTAAGTAAGAAAAATATTTATTCTTGAAAACAATGAAAATACAGAATATGGGATAAAATGTAGAATTACTGCACAAAAGATGAGTTAAATGCCAACAAAAAGGGATAAATATATACAATATTTGGCACTCATCAAATACCCCCAAACCTGAATTTTTCTTGTCCTCAAGTAAAACAAAACTAAGGAAATCCTAACTATACCACTGTCGCTGGTCTCTCGAATGCATTTAGCGTATGCACTAAGCCTTTTAAACCACTAAGTGTCCCTAGTGGACGAGTTGAAGTCTCGTGAAGGTTTGCTTAGAACGTACCTACAAAGTTCTAGGTCAAAATATAAGCTCAGATTCCATCAAATGTGACATGCGCAAGTCAGTAGAAGCTCACAGCAAAATGGAGATGTCAATCTAGCTATCAAGGCACAATCCTAGCACTGATAACAAAAAAAAGACATGTGATAAGAGTGTAAAGTGTATCTACACATGTGTAAAGAAAGATCTGAAGTTATGACTACTAATCACCAAGAGATAGTTTCTCAGGCTAAGAACCAAGGTCGAAATCTAGCTAGCTGTCCGGACTTTACGAGAATTGTGAATGAGTTGGAGGTATTTCACAATTACTCGCGTTGTACATCAATGGCATACACCCTCCTTGCTTATTACAAAGAAACAACAAAATGACTCTTTACATTGACTACTCTCTTTTATTTTTGGAACAAGAGAGGATGGAATTGATAAATACTTGATTTTTTTTATTTTTTTTATTTTTTTTTTTTTGGAGCTAAAATTGAAATTGATTTTTACATATGGTAGCTCTTTTGATACATAACAAAAAGAAACAAAAAAAATTACATGACACTTTGCAAGAGGTAGCCCTTTTTGATGCACCCAGTTAAATTCGATGGTTGTCTTTCTTAATGTAACCTCCACCTTCTATCCCAACCAACCAAAGAACAAGCTAGTCAAGTTTCGTTCAGTATTCTAAAGTGATTGGAAATCGTGACTTCCTATCAAACACCTTGAAGATCGAGGCCATACATGTATTGGTAGATCGTGCGCGTGCAAATTTCTTATCACTATTTGAATTGTGCTAGAATCAGGGTGCCTAAATATCTAGACTAAGACTCCTAATAAAAATACATATTTGCACAAGAGTCAACATTTCAAGGTAAATGAGCTCCATTTTTTTATGATTTTTTAATTTTTTAATTTTTTATTTTGATTTTTCATTTTTTTCAAAAAGAAGGAGTTCTTGTTTTCAATTATGGCATATTATCAAAGTATCTACTTTTCACCCCCAAACCTAAACTAAACATTGTCCTCAATGTTTCAAAATATGGAAAGAATTATAATACAACATATGAAGAGGATCATGTTGAGTAGAGAAAAAGGAAAGAGAATACCCGATTTCGGCGAAAGCAATATTAGAACTCCGTTATTCAAGGCAAAAAAATCCATCATATGTCAGCCGAGATCATATTGGATTAGCAAAATATATACAAAAGGAACAAAAGGGTTTTTTTAAGAAATTTTATCTACTGGATTATATACAAAAAATTCACCATACACTAACAATCTAAAGAGTTGAGGATCAACCCAAAAGACAAAGTGTAGCGGTTTCAACAACTTCACACATGAAAGAAAAGCACGAGAAGCTGTGAAACCAAATGAGATACCCCCAAACCTGGATTTTACAGAAGATATAATTTTGAAAACAAAATCGCGCAGTTTTGGGGGTTCATCATGCACAAGATCTAACTCAAAGTGTACTTTGCTATGGACGGGCAAACATGCAATTTCCAACTGTGGTTCCTCAAAGATATTATATTTAAATGCAAAATGGTCCAAGAGGACTTGGGAAGCACACAGTTCCAAACCTAGATTAGGGACTCTCAGAAAAGTTGGTTTGACAATATGGGTACAAACCAAATCTAGGTTGGGTGGAAGGCCATCAGATTGTGACTTATGTAGGACGATAGGCACATCATTACTAATCACATCAACATCTCCTAAGTCTTCTACACGTGTCACAACATGCTCACAATCATCAAACAAATTGGCAAGATCACAATCAGAGTCATCAACATCATTAACAAATTCATTCTCATGCATCGGTAAATCAGGAGAAATATCACAATGTGACCTAGGTAGAGAATCAGACACATCAAATATATTTTCATGCATATTAGCATTAGTGTTTACAGAAGATTCAACTATTCCTATGTCATGCTCATCTTCACAGAATAATTGTACGAATCCCATGTCAATATCAAAATCATATGAATTACAATGAGTATTAGAAAAAACAACATTCATGAAGGTCGAGGGCGAGAAGCCATATGTTATTGAACCAACAGGTTCCACAATATTTTCATGTTCTTCTAACATATCATCATAATCATCATCATGGTAGCATGCATATTGGTCCTCATTAACAGTGGTGGTGTCATTAGTCGATTCATGTTCCTCTAAATTAGGTTCATATTCAACATCATTTACATGAATAGGACTAGACACTTCATTAGGGACAACATACATTTCCTCATGAATTTCCTCCTTTTGTAGGTGAAGCAAAATCTGATCTAAATATGCCTGAATTCGTGATGTAGATCTATCGAAGTTTTGCTCACTAAGTCTGAAAGCTTCTGTGGTGGAGTCTAAATTCATGGGAGTACAAAATTCTTCATGTTCAAATTGTGGTGATTGGTACATGTGTGCATGGTCATTAGGGTTTATAAAAGATTGATCGCAACCCTCAAAGGATTGATTATGGTCCCAATGACTACCATTCTCACAATTTATGGGCATTTCATACCTTGGATTTTCTCTAGATTGCCTAAAATTATGCAAAATATGACAATTCTCAACAGGGTGGTCTAAACTACCACATGCGGGACATGCATAGATTTCAGGTTGCCTAAGAAAATTAGATGTGACATATTCCTCATGTGATTGCATTTCTAAAGCTGCGATTCGAGCTTCTAATTGATCCACAAGAGATGATTGTGTGAGTGAGGTATTAGCAAAATGTTCATTTTCACGTTGTGGCGAATGATGCATGTGTGAATAGTCATTAGGGTTCATGTATTGAGGCTCGGGACTTTGAAAATGTCCATAATAATTCCTATGACTATTGACATCATGGTCTATGGGAGGTTCATAACGTGAAGTATGTCCACACGCAAGTTCTCTAAGGGATTTGTTGTATTCCCCAACTGTAGACCAAGATCTAGACATGATTGGGCTCAAAAGCTAAGTAACTATGTTACAAAGCCCAAAATTTGGTTTTTAATGGGTTTGGATTTTTGGGAAAAATTTGGTTTTTATGGGAATGAAAAACATTTGGTTTTTGATGGGAAACATTTGGTTTTTATGGGGATAAGCCCACTGTTTTGGTTGTGCTTTGGTGAGGCAATGGGTTTGGGGAACTGTTGTGAAACAGAGCCCAACTTTTGGCCTAGAGTTTGGGTACACGGCCCACTAACGACTTCAGCAAGCCCAGAAACTAATGAAGCCCAGCTGAGTTGGTAGGTTCAGTTAACCTTGTTTAGGTTGTTTGTTGGGTTTTTGAAACCCAAAATTTTGATAGGGACAATCCCACAGTTAATGCTCAAATACAAACCCAAAAGTTAACTTAAATTACAAGCCCAACAGAAAAATGGAAAAAATTATTACAAGCCCACAAATGAAAAATGGAAGCCCACAGGTTGGGTTCTCTTAATGGGTTTAGGCTTACTTGCTTAAGCACAGCCCAGCTGTTCAGTTTGGTTGCAAAAGCCCAGTTGGGCTTTGGATCATCCTAAGCTTTGGCTTCAACACTCAAGGCCCAGTTGGGCTTGGTTCAATTTCCTCTCCTTCTGCAGTTTACAGCCCAGTTGGGCTTTATCTTACACCAGCTTCAGCAGGCAGCAGCAGCAGGGAACAGCAACAGGAGCACAGCAGCAACAGCAGCAGAGGCTGGCAGCAGCAACAGGAAGCAGCAGCAGCAGCACAGGTAGGCTTCAGGCAGCAGTTCTTGGCAAGCAAGTCTCAGGAGGGGCAGTTCAGCAGCAACTCAGGGGCAGCCTCAGCAGCAAGAGGCTCTCAGGCACAGCAGCAGCTTCTCCAGCACTTGCCTTGGCAGCAGCAGCAGCAGACAGCAAGGAAGAAAAGCAGCAACAGGAAGCAGCAGCAGCAGCAACACCTGTTGGCTCAAAAAGAGAAGTAAGTTTCTTGCTAGAAGCTAAGAAATTCAGCTGCACTACACAGCAGCTACTAAAACAGCAAGTTACACTAAAATGCAAGAATGCAATGCATGATGAGTATGCTAGAATGAAACAATATGCAAAAGAGTATGCAATGATGCAAATAAACTAACATGCAAAAACAGCCAAGAAAAATTCAACACAACACAACCAAGTCCCCGGCAGCGGCGCCAAAAACTTGGTGGCTCTCTAAAAGAGTCACAAACATTATACCTGCAAGTGCACAGGGTCTAGTGTATAAAACAGGGCAAGCAGGGTCGATCCATAGATACAAGGTGTGAGTAAGCTGAAATCTTCCTAAGCTAAAGTTATCTAAACAAGTAACTAAGTGGCAGTGAGATAGTGAACCAAGGAATAACTGTGAAAACAATGGCATGGAGCCAAAGGCAGTGAAGTAAAGAAAAATCAGTGGCAAAGGATAAGAAAAACGTAACCAAAACAGAACATGGGAGAGAAATTGTGGATGGGAATGAAGTGTATGGAGATGGATGAGAATTCCCTTCACCTAGCTAGTTCACCTAGGTTAACCTTGTCATGTGTCTAGTTAACTACCTAAAGTCCTTGGATTAACCCCTAGCATTGCCTATCTGATTAAAGCATAAACAATCACAGGTCAATTAGGTTCTAGGCCTCTAACTAATATGGCTTTGTTAATCCCTCAGACTATCACTGACCCCTAGCATTAATGGTCTGTTTAAAGCACCACTAATCACAAGCCAGTGAACCCTTGGAATGTCACTAACCTAAGTGTTTTGAGCTCAACAGGATGTAACCCAAATGGCTAACCAACATGGTTCAATGGTCTTCTCACCCTAGTGGTGGATTAGAACATAACAAACATGGTGATTAACATAACATGATTAAAGTATCAAACATCACAAAATTAACAGTAACAGTAAACCCTAAAAATTAAAATTGAAGAACCCTAAATTGATTTGAAATGGAAATTGAAATTAAACATGAAGTTAACCCAATTAGGGGGTATCTCGGATGACCCAAGAACACCCTTTAACATCCTACATCAGTTCCTACTTATAATTTACAACAAAATCCCTAATTTTGAGAAACCCTAAAATTTGAAAACCCTAAATTGATTTGGGGAAAATCAAATTCTCTCACCCATGTGTGAATTCTGCTCGACCCATGCCCTGTTGATGTTCCCTCTGCTCCTCCTCAGCTCGAACTGCTACCAATTGCGTCTACTGATGCCCTAGCTTTTCTCTTTCTTATCTGTAGCACCTAGGGTTGATGCTAAGAACAAGAAAGGGAAATACTAGGGAGCTGGATGATGGTGATGGCTCTGATTTGGTCGAGAGAATGGAGATGGTGAAGCTCGAGGTGGTGATGGAAGAGATGGTGGTGGCAGTGGAGTTGCAGGCGGTATGGTGGTGGAGAAGAAGTTTTGGGGAAAGAAAATGATTTGGGAAGAAGAGGGTGTTTGGCTTGAGGTCGATGGGTTCGATGGCTAAGGTGTTGAGCGGGTGCATCAAACTTTGATGTCTAGCGAGGAGACGCGTTGGATGTGAAGATGGTTGGTAGATCTAACGGTGGTATGAGAGATGAATCACTTCGACCGTTGGATTGTGAAATACAACAAAGTTAACGGCGAAGATCGAGGTTAGGTGCTGTAGTGTTAAGCGGAAGTATCGAGGTTTGATGCGCAGGCAAAGAAGCGACCGTAGGATCTAAATGTGATCTAATCTGAAGGCTTGGAATTTAGGTACTATGGTGTTTTGCAGGGACTTCAGATTTTGATGAACGATGAAGAAGCGACCATTGGATGATGAGATGGATCCGATCTAACGGCTGAGAATGGAGGCGGGTATGGATATAGAAAATGGGTTTGGGTAAGGATTTTGGGCCTTGGGTATGCCAAGCCCATATCTTCTTTAAGAACAATTCTTCCTTCTTGAGCCCATTCCTAGCTTTTTGGACGTGCGCTCCATTCTTTGCGGCTTCCTTGCGTAATTTCTTCCGGATTTTCACCACTCTTCAGCTCTTTTCCGCTCTGCAAGTTATCCAGATTTTATTATTACCTAAAAATGCAAAATTAAGTAAGAAAAATATTTATTCTTGAAAACAATGAAAATACAGAATATGGGATAAAATGTAGAATTACTGCACAAAAGATGAGTTAAATGCCAACAAAAAGGGATAAATATATACAATATTTGGCACTCATCAAATACCCCCAAACCTGAATTTTACTTGTCCTCAAGTAAAACAAAACTAAGGAAATCCTACCTATACCACTGTCGCTGGTCTCTCGAATGCATTTAGCGTATGCACTAAGCCTTTTAAACCACTAAGTGTCCCTAGTGGACGAGTTGAAGTCTCGTGAAGGTTTGCTTAGAACGTACCTACAAAGTTCTAGGTCAAAATATAAGCTCAGATTCCATCAAATGTGACATGCGCAAGTCAGTAGAAGCTCACAGCAAAATGGAGATGTCAATCTAGCTATCAAGGCACAATCCTAGCACTGATAACAAAAAAAAGACATGTGATAAGAGTGTAAAGTGTATCTACACATGTGTAAAGAAAGATCTGAAGTTATGACTACTAATCACCAAGAGATAGTTTCTCAGGCTAAGAACCAAGGTCGAAATCTAGCAAGCTGTCCGGACTTTACGAGAATTGTGAATGAGTTGGAGGTATTTCACAATTACTCGCGTTGTACATCAATGGCATACACCCTCCTTGCTTATTACAAAGAAACAACAAAATGACTCTTTACATTGACTACTCTCTTTTATTTTTGGAACAAGAGAGGATGGAATTGATAAATACTTGATTTTTTTTATTTTTATTTTTATTTTTTTTTTTGGAGCTAAAATTGAAATTGATTTTTACATATGGTAGCTCTTTTTATACATAACAAAAAGAAACAAAAAAAATTACATGACACTTTGCAAGAGGTAGCCCTTTTTGATGCACCCAGTTAAATTCGATGGTTGTCTTTCTTAATGTAACCTCCACCTTCTATCCCAACCAACCAAAGAACAAGCTAGTCAAGTTTCGTTCAGTATTCTAAAGTGATTGGCAATCGTGACTTCCTATCAAACACCTTGAAGATCGAGGCCATACATGTATTGGTAGATCGTGCGCGTGCAAATTTCTTATCACTATGTGAATTGTGCTAGAATCAGGGTGCCTAAATATCTAGACTAAGACTCCTAATAAAAATACATATTTGCACAAGAGTCAACATTTCAAGGTAAATGAGCTCCATTTTTTTATGATTTTTTAATTTTTTAATTTTTTATTTTGATTTTTCATTTTTTTCAAAAAGAAGGAGTTCTTGTTTTCAATTATGGCATATTATCAAAGTATCTACTTTTCACCCCCAAACCTAAACTAAACATTGTCCTCAATGTTTCAAAATATGGAAAGAATTATAATACAACATATGAAGAGGATCATGTTGAGTAGAGAAAAAGGAAAGAGAATACCCGATTTCGGCGAAAGCAATATTAGAACTCCGTTATTCAAGGCAAAAAAATCCATCATATGTCAGCCGAGATCATATTGGATTAGCAAAATATATACAAAAGGAACAAAAGGGTTTTTTTAAGAAATTTTATCTACTGGATTATATACAAAAAATTCACCATACACTAACAATCTAAAGAGTTGAGGATCAACCCAAAAGACAAAGTGTAGCGGTTTCAACAACTTCACACATGAAAGAAAAGCACGAGAAGCTGTGAAACCAAATGAGATACCCCCAAACCTGGATTTTACAGAAGATATAATTTTGAAAACAAAATCGCGCAGTTTTGGGGGTTCATCATGCACAAGATCTAACTCAAAGTGTACTTTGCTATGGACGGGCAAACATGCAATTTCCAACTGTGGTTCCTCAAAGATATTATATTTAAATGCAAAATGGTCCAAGAGGACTTGGGAAGCACACAGTTCCAAACCTAGATTAGGGACTCTCAGAAAAGTTGGTTTGACAATATGGGTACAAACCAAATCTAGGTTGGGTGGAAGGCCATCAGATTGTGACTTATGTAGGACGATAGGCACATCATTACTAATCACATCAACATCTCCTAAGTCTTCTACACGTGTCACAACATGCTCACAATCATCAAACAAATTGGCAAGATCACAATCAGAGTCATCAACATCATTAACAAATTCATTCTCATGCATCGGTAAATCAGGAGAAATATCACAATGTGACCTAGGTAGAGAATCAGACACATCAAATATATTTTCATGCATATTAGCATTAGTGTTTACAGAAGATTCAACTATTCCTATGTCATGCTCATCTTCACAGAATAATTGTACGAATCCCATGTCAATATCAAAATCATATGAATTACAATGAGTATTAGAAAAAACAACATTCATGAAGGTCGAGGGCGAGAAGCCATATGTTATTGAACCAACAGGTTCCACAATATTTTCATGTTCTTCTAACATATCATCATAATCATCATAATCATCATCATGGTAGCATGCATATTGGTCCTCATTAAAAGTGGTGGTGTCATTAGTCGATTCATGTTCCTCTAAATTAGGTTCATATTCAACATCATTCACATGAATGGGACTAGACACTTCATTAGGGACAACATACATTTCCTCATGAATTTCCTCCTTTTGTAGGTGAAGCAAAATCTGATCTAAATATGTCTGAATTCGTGATGTAGATCTATCGAAGTTTTGCTCACTAAGTCTGAAAGCTTCTGTGGTGGAGTCTAAATTCATGGGAGTACAAAATTCTTCATGTTCAAATTGTGGTGATTGGTACATGTGTGCATGGTCATTAGGGTTTATAAAAGATTGATCGCAACCCTCAAAGGATTGATTATGGTCCCAATGACTACCATTCTCACAATTTATGGGCATTTCATACCTTGCATTTTCTCTAGATTGCCTAAAATTATGCAAAATATGACAATTCTCAACAGGGTGGTCTAAACTACCACATGCGGGACATGCATAGATTTCAGGTTGCCTAAGAAAATTAGATGTGACAGATTCCTCATGTGATTGCATTTCTAAAGCTGCGATTCGAGCTTCTAATTGATCCACAAGAGATGATTGTGTGAGTGAGGTATTAGCAAAATGTTCATTTTCACGTTGTGGCGAATGATGCATGTGTGAATAGTCATTAGGGTTCATGTATTGAGGCTCGGGACTTTGAAAATGTCCATAATAATTCCTATGACTATTGACATCATGGTCTATGGGAGGTTCATAACGTGAAGTATGTCCACACGCAAGTTCTCTAAGGGATTTGTTGTACTCCCCAACTGTAGAAAAAGATCTATTCATGATTGGCTCAAAAGCTAAGTAAAGAATGTACAAAGCTCAGAATTTGGTTTTTAAAGGGTTTGGATTTTTGGGAAAAATTTGGTTTTGGTGGGATAAAAGAAAAAAAAATTTGGTTGTTAATGTGGGAGCAAAATAAAATTTGGTTTTAAAATTTGGGAGCAAGTAAAAATTTTGGTTTTTGAATGGGAGAGAAAATATTTATTTATTTATTTTAAAAGAAAATAAAATTTGGTTTTTGAATGGGAGCAAGCCCACTGTTGGTTTTGTGTTTGCTTTGGCTCAGCTGGTTTGAAAACGTTTGGTGAAACTGAGTCCAAAATCTCGGCCTAGAATTTGGGTACTCGGCCCACTAACGAGTTAACATAGCGTGATCGGTTACAAGCTCAGCTGGGTTTAAAAACCCAGAATACAAAATACCAGTCCAAATTAAACAAGCTCACAAAAATTAAATACAAGCCCACAAATTAAACAAACAAGCCCACAAAAATTAATTACAAACCCAACAGAAAAAAATAAAAAGCCCAAAAATTGGCTTTAATATTACAAGCCCACAATTAAGAATTGGAAGCCCACAATTCGGGTTCTCTTAAATGGGTTACCTTTTAAGCACAGCCCAGCTGCTCTGATATTGTTGCAAAAACCCAGTTGGGCTTTGGTTCTTTTCCTTGGTGGCGTCCCAGCAGAGGAAAACAGGTTCAGAACAGCAGGCCCAACAGCAAATGAAGTGAAGCAGATGCAGATGCAAATGCTATGCAACATATGGAAAGGGACATGCTGAGTAGAGTAAAAGGAGAGAGAATACCCGATTTCGGCGAAAGCAGAATTAAAACTCCGTTATTCAAGGCAAAAATCCAACATATTTCAGCCGAGATCATATTGGATTAGCAAAATATATACAAAAGGAACAAAAGGGTTTTAAGAAATTTTATCTACTGGATTATATACAAAAAATTCACCATACACTAACAATCTAAAGAGTTGAGGATCAACCCAAAAGACAAAGTGTAGCGGTTTCAACAACTTCACACATGAAAGAAAAGCACGAGAAGCTGTGAAACCAAATGAGCTACCCCCAAACCTGGATTTTACAGAAGATATAATTTTGAAAACAAAATCGCGCAGTTTTGGGGGTTCATCATGCACAAGATCTAACTCAAAGTGTACTTTGCTATGGACGGGCAAACATGCAATTTCCAACTGTGGTTCCTCAAAGATATTATATTTAAATGCAAAATGGTCCAAGAGGACTTGGGAAGCACACAGTTCCAAACCTAGATTAGGCATTCTCAGAAAAATTGGTTTTACAATATTGGTACAAACCAAATCTAGGTTGGGTGGAAGGCCATCAGATTGTGACTCATGTAGGAGAATAGGTGCGTCATTATCAATCAAATCAAAATCTCCTAAATCATCTACACATGTCACATCATGCTCACAATCATCAATCAAATTAGCAAGTTCACACTCAGAATCATCAACAGATTTGTCCTCATGCATCGGCAATTCAATGGAAATATCACAATGTGACCTAGGTAGAGAATCAGACATATCACTTATATGTTCATGCATAATAACATTAGTGTCTACAGAAGATTCAACTATTCCTATGTCATGCTCATCTTCACAGAATAATTGTACGAATCCCATGTCAATATCAAAATCATATGAATTACAATGAGTATTAGAAAAAACAACATTCATGAAGGTCGAGGGCGAGAAGCCATATGTTATTGAACCAACAGGTTCCACAATATTTTCATGTTCTTCTAACATATCATCATAATCATCATAATCATCATCATGGTAGCATGCATATTGGTCCTCATTAAAAGTGGTGGTGTCATTAGTCGATTCATGTTCCTCTAAATTAGGTTCATATTCAACATCATTTACATGAATGGGACTAGACACTTCATTAGGGACAACATACATTTCCTCATGAATTTCCTCCTTTTGTAGGTGAAGCAAAATCTGATCTAAATATGCCTGAATTCGTGATGTAGATCTATCGAAGTTTTGCTCACTGAGTCTGAAAGCTTCTGTGGTGGAGTCTAAATTCATGGGAGTACAAAATTCTTCATGTTCAAATTGTGGTGATTGGTACATGTGTGCCTGGTCATTAGGGTTTATAAAAGATTGATCGCAACCCTCAAAGGATTGATTATGGTCCCAATGACTACCATTCTCACAATTTATGGGCATTTCATACCTTGGATTTTCTCTAGATTGCCTAAAATTATACAAAATATGACAATTCTCAACAGGGTGGTCTAAACTACCACATGCGGGACATGCATAGATTTCAGGTTGCCTAAGAAAATTAGATGTGACAGATTCCTCATGTGATTGCATTTCTAAAGCTGCGATTCGAGCTTCTAATTGATCCACAAGAGATGATTGTGTGAGTGAGGTATTAGCAAAATGTTCATTTTCACGTTGTGACGAATGATGCATGTGTGAATAGTCATTAGGGTTCATGTATTGAGGCTCGGGACTTTGAAAATGTCCATAATAATTCCTATGACTATTGACATCATGGTCTATGGGAGGTTCATAACGTGAAGTATGTCCACACGCAAGTTCTCTAAGGGATTTGTTGTATTCCCCAACTGTAGACCAAGATCTAGACATGATTGGGCTCAAAAGCTAAGTAACTATGTTACAAAGCCCAAAATTTGGTTTTTAATGGGTTTGGATTTTTGGGAAAAATTTGGTTTTTATGGGTAACATTTGGTTTTGTCGGGTTTGAAAAAGAAATTTGGTTTTTAATGGGCTTTAGAAAATTTGGACTTAATGGGAAAAGAAAACACTTTGGTTCACTGGGTTTTGAAAACTTTGGTTTTAGACTTTGAAGACAAAGCCCATTTGGGAGCTTTTGGTTTTGATGGGAGAAAATTTGGTTTTAAAGAGGTAGAAAAATTTGGTTTTTAATTGGGAGCAAAAATTTTGGTTTTAGTATTGGGAGCAAGAATTTTGGTTTTAGTGTTGGGAGCAAGCCCACATTGGTGGGAGAAATTGCTTTGCCAAGGGAAGGTGAACTAAGCCCACAATGTGTATGCAAACTGAAGCCCAATGTAGCTTTTGAAATAGCCCAACTGTTGCTTGTTTGGTCTGAGGCCCAGTTGGGCTTTCAAAAGTTCAGTTTTTCTAATTTAAAACTACAGGCCCAAATCAATCTAACACCACAAGCCCACAAGCAATTAAACAACACAAGCCCACAAGAAATTAATTACAAACCCAACAGAAAAATGGAAAAAATTATTACAAGCCCACAAATTAAAAATGGAAGCCCACAGGTTGGGTTCTCTTAATGGGTTTAGGCTTACTTGCTTAAGCACAGCCCAGCTGCTCAGTTTGGTTGCAAAAGCCCAGTTGGGCTTTGGATCATCCTAAGCTTTTGTCTTTGTTGAGGCCCAGTTGGGCTTGGCTTATGAATGGCAGCAGCACCACTTCAGGCCTAGCAGCAGGGGCAGATCAGCAGCAGTAGCAACAGCACAACAGCAGGCTTTGCAGGTTCACAGGGCCACAGCAGAGCCACAGCAGAAGGCAGCAGCAGTTAGCAGGAAGGCTTCAGGCAGCAGTTCTTGGCAAGCAAGTCTCAGGAGGGGCAGTTCAGCAGCAATTCAGGGGCATCCTTAGCAGCAAGAGGCTCTCAGGCACAGCAGCAGCTTCTCCAGCACTTGCCTTGGCAGCAGCAGCAGCAGACAGCAAGGAAGAAAAGCAGCAACAGGAAGCAGCAGCAGCAGCAACACCTGTTGGCTCAAAAAGAGAAGTAAGTTTCTTGCTAGAAGTTAAGAAATTCAGCTGCACTACACAGCAGCTACTAAAACAGCAAGTTACACTAAAATGCAAGAATGCAATGCATGATGAGTATGCTAGAATGAAACAATATGCAAAAACAGCCAAGAAAAATTCAACACAACACAACCAAGTCCCCGGCAGCGGCGCCAAAAACTTGGTGGCTCTCTAAAAGAGTCACAAACATTATACCTGCAAGTGCACAGGGTCTAGTGTATAGAACAGGGCAAGCAGGGTCGATCCACAGAGACAAGGTGTGAGTAAGCTAAAATCTTCCTAAGCTAAAGTTATCTAAACAAGTAACTAAGTGACAGTGAGATAGTGACAGTGGAAATTAAACAAAGGCAGTGAAGTTAAGAGACAAAGAAACAAAGAAAATTCAGTGGCAGTGAGCCAAAGGCAGTGGCAAAGAATAAGAAAAACGTAACCAAAACAGAACATGAGAGAGAAATTGTGGATGGGAATGAAGTGTATGGAGATGGATGAGAATTCCCTTCACCTAGCTAGTTCACCTAGGTTAACCTTGTCATGTGTCTAGTTAACTACCTAAAGTCCTTGGATTAACCCCTAGCATTGCCTATCTGATTAAAGCATAAACAATCACAGGTCAATTAGGTTCTAGGCCTCTAACTAATATGGCTTTGTTAATCCCTCAGACTATCACTGACCCCTAGCATTAATGGTCTGTTTAAAGCACCACTAATCACAAGCCAGTGAACCCTTGGAATGTCACTAACCTAAGTGTTTTGAGCTCAACAGGATGTAACCCAAATGGCTAACCAACATGGTTCAATGGTCTTCTCACCCTAGTGGTGGATTAGAACATAACAAACATGGTGATTAACATAACATGATTAAAGTATCAAACATCACAAAATTAACAGTAACAGTAAACCCTAAAAATTAAAATTGAAGAACCCTAAATTGATTTGAAATGGAAATTGAAATTAAACATGAAGTTAACCCAATTAGGGGGTATCTCGGATGACCCAAGAACACCCTTTAACATCCTACATCAGTTCCTACTTATAATTTACAACAAAATCCCTAATTTTGAGAAACCCTAAAATTTGAAAACCCTAAATTGATTTGGGGAAAATCAAATTCTCTCACCCATGTGTGAATTCTGCTCGACCCATGCCCTGTTGATGTTCCCTCTGCTCCTCCTCAGCTCGAACTGCTACCAATTGCGTCTACTGATGCCCTAGCTTTTCTCTTTCTTATCTGTAGCACCTAGGGTTGATGCTAAGAACAAGAAAGGGAAATACTAGGGAGTTGGATGATGGTGATGGCTCTGATTTGGTCGAGAGAATGGAGATGGTGAAGCTCGAGGTGGTGATGGAAGAGATGGTGGTGGCAGTGGAGTTGCAGGCGGTATGGTGGTGGAGAAGAAGTTTTAGGGAAAGAAAATGATTTGGGAAGAAGAGGGTGTTTGGCTTGAGGTCGATGGGTTCGATGGCTAAGGTGTTGAGCGGGTGCATCAAACTTTGATGTCTAGCGAGGAGACGCGTTGGATGTGAAGATGGTTGGTAGATCTAACGGTGGTATGAGAGATGAATCACTTCGACCGTTGGATTGTGAAATACAACAAAGTTAACGGCGAAGATCGAGGTTAGGTGCTGTAGTGTTAAGCGGAAGTATCGAGGTTTGATGCGCAGGCAAAGAAGCGACCGTAGGATCTAAATGTGATCTAATCTGAAGGCTTGGAATTTAGGTACTATGGTGTTTTGCAGGGACTTCAGATTTTGATGAACGATGAAGAAGCGACCATTGGATGATGAGATGGATCCGATCTAACGGCTGAGAATGGAGGCGGGTATGGATATAGAAAATGGGTTTGGGTAAGGATTTTGGGCCTTGGGTATGCCAAGCCCATATCTTCTTTAAGAACAATTCTTCCTTCTTGAGCCCATTCCTAGCTTTTTGGACGTGCGCTCCATTCTTTGCGGCTTCCTTGCGTAATTTCTTCCGGATTTTCACCACTCTTCAGCTCTTTTCCGCTCCGCAAGTTATCCAGATTTTATTATTACCTAAAAATGCAAAATTAAGTAAGAAAAATATTTATTCTTGAAAACAATGAAAATACAGAATATGGGATAAAATGTAGAATTACTGCACAAAAGATGAGTTAAATGCCAACAAAAATGGATAAATATATACAATATTTGGCACTCATCAAATACCCCCAAACCTGAATTTTACTTGTCCTCAAGTAAAACAAAACTAAGGAAATCCTACCTATACCACTGTCGCTGGTCTCTCGAATGCATTTAGCGTATGCACTAAGCCTTTTAAACCACTAAGTGTCCCTAGTGGACGAGTTGAAGTCTCGTGAAGGTTTGCTTAGAACGTACCTACAAAGTTCTAGGTCAAAATATAAGCTCAGATTCCATCAAATGTGACATGCGCAAGTCAGTAGAAGCTCACAGCAAAATGGAGATGTCAATCTAGCTATCAAGGCACAATCCTAGCACTGATAACAAAAAAAAGACATGTGATAAGAGTGTAAAGTGTATCTACACATGTGTAAAGAAAGATCTGAAGTTATGACTACTAATCACCAAGAGATAGTTTCTCAGGCTAAGAACCAAGGTCGAAATCTAGCTAGCTGTCCGGACTTTACGAGAATTGTGAATGAGTTGGAGGTATTTCACAATTACTCGCGTTGTACATCAATGGCATACACCCTCCTTGCTTATTACAAAGAAACAACAAAATGACTCTTTACATTGACTACTCTCTTTTATTTTTGGAACAAGAGAGGATGGAATTGATAAATACTTGATTTTTTTTATTTTTTTTATTTTTTTTTTTTTTTGGAGCTAAAATTGAAATTGATTTTTACATATGGTAGCTCTTTTGATACATAACAAAAAGAAACAAAAAAAATTACATGACACTTTGCAAGAGGTAGCCCTTTTTGATGCACCCAGTTAAATTCGATGGTTGTCTTTCTTAATGTAACCTCCACCTTCTATCCCAACCAACCAAAGAACAAGCTAGTCAAGTTTCGTTCAGTATTCTAAAGTGATTGGCAATCGTGACTTCCTATCAAACACCTTGAAGATCGAGGCCATACATGTATTGGTAGATCGTGCGCGTGCAAATTTCTTATCACTATGTGAATTGTGCTAGAATCAGGGTGCCTAAATATCTAGACTAAGACTCCTAATAATTACATATTTGCACAAGAGTCAACATTTCAAGGTAAATGAGCTCCATTTTTATGTTTTTTTTTTTCAATTTTTAATTTTTTATTTTGATTTTTCAATTTTTTTTTGGAATTTTTCAATTTTTTCAAAAAGATGGAGTTTTGTTTTCAATTATGGCATATTATCGTGGTATCTACTCTATACCCCCAAACCTAAACTAAACATTGTCCTCAATGTTTCAAAATATGGAAAGAATTATAAAACAATATATGAAGAGGAACATGCTGAGTAGAGTAAAAGGAGAGAGAATACCCGATTTCGGCGAAAGCAGAATTAAAACTCCGTTATTCAAGGCAAAAATCCAACATATTTCAACCGAGATCATATTGGATTAGCAAAATATATACAAAAGGAACAAAAGGGTTTTTAAGAAATTTTATCTACTGGATTATATACAAAAAATTCACCATACACTAACAATCTAAAGAGTTGAGGATCAACCCAAAAGACAAAGTGTAGCGGTTTCAACAACTTCACACATGAAAGAAAAGCACGTGAAGCTGTGAAACCAAATGAGCTACCCCCAAACCTGGATTTTACAGAAGATATAATTTTGAAAACAAAATCGCGCAGTTTTGGGGGTTCATCATGCACAAGATCTAACTCAAAGTGTACTTTTCTATGGACGGGCAAACATGCAATTTCCAACTGTGGTTCCTCAAAGATATTATATTTAAATGCAAAATGGTCCAAGAGGACTTGGGAAGCACACAGTTCCAAACCTAGATTAGGGACTCTCAGAAAAGTTGGTTTGACAATATGGGTACAAACCAAATCTAGGTTGGGTGGAAGGCCAACAGATTGTGACTTATGTAGAAGAATAGGCACATCATTATTAATCACATCAACATCTCCTAAGTCTTCTACAAGTGTCATAACATGCTCACAATCATCAAACAAATTGGCAAGATCACAATCAGAGTCATCAACATCATCAACAAATTTATTCTCATGCATCGGCAAATCAGGAGAAATATCACAATGTGACCTAGGTAGAGAATCAGACACATCAAATATATTTTCATGCATATTAGTGTCTACAGAAGATTCAACTATTCCTATGTCATGCTCATCTTCACAGAATAATTGTACGAATCCCATGTCAATATCAAAATCATATGAATTACAATGAGTATTAGAAAAAACAACATTCATGAAGGTCGAGGGCGAGAAGCCATATGTTATTGAACCAACAGGTTCCACAATATTTTCATGTTCTTCTAACATATCATCATAATCATCATAATCATCATCATGGTAGCATGCATATTGGTCCTCATTAAAAGTGGTGGTGTCATTAGTCGAGGTGGTGGTGGTGGAGAAGGCGAGGTAGTGACAGTTTGCAGAGACAGGGCATGGAGGTGGTGGTGGTTCTGCAACTGATTTTGGGAGAAGGGGAAGAAGCTCGACTGTTTTGGGAGAAAGGAAGTGTTTGTTTGGGTATAGGGTATCGGGTTCTACGGTATGAAGCGGGTGTAGCGAGTTTTGATGAACAGCAAGTAAAGAGCGTTGGATGATCCCATATAGATTGAATCGAACGGCTACGATGGAGAGGTATGTGGAGACCGTTGGATTATGAGATACAACAAAATTGACGACACCAGATGGAGTTAGGTGTTGTAGTGTTAAGCGGAAGTATCGAGGTTTGATGCGCAGGCAAAGAAGCGACCGTAGGATCTAAATGTGATCTAATCCGAAGGCTTGGAATTTAGGTACTATGGTGTTTTGCAGGGACTTCAGATTTTGATGAACGATGAAGAAGCGACCATTGGATGATGAGATGGATCCGATCTAACGGCTGAGAATGGAGGCGGGTATGGATATAGAAAATGGGTTTGGGTAAGGGTTTTGGGCATTGGGTATGCCAAGCCCATATCTTCTTTAAGAACAATTCTTCCTTCTTGAGCCCATTCCTAGCTTTTTGGACGTGCGCTCCATTCTTTGCGGCTTCCTTGCGTAATTTCTTCCGGCTTTTCACCACTCTTCAACTCTTTTCCGCTCCGCAAGTTATCCAGACTTTATTTATTACCTAAAAATGCAAAATTAAGTAAGAAAAATATTTATTCTTGAAAACAATGAAAATACAGAATATGGGATAAAATGTAGAATTAATGCGCAAAAGATGAGTTAAATGCCAACAAAAAGGGATAAATATATACATTATTTGGCACCCATCAAATACCCCCAAACCTGAATTTTACTTGTCCTCAAGTAAAACAAAACTAAGGAAATCCTAACTATACCACTGTCGCTGGTCTCTCGAATGCATTTAGCGTATGCACTAAGCCTTTTAAACCACTAAGTGTCCCTAGTGGACGAGTTAAGTCTCGTGAAGGTTTGCTTAGAACGTACCTACAAAGTTCTAGGTCAAAATATAAGCTCAGATTCCATCAAATATGACATGTGCAAAACAGTTTAAGCTCACAGCAAAATGGAGATGTCAATCTAGCTATCGAAGGCACAATCCTAGCACTGATAACAAAAAAAGACATGTGATAAGAGTGTAAAGTGTATCTACACATGTGTAAAGAAAGATCTGAAGTTATGACTACTAATCACCAAGAGATAGTTTCTCAGGCTAAGAACCAAGGTCGAAATCTAGCTAGCTGTCCGGACTTTACGAGAATTGTGAATGAGTTGGAGGTATTTCACAATTACTTGCGTTGTACATCAATGGCATACACCCTCCTTGCTTATTACAATGAAACAACAAAATGACAATTTACATGACTCTTATTTACATTGACTACTCTCTTTTTATTTTTGGAACAAGAGAGGATGGAATTGATAAATACTTGATTTTTTTGTATTTTTCTGATATTTATTTTTCTTTTTTTTTGAATATATACATCGTTTTTTTTTTTTTTTTTAGAACAAGGAAACACTTTTGATACATATACAAAAGGAAACAAAAGATTACATGACACTTTGCAAGAGGTAGCCCTTTTTGATGCACCCAGTTAAATTCGATGGTTGTCTTTCTTAATGTAACCTCCACCTTCTATCCCAACCAACCAAAGAACAAGCTAGTCAAGTTTCGTTCAGTATTCTAAAGTGATTGGCAACTAAAACTTCCGATAGAACACCTCAAGGATGAGGCTATACATGTATTGGTAGATCGTGCCGCGTGCAAGTTTCTTATCATATGTGAATTGTGCTAGAATCAGGGGTGCCTAAATATCTAGACTAAGAATCCTTATAATTACATATTTGCACAAGAGTCAACATTTCAAGGTAAATGAGCTCCATCTTTATGTTTTTTTCAATTTTTTATTTTTTATTTTGATTTTTCGTTTTTTTTCATTTTTTTCAAAAAGAAGGAGTTCTTGTTTTCAATTATGGCATATTATCAAAGTATCTACTTTTCACCCCCAAACCTAAACTAAACATTGTCCTCAATGTTTCAAAATATGAACAAAATTATAATACAACATATGAAGAGGATCATGTTGAGTAGAGAAAAAGGAAAGAGAATACCCGATTTCGGCGAAAGTAATATAAGAACTCCGTTATTCAAGGCAAAAAATCCATCATATGTCAGCCGAGATCATATTGGATTAGCAAAATATATACAAAAGGAACAAAAGGGTTTTTTTAAGAAATTTTATCTACTGGATTATATACAAAAAATTCACCATACACTAACAATCTAAAGAGTTGAGGATCAACCCAAAAGACAAAGTGTAGCGGTTTCAACAACTTCACACATGAAAGAAAAGCACGAGAAGCTGTGAAACCAAATGAGCTACCCCCAAACCTGGATTTTACAGAAGATATAATTTTGAAAACAAAATCGCGCAGTTTTGGGGGTTCATCATGCACAAGATCTAACTCAAAGTGTACTTTGCTATGGACGGGCAAACATGCAATTTCCAACTGTGGTTCCTCAAAGATATTATATTTAAATGCAAAATGGTCCAAGAGGACTTGGGAAGCACACAGTTCCAAACCTAGATTAGGGACTCTCAGAAAAGTTGGTTTGACAATATGGGTACAAACCAAATCTAGGTTGGGTGGAAGGCCATCAGATTGTGACTTATGTAGGACGATAGGCACATCATTACTAATCACATCAACATCTCCTAAGTCTTCTACACGTGTCACAACATGCTCACAATCATCAAACAAATTGGCAAGATCACAATCAGAGTCATCAACATCATTAACAAATTCATTCTCATGCATCGGTAAATCAGGAGAAATATCACAATGTGACCTAGGTAGAGAATCAGACACATCAAATATATTTTCATGCATATTAGCATTAGTGTTTACAGAA